>NW_024525045.1:4993875-5153545 GCF_017590135.1 Pyrgilauda ruficollis
CGCTCGCCCGCGGCGGTGACACCCGGCGGCACCCGGCGGCACCCGGTGGCACCCGGTGGCCGCGGGCAGGGAGGCGCCGCCGGCGCTCGGAGCGGCCCCGAGCGCTCCGGTCCCGGGTCCCCTCCGCGCCCCCCGCGGGCTCGGCTGTTTTCCGCAGAAGAGGCGCGCTCCCCGCCGCTGCGGCTGTGCCGGGAATTCCGAGCGATGCCGAGGAGCATCCCGGGGCCACGGCATCGCCGGCACGACGGCAGCTCACGGCAGCTCCCCCGTCCCGCTTGCCGCTGCTGAGCCCCGGCTGGACGCTGGCTGGCACGGCCGGGATCATCGGGTTCCAGCCTCCGGAGGGCAGGGAGCCGGGAGAGTGGCAAGAGCAGAAGAGGTTTCTTGCCAAGGGTTTCTTAAAACTGCCCTTAGTGGAGCAGGAGCAGTAATGGTGGAGTCGATAGCCACCCTCACCCAAGGAGTTTTGTAGGGAGAAGCAGCACTTTCCATTCGACTGCTACTGAGCTGGGAGCTGCTGCCAGAGGCCTGACAAGAAGCAGGGGCTGAAGCTCCCTGCATGTGGCTGCCATCATCCAGGCTGTGTCTGCAGCCACCCAGCCTGTCTGAGAGGAAAGGACAGCAGCAGGGATATTAACAGGAGCTTAGTGATTGGTGTTAGGTGCAATGAATTCAAGGTGTTTGGTACTTGGCAGAGTTGTCTCATTTCCTATGTTTATTTTTTAAATAATTCTTTGTAGAGTGAGAGATTTGAGTGGTTTGGGAGTCCTGAGGGAACTCAGTGAAGAACTATTTGGGGAAAATCCCTCTCCCCTTGATAAAGATGAGCTTCTGTCCTCCATCAGCCAAACTGGCAGAGGCAGCCCTGTGGGTGCTGAAAGCCCTGTGCCAGCACCTCACTGCTGCTTCTGGTGCAGGGTTGTGGGATGCTGCAGGGGATGTGCATTGAGCCAGGGCTCTGTGCCTGTCTGGCAGGGAGGGTTTTGCTCTTGGTGTGGTGGTTCTAAGGCACTGTCCTCCTGGCTCTGTCTCTGATCCTCAGTCCTCCACTGCTGCATGTGTTCAGCAGGCACATCAAAATCTGGGCCAAAGCCCTACACCAGCCTACAGAACTGCTGAATTTTTGGCAACCACAGCCCTCCCACCAGCCCTGTGCTGTCTCTGCCCTCCCACAGCCTCCTCTAAACTCCCCACAGCCTTTCTGTCCCACACTACCCTGTGACCTCAGGGATAATAAACCAGGTCTCCTCAAAAGCTGCCTCGTGAGCCAAAGCCTGGTCAGAGCCAGGCCCAGGGGAAGAGAACTAACAAAAGTCTGTTCCCTGCTGTATTCCCAGTGCTGTGTGCTGAGGTCTAGTTTAGCACAGAAACATGTACACAAACCCCTCTGTATTTCCTGAACAATATCAAATATTTGTTCAAACACGCACCTGTTGGAGCTAGCATTGGCCAGCACAACAGATGGTCTATCTCCTGGTTTTCTCTCCATGCTGTGATTCCAAGGAGCACCCACGCCTGCTGCAGGGCAAGAGGTGGTTCTGGACCCACAGACCCAGCCCCACAGCTCAGCCAGCCAGCAGTACCTGAGGGGAATGAACACCATATCATCTAAGAATTGTATAGGTAGGCTTACTGCCTTCCATGTATACATTAATTTCTGTTACACAGAAATGAAACTCATTTTAAGGTTTATAAAACTTGAGTCACTGGGGGGATTTGCAATTACAGTAAGAACTTCAATATCCTCTCTTCTAGTACTTTAGTATCTTTTCTTTTTCTCATTGTATGACACCTAAATAAGCAATACAGTGATTTTAGTAGCAAAGATTAGCAACTATCAAAAAGATTTGGAAATGCAATTCAGGTAAGTTATCCAAAACTCACATTAGTACCTATATACTACATCTGTATTGTACAAGGTAAATCATACTTTGAAATTATTATTGCTTTAGCCCTTCTTTGGTTAGTGAATTGATTATATTGTTTTTTTCTGGTCTGTTTGTGATTATGAGAGAAATCTGGATAAGGAATATTCAAGTCAGCATTGTTTTTGTGGGTCATTAGGCTGCTCATCCTTCACAGCCCCTGGCCCATAATGTGTCCTCAGTCATCTCGAGTCACCTCTGTCATCTCAAGTTAGATAACAGAAACCTCCCAAGCAAAAGAATAGAAATCAACAGATAAAATAAATTATAGTACACTTCTGGTGTCACTAGGGATTTTTTATTTCTTTGGCACAATGTAATCAACACTTCCTAGAATTTTGAAATCAGCAGCTATTTCTGTGTATAACCCCTAGTCTGTAATCAAAGACAACATCCAACATGTTTCTGTATCTCAGCCCACTCTGTGTAAAATGAAGGAAACAATACTCCCCTTTCCAATCTGTTGCTGTGCTCTGGTGATGGTGACTCTGGTCTCTCTTGCACAGCACAGTCAGGTCTCCCAGCCTATACTGGACCTCTTTGCAGAGATCTGGCATTGGTCCAACCTGCCCCTTCCTGCAGCAGAGCAGGTATGTTTGGGGATGTAGAGGGGAGGCTGGAGCAGGATGGCTTTGGTTTCAGAGGGTTTCTTGCTTCCCAGAACACACAGGGTGGATAGGCATAGGCTCAGACAGAACTGCACACTGGAATTCTCCTGGAGGCTGAGCCTCTTGTGAAGGGCACAGGATACCTTCAGGTGAAATGTGTCTGAAAAGTCCTCCAGGGGCTGCACCTGCACATAGCCATTCCTTCCTCCTGCAGCCCACTCAGCATCCAGCGCTGATATCCAAACAGCAGCCTGAGGACTGTGCTGCTGGAAAATTCTGTCAACTTCTGCAACATTCCTGGCAGTTTGTCAGTAAGTGTGCCTTATATTTTTTTCTGCTTTTGTGGCAAAAGATTCATTAATTCAGAAGGGAATTAATGTGGCCTTGCAAAAAAGATGTTCATCCATACCTGTCAATTGATTTTATCAAGAAGCAATTTCCCCTGGCCTTTGTTGTGCTTGTACCCAGTTAGTTCTAAACAACATCCTTGAGCCCTAGGCAGTTCAGCAAAATAAATGGGCCCTCTGCAAAGTGCACTGTATACACTGTTTCTTCAATTAGATGAGAGGTGAAAATATGCAATACAGCAATTTATAACTCCTGGTTACAGCCTCGGAGAATGCAGTCCTAGACCGTCATGGTCTGCGTATGCAAGACCATCCTCCTTTTTCTTCTTTTTCTCTCTGCTGTGTGATGATTACCAGCAATGCAAAGTCATATGTGAGTTGCCATGGTGGAGGGGCTCCTTCCATGACTGTCTGAGCAGAGCACATTCTAAACGCTGCACCCTGGAGCCCAAAATACCACAGCAGTAACAGAATCCTTTCTCCAAGTGGTTGCCAGCACTGTCTCCTACCAAAGACCCCTAAGGATGCAGGGCTTTTCAGCATACTTCCTTCAAACACAGCCTCACATCCGTTGTTCAGATATCATGTGTTCACATTTGTCTTAAATTAGGCTGCACAGTGACTTTTTAGTGACTCAAAGTGAAAAAGAATCTGTCCTTCTACTGATGCAAACCAAAAAGGAAGTTTTATATATATATATGCATTGGTAGGCTTCCAGTACTTCACACTACCAAACCATGAAGACAGCTGATGCAGAGTCTAGATCAGGAATAAAAATAAACACAGGAGATGTGCTGTCCTGCATAGTTTGGATGGCTCCAATTTTCAAAACATATATTTTAAACCCTCAGCAGTTATATTTGAATTCTTATTAAAGACCCTGGGCAAAATTTAAATGACATTAATGTAGACTAACTCAACAGCAGTGACACTGCACGAGTGCAGGCTTTGTCCTCAAGAAAGCTTTCAAAACCCCAGCTCCTCTGATTATCTGTTAAGCTAAGCTGGAGATATAAGGCTGTCAATAATGTTTTAGAGGGGAACTAAGTTGGAAAAAGTCACCAGCTCAAGTCCAAAACCTACGCAGAGGTGCCCTTGAGCACACAGATGGGGAGGGAACCGAGGAAATGAATGATTCCTCCAAGAGCTGGATGCTCAGTGGCGCAGCTCCCTCTCCCCTGGCTCTCCATGTCTGCTGCCATGGAGCTCTGCTCTTCCTGTGTGTGATCCCCCTGAGGTTTCCCTTCCTCAGCACTCCTCTGATCCATGGGAGTCAGGCCTGCATCCCTGGAAATGTCTCATGCCAAGGAGAAACAGGCCCTGGAGGTACATTTGCATGAAACTTTCTGGTTAAAGTCTTCATGCACATTTCTCTGGGTATTTTCTTTCTCTCACTTCTTGTATGGCTACTCACATTCAAGAGCCAGCATCTGATATCTTTGTTTTCTACAAAGAAAATGGCTCATTGCTTGTATTTTTCCCTCTGATTGCTACTTAATGAAATTGGTTCCAGCTGTAACATCCCTGTAGCAATGAGCTACAAAGAATCACTTGTCTCAACTGCCTTGGCCAGGCTCCTTTCAGCTACAGCTCACAGATGCCACAGTTATCCAGGAGACTGGAAGAATGCAGTCAAGAATAATGCAAAAATGGGAAAAGCTGAGGCTCATCAATCTTTGGTGCTTTGCTATTGTATCTGTATTGTACTCCAGCCTCGTAGCTCCAACACAGGAGCCCGTGGAGCTCTTTGGTCACTCTCTGGCATCTTGTACCTTTGGGAACGTAACTCCAAATGACAAGGTGCCTGTGCCAAATGAAGAAATGGTGTAGTACCAGCCTGTGCAGGAGGTGCTGCTAAACAGGGAGTATCTGAGGGATCTGTGGTGAATTTCTCTTCCACCTCACCAGTGTCCCTCCCCTGTGATTTGAAGAAAGGGCCTTTCCTGGAATATTCATGTCACCAATCATCTGCCATGTAGCTCAAAATTTCCAAAGGCCCCGGTCAAGAACCCAAAGCAGTTTAGCAGCACATCCCTGATAAAGTCAAACCAACAAATGGAAAATGTTGGCTGTAACTTTACTTGTCTTTCATATTGTGAGAGATTGTCCCTTCACTTTTGGAAATGATATTCCAGATATCTCCATTGTGGCATAATAAATACCTGGGGTTTGTGCTTAAGAGGTGGGCCCAGGTTTCCTGCGCCTGTGGGTATTAAGTACTCTAACTGTTAAATTGCAAATCTTTTTGGGTGTGTTGATGATCCAGTGAGCTTTCTCCTTGGCTATCCCAGTGAACTGATGCTCTCTTGGTGCTTCAGATGTAACAATCTGCTTCCTTGTTGCTTGTACTCCTCCAAGTAACATTTTGCAATAATATTAATTGTACAGCATGCTTACATTTCTCATACCATTATTAGTAAATACGTTTACTCTAGCTTTCCTTGATCTCTGAACTGTATTCCATGAGGTATCTTTGAAAAATACTTGGATCCATTCTATACAAAAGTGAAATTTAATACCCTTTCCTGTCACTAGGGACAGGCTGTTCTACAGCTTTCAGTCTGAGTTTCCAGAGGACAACAGCTCCCATGATCCCCAAGAAGAGCTGGACATGATCTTTGACAGCAAAGCACTTTATGAAAAGGAGGAAGTATACAAAAAACAATTCCCTTGTTTAAGCAAGAGAAGCAAAATTTGTCATTTGGTAGGGCATGCTAATAGGGAGTAGTAAACTCTGCTGGAAAATCCAAGTGGAGATCTGTGATGGTAATACAAGAGAGGTCCAAAGGCTGAAGCTCTGAGGAAACCCTCAGCTGATTTGTCAAGTAGCAGGGCTCTTAGCCAGGAATTTATAAATGTTAAAGCCAGAATGGTTAATGACTTTAAAAGATTCCAGTTCTAAGGAAGAAATGTAAATTCTGTTGAAGTGAAAGGAAAAGGAAGACTGAAAGCATGAAGTGCTTGCCTCTGTGCCCAGTGTGTGTTAACTTGGTTTTTAAAGGCACAAAGGGATGATGGTTCCTATTCCTCCTGCACAGGAGAAATGCTGTGATCAGGAGTGAGGAAATGGCAGGTGCTTGCTGGATGTTAGAGCAGCTTTATTTTTGTAATGGGCTCTACAAGGGGTAAGGGAGAATTAAAGTGACACAGCTGTGTCTGGTAGGGTGCGCTGAGGGGATGAGAAACTCACAGACCATCTGAGAGCAACTAGTAAGAAGTAGCTGGAGGTAGCCCTGTGTTTCTTCTGTCTCTGCCTACAACTTCAATCTCCTTTTTGATCTCTGCTTTCGAAACCGGAGGTGTTGGTGATGATCTAACCAGCACCTGACTAGCCAGACATTTGTACTTGGAGGGCACCTGGATCATGTGATGGGGAGTGGATGTCACCCAGGCAAATCCCTTCAGAGGATTACCCCACAATCTCTGTAATTTTCCTTTTAGCCTTAAACCATCCACTTCCATCCATGTTCACATCAATGAACAAACTTGAAAGGCCCAGTGTGTTGAGTAGCTGTGTAGAGAGGACAAGAGCCAAAATCTATACTACCAAAAAAACCTGATAAATGATCCCTTTGGTGCTTGCTGATAATTATTCTGTCTTCTGATTTCCCTATGTATTTGTATTTGATTTATATTGTAATGCAGGAAGGTCCTTCCCTCCCTCTCCAACCAAAACAATAGAGCCAAAACAGCCAGAATTAGATGTTTAAAAAGATTCACCATGCAGTTTCAATCATTGTTCTGACTTCTGCTGTGTCTGGTTACACATCCTCAGGAACAGAAAATACCTTTCTGTAAACTAGCAATAATAAAAAAAGTCTTTCTAGCTTAGGCTAGCTACTGAAAATGCACTGCACCTTTCTAACCTCTGCTGTAGCCATTTAATAGCTCTTGAAAATTCATCTGGGGACAATAGTGGTCTTTATTCTGGTTTTGGTTTTGTGCTTGGCTTTGCACTGATATGAACACTATTTTGAGATTTTGAGGGTTTAATGGAAATAGGGAGCTACAACTGAGAACTCCAGCATTTCCCTTGAGATTGATTTTTCCTCTGCTAATTTGTTTTGCCAAAAACAGTGTTTTCCTTTCTTGACTTGAACCATCTTGGTTTCATGAAAACTGGTTTTGTATAGTGTGTCTCTGAGGCTAGGGAGTAGCTGTGTTGAAAGGCTACTTTTTTTTTTTTAGAATAAGAACCTATATCTGCACCCCTGTCTAGTCTGCTTGAACTAGTTCTGCCCCAGACGGATGAAGAACAAAGAACTTGCCAAAGAGTGTAAGATCTGTCCAAGAAGCAGGATGAATTGCTGGTGCTCATCTCTGAGCCACCAGCAGGATCAGAAGCAGACAATTAATGTATGTGTGTGCCATGCCCCAGTGTGGATGTGTCACACACTGGGAAAGTGGCACTGACCTCACAGCGGGTGTAGCAGAGAGCTGCCCAAATCTGGACATCACTGGCCTTTACAAACATGATTTGCAAGCACAGCTAACTTCTTACTGCTGTGTGAATGCCAGCTTTGCTCCATTTTTTGTCGTGACCAGGACTGATGCTGGATTTCCCTGCTGAAAGAAGGGGAATCCAAATCCTGGTGTTTCAAGGAGGTGGAGGGACACGAGTTAGTGTGGGAGCTGGCTGTGGAATCAGTGCAGTGGGATGATGTGTATGTGCACATGGAGAACAGGAGCTCCACTGCAGCACAAACTACAGCTCGGAGGTGCAGTGCTGTGTTTGGCTGCATGGAGTTCCATGGCTCAGCAAAGCCTCTGCATCTGTCTGTGTGGCCAGGGAACACGCTGCAGTCTTTGTGTGCATGGAGCCCTGCAAAGCATGCAGGATCACATTGCTGCTGCAGCAATTTGTCTTCCCTGCAGCATGCAGAGCAGGCCTGTAGCCCCCCAAGGAGCGCCCTGGGGCTTTGCTCCCCTCTTTTCATGCTGCTTCGCTAGTGTCCCTTTCTTTTCTCCCTTCTTTTCCTTACTCTGACAGAGGAGCCTTGTGGGGAAGGCAAAGCAGGGTGTTTCTGAAGCACTGCAGTGCAAACAAACCAGCTCCAACTGAACCTTGACTGGGAAAATCTGTGCTGCACAGTGTGGCCATCACAGTGTGTGTGAGCTGCAAGGAAAGAGTGCCAGGCAGGTGAAGAGCCTGAAGTACCTCAGTTCGACAGTGACAGTGTCTGTGGGAAATAGATTTAAACTAATTTGTGAATTGGCTCTAAAATGTTAATTTTATCCATGCTTGATGGGTGTGAGTACTGTAAAAAGTCAACATCAGATACCAGCGTATGCTGTGTCTCTCTCCAAAGCCTTGCACAAGTGGTGTTTGTAGTGCAGGGGAATGGTGATGTCCACATTTTCCCAGGGGGAAATCAGAGGAGCAGTGCAATGTGCAATGGAACACAGGGGTGATGATCCAGCATGTAACTCCAGAGCTGCTGGCCATCAGACCTGTACTCTGGACCTGTTTTATTAGCTGAAATAAGCAAGTACAAATGCATAGATGGTGAGATGTGAGCTTCTAACTGAGAAGCAGAACCACCATGCAGTTAATTGGGAGAAGGCTAGCACCAACTTGTACAGCTGTGCTGTCCCAACAGCTTGCCTGATGGTGTAATACATTAAAAACAACAATAATCCTGCTGTCCAGTAACATGTACAGGCTAGTTACTAGAATCTTAACTGCAGCTGGATGCAGAGATGCAGGAATTAACATCACAGGTAAAGCCAACCCCAATCTATAGTGACAAGTCTTTTCAAGGATTGGCCATTAGGATGACAGAGTCTAAGTTACATGGGCTTCTACTGCTTCCCAGACTTCCATTTGCTTCCTGTAAGCCAACAGTTTAATTCCACGTTTTGCCTTATGGCAACATCCAGCTACCAATATATTTAATGCTGTTTTATTTATGAAACTTGCTGGGGTTCTAGGCAACACGTCTTTTCTCACATGGAAGAGTGATCTCTTTAATGGGATTAAAGAAAAGATATCATTTCCTGCTTCCATGCCTGAAAGTGAGAGAATTGCTAATTAGAGTACCTTTTGAGGCTGTTTTTCTAACACAGGCTAACATCCTCAACTATATGCCTTGGTTTCCATGCTTTGGAGAAAAGAGATGGGAATAGAAATGAAATATTCCGATGCCAAAACAGTGACTGGCCACAAGCAGCAAGGTCACTGCTGTCCAGTGCTGTCCAATGGAAACTGCCCAGGCTTTGGGCTCTTCTGACAAGTAATGCCTATGACATGATGGTCTGAAAATCCATCCTATGTTCAGGATTGTTTTTGTGGTTCCTGTGTCTCCTGTGTATTGCAAATATTTCCTTGCACAGTTTTCAAAAGAAGGGAAGACAAGGCAGAGCTATTGAACAGCCATCCAGTATGAGAGCACTTGGTACATAAAGTAATCCTGAAGAATCTTGTGAATCCATGCATGTCATCAGAATGCATGCAGGATTACCCAACTGGGCTCTTGATTCACAGGACTTGGAGTAATGACCACCAGGAAAATAATGCATTGTGTTGAGTAATCTGTGTCTTTGGACACCCAATCCTTCAAGCCAAGTCATTCTTGTAGGCCTGGAAAATCATTGAAGGAAAAATTCTGCCATCGCTACACGTCTTCATTAAAACAGAGCAAAGTCCTCTGCATTCCACCTACTGTGTAATGCTGAGGAGAAAACACTGTGAGTAAAAATCTTGCTTGAATCATTAAATTCCTGCCAACCAAAAGCAGATACTTTTTTTCCTTATGGCTGCAGAAACTGGACCTTGGATGAATTTCCTGTCAGCAGTGGGTCTGACCAAGCGCTGTGCATCTGACAGCCAGCCTGGCACTGCCTCGCCACACACAGCAACTGGGCTCCAATGGATCTCATGGCAAGGAGGCCTGAAAGGCATATTAACTTTTAATTAAATGTTTGCCTTTCAGGTTTAGAAGGCCTCCTCAAGATACGTGTCAGTAATATGTATAATGTTATGTATGAGCAGGTAGGTCCTTCCCTACCGAGAAGAAATACACATATATGTGTATGTATTCAATAGAAATGTTTGTAAAGCAAGACATGAGGCCCAGTAACACCTCTGCAGCAATGAATGCAATCCTCCTGCCTTGCTCTCGCTGCATTCAGTGCTGCAGCAGTTTCACAATGGTGGCTCTGGAAGCATGCTCTGGAGGAGGAGTCCCAGATGGTGGTGCAAAGAGTTTCAATCAGAAAGAAAAATGCTAAAATAATGTCACAAGCTGGTGCTGAAATGTGTGGAAAGAGCTTGGCAGGGTAATGTAAAGGACTGACTGGTGTGGTGTGGATTTTTATGTAGTTGGGTTTTTTTGGTGAGGAATATCTAGGAAAGAGACAAGGAATGTAAAAGGACATGAAGAGAGAGACAGAGAGTGTTAATGGTTTGTGCTCTGGAAACTAGAAAATGTATGTTCCCTGTGGAAAGACTTGCACCTGTTTCACCACATTTTTTTTTTCAGCTATTTAGCCCTCTTCAGATCATCTGAGTATTTTTGAAGCTTGGCAGAAGACACACATAGTAAGTTACCCTCTTCTTTCTGGATGCTTTCCAACATCTGGGAAGCTGTAGGGGAAAAAAGCAACTCTAGAATATCATAGCATTTCTTCTCATAGTCAAATGAACATTTTCTTGTTAGTAAGCACTGTATGTCACTCTTTCCACAGCCCAGCACTGCATTTACTGGAACCCAAGTGTGTGTGTGTGTTAAATAACACCACTCTTGTATAGGATGTACCAGCTATACCTTACACAAAACTCCAGTAAGTGAGTCACTTTTAATAATTTCTCCCCCTTTTGGAAATGCATTTATAAATGTTTTCTCTTTACCCATGGTGAAGAAGTGTTTGAAATATATGATTAAGAGTAACATTTATATTTGAGTAAGAGATGTCCATTCATTGGGATAAATCCTTTAAGTCAGGGTAGTTCTGAAATGTGAAATCAGCATTAAATTTAAAAAAAAATTAAAATGAATAAAATAAATAAACAAATAAAAAAACACATGCCACTCTTCCTGGGTAAAAATCTGCAACTAAATGAAACGCCCCTTTAACTAATCAAAAATTCTTTAAACATGTTTCTGCTATGGCAACTGGCCCAGCATTAGGCTGATTGATGGGGCTTGTGAAATGACCTTTAGGACTTTCCAATCTGGTCAAAAATCTTCCCAACTCCTGATGGTCCAGCTGGCCCACAGAGGGAGTGGGGGATATCTTCCTAGATCCTGCATTCAAAAATCCTGCAGGCTTTCTTTTGGCAATGTAAGCATATAAAAGTCTTTGGTACTTTTCCAGCCACTCACTTAAATAAGATCATATACTGAGCACTAAGTGTGAAAGAAATATACATGCCTTTAGAAGTCAACAAGAAAAGTATTTTTGTTTGTTTAATTTAAAAGCTGGCATTGTGCCTCATGCTCTTTACAGCTGCTAATAGCTGAGAGCTTCAACCTCTGCCAGGCCCTGAAGGGGGCTAGAGATGCTCAGGGCACAAGAGGAGAGGATTTACACCTTTCCATTTGGCTGACTTTGTCTGATTTGGCAGAAGAAAACTCTTTGACGTTCCTGGTTTGAAGAATCTGCAAACCTAGGTTTGCTGAGCTGTTGCCTGATGTCTAGGCGTTGCTAAACAGTGATAGCATTTCAACAACAAAATGGCTAAAATAGCACAAGTGTTGCTCCTGTTATTTCTAAAACACCTCAGGACTACCCTAGAATTTACTGACTTCTATTTTCCTGAACAATCTGGTACTAGAGACACAGTTTGCAATTAACATTCATCCCACATTCCCACATTAATACACACATTTGTTAAATTCATGTTCTGCTAAGATGCTTGCTTTGCTCAAAAAATAAAATAAAATTGGAAATCTTTGAGGAGGAGAATTTCTGAGGGTCTTTAGCTAATGTGAACCCAAACCTTTGCAAGTTAATTAAGAGCCTTTTTAAAGACAGGTGGATTGATGGGTTTTCCAATAAATCTGCATACACACAGTTGTCCTGCATACTGCATATGTCAGAAATATCCCTTACAATGGCCTTTAAAGTAAAATAGAAGGAAATTTGTAGTAATTTTAACCAAAAAATGAAATTGTAGCATTTAAAAAATGCCAGAATATTGGGGATTTTTTGTGTTTTCACATCCTTTTTGGTTTTTTTTATACTACACTAATATAGAAACCAATAGAAAGTAATGAAACATATAACTGGATCCATGTTACCCGTTGCAAAAGGTTTCTGATAATAACTTGTGCCTATCCCTAGCTGTTATAATTTCTCAATTAGAAGAACCAGAAAAGTTGGTGAAGGAGATTATGGTTAAGCAATTTGTAGATTTTTTTTTTTATTTCTCCACTTCCAGAAAGATTTTGGAAGGATCCCATTAAACAGAGAAGAATAAAAATATATCCCAGAAATAATTCTTACTGTGTCTTAACATTACTACTAGTATTCTCTCTCCATACTAAACCAGAAGTGTTTTACAGTCATTTTTTTTTTTCCAGTGGTATCGAACTTGCTGTTTGCTCATATTAAGAAATATCAATGGTATATGCAATAAAAATTGATTTTCAAGAGTGCTATGTGCAATACAGCTTATTTGAGGAATATTGCTTGGCTTATTCTCTATGGGCAGAATCTGCAGACGGTCTGACAGCATTTTAAATTGAAGTAGTGATTTTAGTAATGACATGAATAAAACATCCCCTAGCCATGAAGCTGGAGCCAAACAAGCCTTGAGATCTGGCCACAGCTGTTTCCAATCCCTAGAAAGAAGCTGGGTCAGAGGGAGACAATAAGAAATGTGATTGACAACCTGAGTATCACCTTGAAAAGGTGTCACTATTTGATCAAATATTTATTTTCTTTTTATCAGCACAGCCGGCTTGTGTAAAGTACATCAGTACCAATGAACTTTTCTTGATACATTGTAATTATATTAGGAAAATTTTGCCATGCACCTGATACATCCATCCTAGGAAGATGGCCTTGCATATAGACTTTTATTCAGGTGCGTGTAGCTCTTCTTTTTTCTGCACTTTGTCTTTTAATGTCTTGAGAAACTGTAGCAATTTCATGGGAATGGGTCTGTGCTACCAACACACCATGCTCTCTCATGGGGACATTATTTATTTAGGTACTTCTCTAAGATCAAACAAGTAACTCATTGGCAGCCAAAGTTGTTTTTTTACCTTGCATCCATGTCATGACTGTTCCAAAAGCCAGGCTCAGCTTTGCCAAACCCACAGGACAGATGCACACCAGGGTGATGTCATGCATGTTCCCACCAGGTTCAACATATCTACTATGTGATCTTTTTCCTTTTCTCCCTTGCTTTAGGCCTCCCTTCAGACTGTAAGGCCAAGGACCATAATCCCATTCCTGAAAACACATCTTCCTTCCTGCCACACCTTTCCCATAACCTGCCTTACCTGCACCATTTGCAAACCTATTTGCAGAATATTGTCTATTTTTTGTGCTTGTCTAGTGCCAGATAAAAGTACTGTTTGTTGGCTCTCAGATGACAGTGTAGTGAAGATAGTAGCAATAAGCTTGTGGTTTATAGAGGCATCTTGTCTGAATTTACTGCCATGGAATAAAAGCTATTAAAAATAATTTCTTGCATTGAACTCAATCTTGTGATTTGAGAGCTGTTTAAGGGCTGAAAGACAGTTGTGTTTTTCATGGATGTTTTGTATTTTTTAAGCAGAACTAGAAAAAAAATGGACAGTTGTACTGTGCAATTCGCTTGACTACCTGACGGTCATGTGCCATTACCATTTTGCAAACCCCTTGGACTGCTGAAGTCTTGCTCTCTCTGCCTCCAGTTTTGCATTTTCATCAGAACCAGGAGTTACCAACAGCACAACTCTGCCAAAAAGGTGTAACCAGGGCAATTAATGCTCACTACTCTGTTTCAGGCAAGTTCTGCTGGGCTAGCTCAAACAGCAGCCAAAGGCAGGCTTGACTAACCAGCATGCTTTGTCTCAGGCAGATCAGGAAAACTGCAGCACAATTCCAGTTCATTCCACGGAGAGCCCTGGTTTCTGGGAATGCCCATTCCAGATGCCTGGCATCTTTAGCCTGCAGAACCAGGTCTGGAAGAGGATGTTTACCAGCTGTCTGTAAAATAATGACTGTTTTCTGAGTCTTCACTCACGTGGTCATTGTAGAAATGGCTTTGTGGCACTTGAAGACGTCCATCCCCAGCCATAAGCTGAAAATTACCTTCTTCCTGGTACAGCTGAGATGTCAGAATAAATCATCTGGGTTCTCATCATGGTTTTGAGTGCAGAGACAGCAGGTTAGTAAGGGCTGGTAGCAGTGATGTGTGTTCACCCACCTGACTTTTCTGCTGGAATTTAAACACTGACTTTTTAATATTGCTTTTTATACTCTGGGTTGACTGTACAGCTGCTGCAGAGTGATGACAAACACCTGCATGTTGGTCACATCTTAAACTAGAACAGCTGCTTGGCCACTAAATGCCTGATGTGAGACTGAGCATGAGTCACTTTACAAGCACAAGGCTTGTTGTGGCAGTGTAAAGGACCTGCAAAGGATGCAAACTGCACTGGGGTAGTGCCTTCTGCCATGCAGAAGTAACTTTTAGAACAATGTGTACATTTTAGAAGAAATGTACATGTGGGAAACCTAGAGTTTTGCCTAGGTTTAGAGAATGTGAAAAGGCCACAAATGTACAGGCATTTTAAGTATGCAAGACAAGCAATTCTCTGTCACTTAGCAAACAGGAAATGTCAGAATAGCTGAGGCGTGAAAGTCAGTAACAGCCACAAATAAAGTAATCTCTGGTGAGTGTAACCATGAAAAATGTGAAATGTGTTTTTCCCTCAAGCTTCAAAGTAACTTCCTCCAGTTCCACAGAAACTGAATTGATACTAAGACACTAGATCTCATAGGAAGAAAGATTTGTCAGCTATCTCACACATTCTCCATCAGCCCTGCGTGCCACACAACGCAGTGGATAAATGCTCCCAAAGGTCTACATTACACACCTTCATCTGCAGATGATGCCAAGAGCTGCTGCTGCTATTACTACTGAAGTGAATAAATCCAGAGGTTCTGGAAGAATGTGGCATTAGTGGCTACTCCTGACAGAACTCACCCCATTTGGACTCTGACTTGGTATTCAGCAGGTTACTAAGCTTCATTTGACTGGCTGAATAATGAGGGATCTGTCACATATGTAAGTAAATAGTTGTAAGGAATAATTATCTTTGGTGTTGCATTGTTTTTGATCTTCCTTCAGTTTCCAGCCAATTGGTCAGGCTCTCTTTTCCTACTAGATTTAAATGGCAGTACTCTCAGAAACCCAGGTGGGTGCTTTATACACCAACAAGTTACCCCTAACCTTTTGGTAGGTGTTTGTGTAGTATGACGGTACTGGTGCAGCTTTTTACATTTTACTTGGGTTGGTGCACGGTATTTTCTTCTGTGATTTGTCACAGAAAACAGGTTGTTTTTTTTCCTGAAAGGTTGCCTTGAGTGTTTTGAAGCATCTGACTCTTTGAGGCTATCTTCTGACACAATATATTCACATCTGTTTACCTCTTAAGAGCAGACTGTTGTGATGTGATAGGGAAGATATCTGAACCTGAGCCATTTGTCTGACTGCACCACTGCAGCTTTCACCCTTGGCTGGATCTCTGTAGCATGTTTTTTTTTTTTTTTCCCTAATGTGAGCTTTGCACAAACAATGTGCTCCAACTACATCTCCTGTCACAGTACTGGAAGCCTGTTCACACTCTGCCCTGCACAGTGAAGCAGTGGTTTCCCAGCTCAGCACTGGGGCAGTAAGCAGGAGCCTGCCTGTTCCAATGGGACAGCCTCTCTGGTGCAGCGAGGACACAGACAGTGACCCACGGTGCTGCTGCAGTCCCTGTTTGACACAGACTCAGTCAGGGTGTGGATTGCTGCTGTCAGGAAAGCTGCAGTGCTGGGGAATTACAGGAATTACAGGCCATGGTTTGCTCGTGTCTTTTGCAGTCACATTGTGCAAGATCACGGTCAACAACCTGCATCAGAGATGGGAGTTTGCACTGGAACTGACACTTGACTTAGCCTGTTAAGGACTTCAGTGTTATTCCAACGATCTTGAAGTGGGTCAGGTACTGAAAGGGAAGCCAGTGGTGTTTGGACAGCATTAATTTTGGTTATTATGTGCATTGTCTGGTTAGACCTGTTTTTGAAATGTGCCACTACATGATGTGCTCATTACAGCAACCTCATCGTCTCCTCCTGCCCATCCTCAGCACTCTGCTGTAAACAGCTCACTGTGAGTCGGCCGGCACTGCAGGCAGGTCTTGTGCAACCAGTGCTGCTGGAGCCTGCTGCTGCTCCTGGTGTGCAAAGCCATGCACAGAGCTCTGAGGGCCAGCCTGCCTTCAGCTGTGCCCAGCAGCAAGGGCTCTGTCCGTAAGCCAGGGCAGGAACAGAGAAAACTGGGTTGAGACAGTACCTCAACAACCCTTCCTGCTTGCAAAAATATTTGAAAGTAATTTAGTCTGTTTTAATTTTGAAACTGTTGAGTTATTTAGACTGCCATATTTTAGCATTTACTGTGTTTGTGGTGGCATTTAAATGCAGCAGAAATTAAATTTAAACACATCCTAGCCAAATGTTCCAAGCAACAAGTTTCCATGAGTGAGCAAGCAAATAACTTTATGCTGCTTGTTTTCCTTCTTGTCTTGCCACTCCACAGCCTTTCACTGCACCCCCAGGCCTCTCAGCCACTCTGACCATGTCAAAAAAGACCCTAAACAAAACAAAAAATAAACCCCAACTGTGCTCCTTGTTAAAGTAAACAAAATATTTTGTACGTTATTCCAGAGAAGGAAGTAATAAGGGGGGGGGAAAACCAAACTCCAAATTTACAGATCTACCTGAAATGCAAGTAGCTTTATTACAGTGAATTATACCTCTGCCTAAACTCCTCTGAAATAGTGATTGAGGAAGATAAAACCAAGTTTTTTCTTCATCCAGGACATACATGAAAGGGAAAAAAAAAGTCTCTAAATGGATAGAGAAATAATAATGTGAAACGTTATGCCTTGAAATTGTTCTGTTTCTTCAAAGAGAAATGTAATAGTGTCCTGGTAAATCATATTTCTGAATATTGATCCTGTTTCTACAGGAAGATATTGTCCCTGTACCTACTGAAATCTAGGAACTCTGAACACAAATCAGTAAGTTGGTTGTGATTTGCAGGGAAGGAATTAAAGCATTACAAGTATACATTTATCAGGGTGTCCTGAGCTTTTTTTTGTTCTTTCAGTGATTTAGAATAACATTCTGGTTTTGGCAGAATCCTCAATATAATCAATTAAAAGCCCATCTGTGGTTCATCGGATGCTTGAACTGTCTTGTATAAGGTTACTGTGTCATGTATCAATTATGCAAATCTGAAAGCAAACATCACGTGCAAAGTGATGCAGGCACTTACAGGGAAAAAAAAAAAGTGGAAAAAAAATAAAGAACGGGGTGGGGAAAGCCCTCCTCCTGAATCTGGGCTTTACCGGGAAGGATCTCACTCATTCCC
Source organism: Pyrgilauda ruficollis (assembly GCF_017590135.1). NCBI lineage: Eukaryota > Metazoa > Chordata > Aves > Passeriformes > Passeridae > Pyrgilauda > Pyrgilauda ruficollis. Next base: position 5,011,334 of record NW_024525045.1, read on the forward strand.
CCACATAAGGATTTTTTTTTTCTACCTTACAGTGAGTTCAAGGCCTGAAATGCCTGTTCCTGAGTTTGCAGTCAGGCATTTAGGTGCTCTGCAGACCAGGATGTGGTCATTCTGCATCCTTCTGTGATAATAGAAATACTTTTTTCTTTATGCTTTTGTATTTCAGTCCCTCACCCCTGTGTAAGGAAGACCTGAGAACACACATGCATGATTCCTTGGAAAGGATGATTACTTAAAAAAAAAAAATCACAGTTCTTGGCTTTGGTGAAGCACAATTAAGCCTTACAAAGCAGAAAGTCACAATCTGAAATAAAGAAATCATATTTGCACAGGTATATATTGAATATTTTTCTGGAAGTTAATGCAAGCTATGTTCTGCCTAAAGGCCTAATTATAAAAATGTACATTTAGATCAATTCCAATATAATGTGCTCTTTACATTCTTCTAAAATTTCTGATGCCTTTCATATGATTAAATACGTTAAGATATAAATCAGATTATAAACCCAGTATTTAAATAATTAAAGATTTGCTGTGACCTTCAAGACATACAGGTCAACGCAAAGGGCCATCCCTTTGGTGTGGTGACATGTTATTCAGGTGGAGATGTTCTGTGTGGACTGGCAGGCACCTAAGCAATGTCCCCTATCATTTAATGAGATCATCAGTACCTAAAATCAGAGGACTGATAGGACTTCAGGAAAAAAATCAAACCCAAACTGTAAATGACTTCTTAGGATAATGCTGAGCTCTTCTCTGCACTAGGGTAAATGATTCCAGGGGTGTTCATGGCTCTGCATGTTGTTGTGGTTGCTGTAAGCTGGGTTTGAGGCTGCTCAATGCTCACATGTGAACTTTCCAGCAGGGTGACCCTCCTGTGCACAAGAAGCATTCCCTCCCTGTGGCTGGAGCACAGAAGGACATGAGGTGTTTGGGACACAGCTGGGGTGACCTGGGTAAGCCATAGGGTGCACCACGCTTCCTGTGCTGATCTGTGCTCCCCCACCAGCCTGTCTTCCTTCTGGCTTGACCCACCTGGAATTAACATTATAGGCACTTAACAAACATCTCAGTTAGTTCTCTGTGTAAGCGCAAAGGGTAGCTTTTAGTGAAACCTCTTTTTGTACATTATGTATGGAAATAGAAAATGTGCACTAAAAAATGGTAATTGTCCTCACCTTGGACAGTCACAGAACAGACCTCAGACATGAAAGGAGGAGCTCCAGAGGAATCTGTGTTAGCAGATGTGACACACTGGGTCATAAATCTGCACCAAAAGAAGGCTCAGGCTCCAAATTCAGCATTTAGTAATAAAATTAGAGCTATCACTATACTTGTGCTAGTGTGTGGTAGCTATAAACTCATGTGTAAAAGAAAGCTATTTGATGTGAGAATTGAGATTACTTGGTAGGAGCATAATTTTATTTTGTTGGGTGTTATGTGCCAGCCTGAACAGTGTCTGAGGGTGAGTCAGCACTCTCCTACTTTTAGATAAAAAATGTACATTAAGAGCAACTTAGAAGGCAAAAGGTTGTCCAGGGCTGCCATAAGCATAAGGCCAGTGGCAGGAAGCATAGAAGGAATCATTAGAGAAGTTAACCCAGAGTATCTGCAGTAATGGGGAGAGTAAAAGTTGGGAGTTTTTTTCTTTTTTCTTGAAAGAAGAAATGCCAGTTTCTCAAAAATGGTTTGTGGGGAAAGTTTTGGGTTTTGAAAAGTGCACTAAATTTGTTGAAAAATGTTCTTGCAGCATTTTCAAAATGAAAAATCTGCATTTTAGTATAAATTTACTTTACTTCTGCAAACTGTTTTTACAAGAGTCAAACATTTTCAAATTATTTTATCCTAACTGTTAGGATGGACTGGGGAAAAACCTGCATTAACATAAGAGGTTGTCCTCATTTGGCAAAGAAAATACTTAGGAGGAGAAATGACATTGAAATTATATTGAAACAATGTGTGAGCCATATTCTTCATATTAACAACCGGTAATCTTTCCCTTCTCATCTCATCCTTGTTTGATCTGCATTTTGACAATACTGTAATTTTGAAAAGGACTGGTTCCTATTGCATAGTCATGTTGCAATCATTGTTTATTGTGTTGCTCTTGTATAACACCTACTCTGGGCGTATGTACTTAATTCTGATCAGGAGATTAAAAAAATATGTCATATATGAACATGCATAGTCCCAATAGGAAGTGTTTGCAACCAGCTCCAAGAGACCAAACAGGTGAAATCACTGGTACAGAAGGTAAACTAGCTCAGAGAAGGAAAGCTGTTTCTGTGCCCAGTGAACACGTGCAGTGTACAAGCACCTGTGGAAAACACTAACGATGGAGGTACGTGGAGCGGGATGTAAAATGTGCATCACACAGTGCCGTGGTATTCAGAGTCCACTTCAAGAGTCACCCGAAAGAAATCCTCTTCCTGGCTATGCCACCTCCTTCCTTTAGGGGATCTTGAGCAAGACATGTTTTGATGAACATTTCACTTCAAAACCCACTAACTTTTCAGTCAGCCCCTGGCATCTGGGACATAGATTCTTTCTGGCTGACCAGCCTAACTTCTAAAAATGGCCCTCTGTTAACTTCCAGAATCTGACATTTTCTAACCATTCTACAGCAGCTGCCCATTGCTGAACGACCTATATTTAACTCTGGGCACATGTAAGCATTGCCTCAGGTGGCATCCTCATTTCCCAAGCATTCACAGCAACGCAGACACAGGGCATCGCTGAATACACCTGGCATTGCACAGACACAGGGCATCGCTGAGTATCCCTGGCACTGCACAGACACAGGGCATCGCTGAGTATCCCTGGCACTGCCCAGACACAGGGCACCGCTGAGTATCCCTGGCACTGTGCAGACACAGGGCATCGCTGAGTATCCCTGGCACTGCACAGTCACAGGGCACCCTGAGTATCCCTGGCACTGTGCAGACACAGGGCATCGCTGAGTATCCCTGGCACTGTGCAGACACAGGGCATCGCTGAGTATCCCTGGCACTGCGCAGACACAGGGCATCGCTGAGTATCCCTGGCACTGCGCAGACACAGGGCACCCTGAGTATCCCTGGCACTGCACAGACACAGGGCATCGCTGAGTATCCCTGGCACTGTGCAGACACAGGGCACCGCTGAATACACCTGCCTTGCATCACGGCACTCTGCGGCGGGAGCCGCCTGCCGCTGGCATGATTCACAGGGGCAGCACTGGCAGCCGGGAGATTTCCAAGGGCAAGGAAGAGGAGAAGGGACGCAGTGCCAGGCTGACGGCAGGCACCAGGCAGGGGCAGCTGCTGCCCGGCCGGGGCCGTGCCCCGTTTGCCCGCGGGGCTGCAGCAGCTGCGAGGCCCACCGGCGCAACCCTGAAGTGGCACCAAAACTTGCACTTTAAACATAATGAAAGAACTGCCAGGAGCCCGACGAGTGGGATGTGGAGCAGGTGGTGGAGTCGCCATTCCTGGAGGTGTTTAAGAGGCGTCTGTGTCTGGCGCTGGGTGATGTGGTTCAGGCGCTTAGGGGCAGCGCTTAGTGGACGGTTGGACTGCATGGTCTTACAGCTCTCTTCCAAGCCCGACAACGCCGTGATGCCGTGATTCCATGGCTCCCTGCTCCCGCGGCACCGGCGGGGCACCAAACCCTCCCGTCAGCCGCGGCCCCGCCGCCCCTCACGGGACGCGCCGCCCGCCCGCCTTGGCCCCGCCCCCCTCGCGCGGCGCTGCTTTCCGCCAATCAGCGGCGCCCTCCCCGCCCGCGCGCCTTCCCCGCCCTTCACTCCCCGCCCGCCGCGGCCGTGCCGGCCCGCCGGAGACGGGACGTCTCGCGAGAGCGGCGGAAACCTCGCGAGAGCGGCGAGGCCCCCCTCCGCCCCCGCCCCCGGCCCTCCCGCCGCCCCCGCCCCAGCGCGGCCGGATCCGAGAGTGCCGGGCGGTGGGAGGGGAGGGAAGGAAGGGAAGGAGAGCAAGGGAAGGAAGAGAAGGGAAGGAAGGGAAGGGGGGGCGCCCGGCCCTGCGCAGTGAGCGATGTTTGTCCGCCATCGCGGCGGAGGCTGAAGGAAGCGCCGCCAGCGGAGCGAGGGGCCCGCGCCGCCGCCTCTCCCGCCCGGCCCGGCCCGGTCGGCCCGGCCCCCGCGCCCTCCGCGCCCCCCGGGGGCCGCGCTCGCAGCGAAGGTCGCCAGCGGCCTCCCCCGGCCCCGTTCCCGGGTCCACCGCCCCGCCGCGCGTCCCCCGGCTCTGCCGCCCCGCGCCGGAGGCGCCGCCGGACCCGAAGATGTCGAACCTGAGCAAGGGGACGGGCAGCCGGAAGGACACCAAGATGCGGATCCGCGCCTTCCCCGTGAGTACCGGGCCTGGGCCGGGCCGAGCGGCCTCCGCAGGCCCCGGCGCCCTGCGGGCCGCGCTGTGCGCCGGGGCCGCGGGGCGAGCGGGGCGGGGGGAGCTGTCAGCCGGCCTCGGGCACCCCCGGGCCGTGCGGGGCGGGGGGAGCGGCGGAAGGCGCTCCTCGGGGAAGCGGTGCCGCACGGAGAGTGGGAGGCGGAGGAACTGGTCCCTGCGATTATCGCCTCCCTCGTCAAACAAATCAATTATGAAAATCCACGTACGGCAGTGGGGAGGGGGGCAGTGGGGACCGATTTCTTTGTTTTCAAGGAAAAGGCCTCAAAGAGGGAGCCGAAGGTTATGCGCCTTCATCAACAAAATTAGTTAGCCCCGGAAGGTGGGGGGGGCAATATTTATTTATGTCTTCTACGGAGTTTCCTCTTGCTGAATTTATCTCTCTGCTCCATAGAAGAGGCTCTAAGTCGTACGATTATAAAATTTAGGTGGCACAATGCCAGCTGCTCGGAAGGCGCTACTATAAACATGTAGGCATAGGTAACTTGCTGCAGGTGCGGTAGAGTCGTGAGCGTTCCTTCGCTTTGAGTTACAGAGGGGAAGGAGCCAGATCATTAATTTGAAGTGCCATAACGCTGCTGTGTTTTGACAGTCGCTTCAATTAAAGCTTACAACAGAATAACAACTACAGCACGAGTAATGGCGTTGGGGAACGAGAGGAATAGGAAAGGTTCGGTCTGCCGGAGGATGACCAGGAAGCGTGTGTGTGTGTGTGTGTGCAGCGGGGTGTGTGTTAAAAAGAAGATACTTAGTTGAGTCTCTGGCTTTTAAGGCTTAGCGTTGGCTTTTCAGGTTTAGTGTGAACTTTTCAATGCTGTGTCTGATCCCAGTAGGCAGCGGTGTAGAACTAATGTGCTGTGCCTTTATAGAGAAACTGGACATACCTGTTTATCTCATTTCACTGGCAAGGCATATATCAATATATTTGCTTCATCCAAACTCTTGCTGATGAAATGAGTAGATTCTTTATAGTCTCAGCAGCCAGCTTTACAGCAATCTGAGTTACACTGTTTTACTCTTTCCTCTACTTTTATTCACTGATAGTTGCATTTAGTGGTAAAAGTAAAAAGAGAAAAGTGGGCTATGAGATTTGGAATTTTAGCTGATGGTAGGTCTTTCATCTCCATATTTCATTTATTTCTTTAAAAAAGCCTTTTCCAAGAATGTCAGTTTTGGATTATAGAAATAGAGAAAACTTCCTGCCATGTGGCCATGGTTTTACTAACAAGTAGTAGGAAAACCTGTACACAAGTAAACCATGACAAAAGCAATGTGTATGTTTTGTAACAAACTGCACCTAAGATAGCAAGTCTTTGATACAGATTCATGTATTCCAACTGTGAATATGTAGCTATGGGTCAGACAACAAAGGCAGACTTGACAATGGGATAAACTGAAGTTTGTATATTTCACCTCTTCTGTATGTGCAGCTTGTTTTGCAGGGGTGAGAAATGCTCTAATGGAACCCTCTTCTTAGATGAAGTTAAACATTGTCAAGTTTTCTAAAACTGTTTTTACTAGCATTGTCTTTCTTTTCAGTTGCTTAAAGAATATTTATGTTAAAATGTGAAAAACAAAGTGTCTTCTTCCTAAAATAAGTCACAAGTCATCAAGGCCTGCAGCTGTATGGGGTCATCTGTTGATAGCAACTTTCCAGGTGTCCCCTTGCATATGGGGACATGTCCCTTAAGACATTTTGTTGACAAACATTTTGTTGATAAAGTGTTTATAGAAAAGAAGCATGTACTTTGTTGAGGGATTTGGAGGGGTTTCCCTTTGTTAATTGCAGAAGTCAGCAGCACTGACTGTGGATGTAAAAATCTTAACACACATTTTGTGTGTGCCTGAGTGGTTGTGAAGTTTGGTCCAGGAAATGACTTGGTGCTAGAGACTGCAGTGGGATTGTTTGTGACAATGAGGTGCATTTTCGTGGGGAGTAGAGTCTGTGTTTAGAAAATGTTGTACTCATGCAGCAGCTATGGATCCTGGCTCCTTTGTCCCAAATGTGGTGGTTCTGCTCTTCGGCTCTCAATTAAGAGTGCTTCCAGAGGTGGTTTCGTAGGCTGCTTCAATTTGTCCTCTTATTGATCATCTTTCCTCAGGAGGTCTTTCTGTTTTAGATTAGTTTGCTTCTTGCTTGGAGGTAGCTATTTACTATTACATTAGGCTAGAAACAGCCAAATTGGAGTGGTGGTGTTCCTGGGGCATAGCAATATTAGCATAACTTCCTCCATGTAGGTTCTGTGTTTTTAATGTTTTACATTTTTATATTGTATTTCATACTTCTGGTATGATGGTTTAGAATAGCTAAAGGAATGAAGAAATAGTAATTTGCTAAACATTACCTAAGTTTACCTTTTCTACCTTATAAAAAATTTGGTAGAAGTGGACCAAAACTTGGAAAAGCAGCAGTATACCTGGAGATCTTAATACTTAGGAATTAGTTTTATTCTAGATTTCTTTTTTTTTAATTCTTGTAATTGATGCCAGATTATCTGTCATCCCAAGTATCCATTGAGATTTGCTAGCTCCTGGTGCATGCTGTGATGTGCTTTTTCTTACCTTGGGGACAATGGCATGGGGTTCCCTGTTTTGCTTGTACACAAATGGGTTGTACAGTAATCAAAAGTAACTGAGAAGAACATTTCTCTGTATGTTTAACCAGTTGTTTTTTTCCTAATTTATAGAGTATCTTACTATAAAGAACTTTGCATTCTCTTGTTCAACCTGACTTAAAGACAGTAATAATCTTTGCATGAGAGGTAGTCCAGATGAGGATGCATTCTCTGAGACTTCAGATTTGAGCATATTTCAAACCTAGGAAGAATAACAGAAACAAATTTCTGAGACAGTTTGTTGTATATTCAGGAAAGCAAACTCATGAGGTTAAGTTTGTGCACTTATCCTTACGTACCACCACAGAAGACTTCCAGTGTGCTACTTTCAGTATCCACTTCTGGTACTTTTAACACCTCCATAAAATCTAGCTGTTCCATATTTACCTAAGGTCTATCCAGAGAGCATTCAGAGTGATGTTAAAGCTAGAGATGGAACAGTGGAAGAGGGCATTCAAAAGACAGAAGGTTCCTTTTTCTCAAGCAGTCTTCAAACTTTGTTGTTTCGAATTCATACACACTGCAACAGATATGAATATGGATGCTAAAAATAGCAATACTTCAGAAATGTCTTGTAATTGTCCACGATGTACATTGACTGCAGTTAGTAAGTTGGGTTTTTTTTAATTATTTGGAAGAGTGCAGTGGCCTACTGATTTCATGTGCACTATATGAAAATGCAGGTTTGATACAGCTACAGAACATGAATTGCACCTGTTTTGAAGAAGTGTTGTTTTGAAGAAGGGGTTGTTTTCTTCCAGGTTTAAGGGCGCTCTCAGGGTCTCAAAGTGGCTCTCACTCCTTAACTCTCAGTGAGCCCATTACTGTTGGCTACAAGAATACTTTCAAAGCTCTCAAACAAGTTTGCAGCAAATCTGATTTTAAGATGATTTAGTTGATCTGTCAAAAATGGTGCCAAAAATGGTAGGTTTGCATTAAAACTTTTGGAGAGATGTGATTTCTGTAAGGAAGATCTAGAATGTATAAATTATGGTTCCTGCAAGTGTATTTGAGCTGTTTTGCTGTGACTTGTTAGCTAGAGGAAAACTGTAGCCTTAAATGTATTTTGATGGAAAAGTTGTACATAGTGAAAAATAATTTGTTATTTCTTACAGAAATAATTAGATTGTGGGAATTCTGAAAGCATTTGGAGAATTAATTTTCGAAATTTAAACAAGCAACATTAAGCTGTGTTGAATAAACTTTTTTGCAAGAGCTCATTCTTCTCTCAATGCAGATGTCACCATAAAATTGGTTGGACAGATCTTCCTGAAAGCCAGCATGACCCAGTGTAGGTTATTGGGTTTGATCATTACAGTTGGAGGGGTTTTTTTGAATGCTTGCATTAATTTGCCTTTCCTGCAGAGATGTATTTCTTCTCTAGAGCACTGCTACAAAGTAGTGTTTTGCCAGTTCTCAGAACTGTTTTGGTGGATCAGTGTTACACAGTTACATTATGAATTCTGCACAGCATTTAGAGAGATTCTACATGTGCACTTGCAATAGAATAAGTCTTTAAAAAATGTGCAAGCTTCTGACTAGTTTTATTTGAAATACTTGTGCCCAAGGAAATTCTCATTTTGATCAATCCTGTGCAGAAAGACAGACAACCTTTGGTTTCTTTCAACTGTTTATCAGTTTATGTTAGTTCTTCCTCTAAGAAAGTTATGTAAACTTAAAAGTAAATAACTCCAGCTCTTCCATGAGAAGGAATTAAGACTCATATTTTCATTGCCAGCGCTCCTTTCTCCTCAATCTAACAGCCACTTGTTCTGGGCTTTGTGTAGGCAGAAGGCTTTTTTTTTTTTTTTCAGGAAGCACCAACTGCTTCTGTGGTTTGTTTTGAGTCTTGGGGGATTGATGATGCAAGTTGAGATCAGGTTTGTTAAATTTATGCTTCAGCCTACAACGTGAAGATCTATCAATTCCAGAAGTTGGTGTAACTTTGGTCCATCTTGAGCATCTTAGAGCAGATAGCCCCTAGAAAAAACACTGAAGTGTGGTTAAATTTTGAAGCATTCAGGTTATGTAAGTGGTACGTGAGGATCTGCTGTGGCTTGTAACCCTCAGAGCCTGTGTGAGGTGTTGGGGAGAGCAGGGAGAGGCACAGAATGTGGGAAAAGCTTGGAATAGGGGGTGGTTTACTGCAGGCTTTTTCAGCTCTGAATAAAGTAATGTGAACCTACCAAGTGTTGCAAGATCACCTGGTTAACTCCATGTTTTACATGCTTGGCTTGTGAGTCTTGATTACTTTATGTTCTCAGACATATTTATGAGAGCATCTTAGCTCAACCCATGTAGCATTCACGGTCATAAGTTCACATTCACAACTGAAATTTTGGCAGGCTTAAAAACTAGGAATAAAACAGACCAAAATACTAAAACACTCTTTCTTATTGAAAGGAAGGTTTGTGCAAATTAAGAAAAACATGGAAATACTTGCTTACTGGACAGATAAGCTTATGAAATCCTTCCAGTTTTCACAAATTTTTTTTTAATAAAATGCTGTGAACAAACTGAATGTCATAATAATACATTTAGAACTTTTAAAAAGTGAGAGCACTAATTCCAGGGCAGCCTGAGTAGTTAGTTGTAGGTGGGTTTTTATTTGGGTGTTTTATTTGTAACATATGGTGCATGTTATCATTTAGTTTTTGCCTAATCTCTTTAGCACTCCTCAGTGCTGTAAATATTCAGGTTTCAGTTACAAATTTTCTTGGTTTTCCTTGTTAACTGGGTCCTAAGTTCTGAGCAATCATCATTTGTGTTGGTATGGAGTTTTGAGCCAGTGCCTTTGTGTGGCTCAGGAAGGACAGTGCCATTTATGAATCTTGCTGTATTTGAAATCTGCTTGATTTTGCATAGGACTGCAAGGCTAAAGCTGAAGTGATCTGTTAGGATTTTTATACTGGTAATTCAGCATGAGCTTTTTGAAGTGGCTTCATTAGAGTTCTCCATCCCTTCACTCGAGTTGTATAGTAATGCATTATTACACAGGAATTACTATTTTTCCCTGGTAGTGGTAGGTAAAAGAACTCTATGACAGTAGCTATAAAACTGATGAAGAGTTTTTGATATTCTACATGAATAATTGTAATAGTATGTAACATAAAATTAGGCTTTTTTCTGTAGAAGATAGTAAAATTTCTCAAAATTTTCCTTTTAATCTGTTCTGGACAGATACACACAGCATAAGTGACCCCATTTTTCAGAATTTCAAGCACGCATTCTGAGGTCTTAGGCTTTGATCTGTAGGGCAGGTAGTCTAAGTGCAGGTACTTTTAAATTTCCATCACCACGACTGATGTGTAGTGTCAATGTCTCTGTATGTGGTGAAAACATTTTGTGATAGACTGGGACAGATTTTTCTTAAGATAGTTTGAGTGAGTCCATTCATAAAACAGAGTGATTGTGTTACAGTCTGTAATAGGTTCTTGACCTTGTACATGTGCTCACTGGATCTTATCTTTGATTTCTAGTAGCTGTACAAGTGGAAAAGCAGCTCTTGAGAAGTAAGGTCATGCTTTTCATTCTGAGTCAGGTTTTGTGGAAACACAGATCAGGAAAGTAGCATTGTAGAAAACTCCAGCAAGGCCAGGCACACTTTTAATCACATGATTATTTTATTTTTCCGAAGGTCAGTTAAAGCCAGTAGAATTTTTAAATGACTGATGTTTCTTTTCTGAAGGTGCAAGTACTGGCATCTTAGCGTAAGTAAATACTGTTAGATGGCTTAACAAAAGAACTCCCATATTGACTTCAACATTTTAGGAAAGGTAAAAAGTGCACTTAATACATGAGTAGTGCAAGGAGGACAAAGCGGTAATAAACACTTTCGTGTGGATGGTGTTTGCAGTGGAATGGCCTCAATTCTTTAATTAGCTGTGTGTAAAATCAGTGTTTGAGGGCTGAAACTGTCTTGCTTGTAGTTTAAATGAGGTATAATACTATGCAAAATGTGAGCAGATAACTTGCTTTATTGGTTTATGGTTATGAATGAGGTTCATTTGTGGAAAAGCCAATTTTTGTTTAATGCTAATGAAAATAAACATAAATTAAGGCAATAACTTAAATTATACATGTGAATGATATAAAATTGGACAAGCTTATATAATAAATTCATAACACAAATTTCTTAGTCTGCATGTGGTCTGAGCATAGGCTGTGCATGTCTTTTTCTTACATTTTGTATGTGAAGAATCTTTGTTGAAATAAATATTTTGCTACCACACTAGTTTTGTTTTTAAAGTGTTGATAGCATCTGAGTGGACCTGGTTTTTTATATTATACATTAATTTAGTTTTCTGTATAGCTGTGAATTTTTTTCTTTTGCAAAAATTTCAGTGTTACTTTTAAGTCTTGCAGGCACTGCTGATCTGTGCATCTGATCGTGGTGTTTGCACTGTGTGGTACAAGAGTGCCCTAGAGAGAGGTTATTGTCAGGGCACGGTGGTATTGATTGTCTGTACATTTGTAAGAGATTTATTAATTGTGTCTTCCTTCTCCTACCTGAAGCTGAGGAGAAAAAAAGAATCATCTTGTGTTGGCCTCTGTTTATCATAAAATTTTATCTTTCTATTCCTATGCAAGTTCTCAAATTGTGCTGCTGCTATTATTATGGAGGAGGAGTTTTCATCAAGCCCCCAAAACCTCTCAAGACCCTTCAGTCCCACCTTCTCCCTTTCTTCCTTCATCCCCCTCATCATTCATTGTGTTCCTTGTTTTGAAATGACTACAGGAAGTGTGTCTGCAGTCTGTATAAGCTGGTGTGTATTTCACAGATTTCCTTTTTACGTAGTGTTGATTTTTGGACAATTGTAAAGTACTGAGCTACTTGTAGGTTAATTGAAAAAAGCCAGAAACAATTCCTGTGGGATTTGCCTTCAGTGTTGAGTAGGTGAGGAATAGTCTATTTGTGGTTCAGGGAAGCTTTCTGAATTCAGGTCATCAAAGCTAGAAAGTTAATGAACTAATAGATTTTTTCACTTGGAGAGATGATGCCCCTGAGGAGACTCGGTGCCTTCCACAGAAGGTATGGATGGGCAGAACAGCATTGCTCTTACCTTTGGCACTTCTTAACTGGGATTGAGGCATGCAGCATCTGTCATTTTTTAAGGTTATTATAATGTTACTATTATAGAAGTCACCAATATAAAAGACTTGCCAAAAAAACCTAAATAATTTAATTCCTTATTCAATTAAGACTTTTTATTTCTACTTTGTAGTGTTTGTTGAGTGATGGTCTTAAAACTAAATCAACATATGATGACATACTGAATCAAAGTTTTAGTCTGTTCTGGCTAGGTTAAAAACAAATGATCTGAGCAGTCTGGGGTATAGCGGTGCTGCTTCTGCTGACAGTTACCTGTTGTCAGGTATGGCACTCTCAGGACATCCTGCTCCTCATCACCCGCAGTGCTGAGCTCCCACTGTTGTGAAAGAAAATTAAGAGAGTCAGGGACCTAAATCCCGCTGAAATTTGATATTTCCAGCTATCTTCAGTCTTTGCTAGCAAAACTTGTTAGGTTATATGGAAGCAAACACCTTCCCTTTCTGCTTTCAAGTCTTTGGTAAATTGGAAGTAATTCCAGTGAAAGAGGACGGAGCAATCTTCCTTGTCCTGCAGTGTGAGAGCCTCCATGTGGCCCCTTATCCCAAGTAAGCAGCTTTGAGGAAATTTGCAGGTGAGTGTGATTTGTGTAGTTTGCTCACAGTCACACAGTCCTCAGGTTCTGAAGAGCTTGTCCTTGGCTCTTATAAACTTTTATTGCAGTAGAATGCTAAATGGCTTGAATGAAATTTGTAGGGTTTGTAAATGGGAAAAAGCATTCCCAGTAATTTATAAAATATTGTGCCACTGTTTGCACTGTCTTGTCATTTTACCTTTGCCAAGAGCCTGTTTTACAGCCACAGACACATAGCTGAGCTGTACCTGTCCCTCCCCACACTTACAGACCTCCAGGATCCTGCTGACAAGTGAGAGGGATGGTTCACTCCCAGAAATCCAGATTTTCTTTGTTCCATGTTCTGCTGTTCTGATTAGGTTCAAATATTTTCTTTTAACACAAATTTTGTTTAGCATAGAAACAAAGCTATTGTATCTCTTTCAGGAACATATTTCCTCCTGTTACTCAAGCCTTTTCAATTTTTTTTTCCATAGCTTTAATTTGAGGAAAGTTGTTTTAGGATTACTGCTTCTGGAGTGAGTCGTAGACTTCTCTTTAGTTTTCAAAATACTGATAATTTTTATTCTTTTGGGTAGGACAGAGGAAGTAGATCTTTGGCATCAAATCCTTATATTTCTTCCTGTGTTTCATTCAGAATGGGTTTCTCTTGAGTTAAGCGATCCTGACACAATACACTCTCTTTTCCCCGTAGGTTATTTGTACCATAAGTGACAGTACATCTACTAAAATAAGTCCAAAACTTAGTTCAGGTCTGAAAATGCTTCTGTTAGTTTCCAAAGCTAAAAGTGAAAGATCAGACTTTCTGAACTGTGGCTTAGATCTGGATTTCAGCTTGAGTTTGCAGAGAAGTAAGAGTGTAGACAGTGTATAGCAGTATATAGTGTATATGGAGAGTATATATACAGCAGTATAGACAGCTCTTCTTTACCCTTATTAGTTTGAAGTGCTCTAGGGAAATCAATACTTTCATTGCAGGTGTTTTATAGTCCTCCTCTGTTTTCAGGTGCTGTAGTAATGAGCACTGTGGAAATGTCACTGAATGTTTTTGAAAAGAGCCTTGGTTAATAATGTCACTCTTTTGGCTGTTTAAGCACTTCCATTCTGTATCAGTGACAACTATCTTTTGAGCTAGAACTTCCTAGATTTTGCATCTTAGCAGTTCAGTTCTTCTAGAAGCTTGAACAAAACCAATTAATTTTCTTTTAAATACAACTTCTTAAAAAACAAGTTTAATAATGTAATATCAGGTGGGCAGAGGCTTGCATCGTGGCAGGGGAGATTTACTCATTCGCAGCGAATGCCTTTTGATATTTGAAAGGCATTTGGATTTGTCTGCACATGCTGGGGAAAAAGATGTTATTTAAAAACTTTGATTTCTGTATTTTAATTAATTATTATTCTGGTGTATTCTTTGGGCAAAGCATGCAACTGGTAGAATAAGGTCATTAGTGTAAATAGTAGCACCTTAGTTTATGTTGGAAAGAAGTTTATTTTGGTGTGTTTTGGAGGACAACATCCATTAATCCTTGCTGAATAAAGCATATGCTTTTTTCAAGCAGTTTGGGTCTTGTGGGAAATAAGTAGCAAGGCAGATGAGTGAGGAAGAGACAGAGTTAAGCTTTGTATAAACGATCACAGATGCAGGTGTTACCATCTTTGTCCCCTGCTGTTACTTAACATACTGATAGATTTTTAGAGAGCCATGAAGGCTGGTCTGTGTGAATCCATATATATACTAATAAGTGGATGAAAAATGAGACTGGTGAACCAGCATTCATTTTTCATTGGCCCACTCAGACAAGCAGTATTCTGCTTTTGTCTGTATTAATAAGAGTTATTTTATATCTGTATTAATAGAGTGACTGAAGGTACCTTTTCTAAGTTGAACATCATAAATTGCAAAGTGAACCCGTAAGCTGATTTTTAGGGAGTATAACAGTTTGTAACTATTCCATTGGTATGGAATAGTGTTGGGAAAGTGTGCAAGGGTCTGTAAGAAGAAAGTTGTCTTTGTTCACAGAATCACCACGGTGTAGCTTCATGTTTCAGTTTATTTGTTTGCCTCTTCAGAATGTCTATGGTTTTTGCATTTTTTAAAGAAATTAAACAAAAACTTTGTGATTATCTTTTGCCTTGTGTTTATCTGGTAAGTGATGGCTGCTCAAAATTACATAGCTCCTAGTCTCAGTTCAGATGAAGCAGGTGTTTGGGAGTTGTTTTTCTCAATTTTCTCCGCTTCAGCATTTTATGTTCCATAGATTTGCAAGACTAAAGATGAGGAAGGCCATTTGGGAAAAACAAAGAAACTGTATTAAATTGAAGTTGAAATCTAGAGTAAGAGAGGTATGTTGGTAGTTCAAGATTAGTATCATCCTTCTGAATTGGTTCCTAAAATATGACAGATAAATGAGTATCTGATCCTTAATTTTATTCAGTTGCCTAAACATGTCAAAACTGTTGCTGCAGTATTACATGTTCTAATAAAGACTTGTTTTAAACTTTTCATGTAGGCTGTTAAATTTTGCTGTTGTCTAGTGAAACTCCTGTCAGGCCTAGCTATAATGCAGGCAAGTGTTAAATTTTGAGAAGAAACAAATCCTTTTTCCTGGGATTTACTAGAAAAGGAAGTTCTTGAAGCATATTGCATTTTGCTGTAAAGCTCAAAAGTAGCCAGCCAACCTACCTTCCTCTTCAAGCTCCTACCCCAGAGCAGCCCTTGTTTTGTGAGACCAGCATGCTCTGAGACAATGCCTTGGAGGTAAACCAAATGTGTCAGTCATGGTGCAGGAGTGACTCTGCTTTTAAGGAGCCGTCACTTTTTAGGCTGCTTAACCCAACTGCTCCGTGCTGGCAGAGCAGCTTTTCAGTGCTGCAGAACCCATTCAAGCCAAGTGGAGAAGGAAGGGGTTTAGTCTAAAATAGTGCAGTTCTTGGATGTTTAGTCAAGAAGGAGGGCTTCTCCTTGATTTCACTGCATGTTCTGCTTGCTTCTGTTGAGTAAAGCCTGGGAAGGAGAGGTGGGTATTACAATTCCTAGATTTCTGTCTCTGACTGAGTATTGTCATGGAGCCCTGCCTGCAGAGGCTCAAGCCTCTCTGAGGGTGAGAGTAGAGTTGATTCTTCCCTTGGCCTTCAGAGGATTTCTCTCAGCACTGGTTACTCAGCTCAGCTGCTGAGCCTGGAATGGAACATGGTGTGGGCTGTGAACATTCCTTGGAGGAGGAATCTGGAGAAATTTAACGTAGGGTTTGCCCTCCCAGACAAGGGCAATGCTTGAATATCAAGGGAAGAGTGAAGAACAAAACACAGATATTAAAAATTGTGTCAATATTTAATATTGTAAATGGCAACTGGCAGATGTCATAAGCAAGTTGTAAGCATTGATTCCCCCCCACCACACACACATCCTCTGAGGGAGTTTAATACTGTAATAGGCATTTCCTGACACTCCTTAGGAGATGGGGATAATACTGTATTGTCATCTTCAATTGTTGCTAAAGGTCACCTAGAGCAAAAGGTGTCCCACTTATTAGGACAGTTGTGGTAGAACATTTCTAGGACTTGCCTGTGACTCTTGACAGATGTCCTAAGATTAATAGCCCAGATGCAGGAGAAGAGCAGTGAAACAGGGTGCCCCTTACTTTCTTTGTGCTCCTTCTTCTTAGCCTTCAGTCATGTGTTTGGTGTGTCACAGCCAACCTGTTCAGATAACACGGTTGAGGAATTTTGTGGAACTTTGTTTGTGGTGGTTTTGGTTGTGCAGAGATCAGTTGTTTTTATTTGTGGGAGAGTGTGTGTAGCTCATGCATCCTCTTTCAGATATACTCATTGTTACATAGTGAGGAAAACTTAGGAACTCAGAAAAGTGTGGAGATTGAGCTCTCCATTTGACATTAATAGGAATACATTTTAGCTGCTCTGTAGTTGAAAAATGTAGTTCCATATCTTAATATGCCATTTTTCAGAGATATTCTTGGAGCAGATGCTAGACAATGTATCTCTGTCATTGTAAATTCTTGTCTTTTAAATTAACAATACTCAAAGGGTTTATAAAAATTCAAATAGTGATTAGGTTCTGAGGCAGGAAATGTGCTGCTCTTGCCCTTTTCTGGATAACCTCAGCCAAACTTCATCCAGAATGAAGGATGCAGGCTCAGGATACTGGGTTACTATTTAATACCATCTTGATGAATGCCTTGTCTTGCAGTGGAAGGGGACAGTGTGGGTGACAGTCTCCTTTGCCTCAAGGACTGTGCCCCCGTGGTGGCAGTTTTAGACGACAGCAGTCAGACCCTTCTCATTTTTTCTGCGCAGGGATAGGAAATGGAGTCAGAATAGGTGGCAATTATTAGGTGCAAATGTTACTCCCAGCACTGCTAACTAACTTGTGGGTATCCACTCACTTCCTTCAAGGTAGGGAGCATAAACACCTGTATTCTGTAATTCCAGTTGGTTCTTGTCCCAGTGCTCTGTGGTATTAGACCAGTGAAGGATGTCATGTGAAGGAATGAGGCAGGTGGTTGCTTTTTTTGAAAACTTTGAGAAGCCTTGTTCTCAGTAATCACTTCCAGGCTGATGTGTTTCACCTGCTAATGTGTGGAATTGTGGTAAGCACTCTCCAGCTATGCTGCAGAAAAACTGAGTAGTAGTGTTTGTAACGTTTTTGAGAGTAAAATGTCCTGCAAATGTGTTGACAGTCTATTAAAACTCCTGAGATTTAACAAGTTTGGTCTGAGATCTTTATGTGAACTTTCTAGAACTTGTCTAGAAATTTCTTCTGCATGAAGGATAAGAAACTGTGTCTGGTCACTAATCTTGAGAGTACTGGTTCATGTATCTCCTGTTGCTGCTGATGGACTGCTGGGGATCCTCCTGCTGACACTCTGTAGGACATCTGCTTATCTCTTCCTCACTTCTTTCTTAACCCCCTCTTGTTAAGAAGACTAAATAGCTACTTAAAGCTGCTATAAACTATCAAGATTTCAGCAGGCTCCTAGCAGTTTACTTCTGTAATTTTTCCTTGCAATTCACAGCATTTCAAACATGGTTATATAAGAGGAGTGAACTGTGTTGTGTTAAGGGCAAAATGATGACAAGGAAAAAAAAATGACGCATGTGGAATGAAGTTGCGTTTAGAGGAAACTGTTGTAGAAGTTAAAGTAAATAGAATGGAAATTATACCGCAAAACATTTATTTCTTTGCAAAGTAATCTGGATTTCCAGCATCAGATAGGTTGGATGTTCCTGAATCTGGGAGTTTCAGTGTTGTTTTTTGACTGTAGTTGGTAGAAGCTAGGAAGCAAACACCAGGTTCCACTGGTGACCTCAAGTATTTTGTTGCTCACCTTTGTTACCATACAATGCATTTCCATTGGAAGACTGGTACAGGCAGTTTGAAAAGGTCACGTTTCCAGGGAGCCCTGGTTTTCCGGCTTCCTCAGCCTCCAGCTGTAATGTGTGTCACCAGATCAGCCGGTGGTTAAGGCTGGAAGGCACTGTGGGAAGTCATCCTGCCCCACTGCTCCTGCACAAGCAGGGGTGGCTCAGGACTGTATCCAGATGGCTTCTGAATGTCCCTAAGGATGGAGAACTCTGCAGACTCGCTGGGTAACCTATGCTGGTACTTGGTCACCCACACAACAAAAAAGTTTTCATGATGATCACGAGGAATCTCCTGTGTTTGTGCCTGCTGTATCTGCTCTTGTCACTGGGCACAACTGCAGAGGCTGGTTCTCTCTTCAGTACACCCTCCCTTTGGATTTTACATGTACTGATTTGATCCCTGCAGGGTTTCTCTAGGCTGGCTCTAGAGGCTGACTCTGGCCTTCCTATGAGAGATGCTCCAGAGGGTTGTTAGTGGCCCTTCACTGGACTGTCTCCAGTGTGATTGTGTCTCTCTTACACTGGGGAACCCAGAACTGGGCACAGTGCTCTACATGGCTTTCCAGTGCTGAGTAGAGCCCTTGGCCTGCTGGCAGCTCTTCCATATGCAGCCTAGGATACCATTAATCTTCCTTGTCTCAAGGGCCCATTGGTTTGTCATCAGCTTGATGTCCACCAAGAGCCTTGGGTTCTTTTCTGCCAAATGTGCTTTCCAGCCATTTGCCCCAGCAGGCATTAATGCATGGGGTTGTTCCTTCCCCCTAGGTCTGGGATGTTGCACTTCTCTTGGAACTACATGTCTAGAAGGGGGCTGATAACATTTTGCATGAAGTTACATGTTGATCAGAAAATAACAAGAATTGAGCTGTTTGCTCATTCTGATTGAATGCTGTGGTAGGTTACTTGGAGCAGGTGGTGCCTGTGAGCTTCTAGGAGGGAGAGACTGAGAAGTCTCTTCAGGAATTTGCCAGCTTTACCTGTTCACAGGTGATAACAGCAATAGATTGCTGACAGTTATTATTTATTTGAATTGATGATTTTAATAGGGTAGAGAAACATTGTTAAAGGAAGGGGCTTGAGTGTATCTGATCCCACACTATGGTATAAAGGATCTCTTAAGTCCTTTGTAGTCTCTTTTTTGTGAAATGACTGTACTTTCATGTACACTGACATTTTAGTCTAATTTCCTCAAGATGTACTTGTGCTACACTGAATTCAGATGTTTGTGCTCGAGTTGCATCTTTGAATCATTAGCATTTGGGCAGCAGTGTGTGGAAGTTTTCCAACCAGCGGCTTCTTATAAACAGCTCTCTCTCCTGCCAATAACAGACTTGGTCGCTTTCCCATTCCCCAAGAAAGGTAATGTTCAGATAAGCGTGAGTACATTAACACGTTTCCTCTGCTTGGACACTGGCTTCTTGCTGTCTTGGTGAATCTGGGTGTAGACACTGCTGAAATCACTGGGATTTTGCTTCTGAAAGCCTTTCCAAACCTGTGTGGTTTTTTTCAAAGACCAGCAGAAGCAGCAATCTGCACTGTGCTTAAATCTGCAAGAATACAAAGACACAAGCAAGGCAACTGTATTCTAACTGTGGATTTTAGTTCTAAAATACAACCATTAGAAGAAATCTCCGAAAAACATCTTGGCTCTGATCCTGTATTTGTGGAAGAGGATCTCTTACAGACTTCGTTGCTAGGGATCTAGAGAGTTGCATAAATCTTCATTGGTGGGTCAGACTGGGGTATTAGGATTGCAGTTGTGTTGTCAGAGATGCTTTTGTAGAGAATTCTGAAAAATGCCAATGTTCTAGAAGCATCAGCAACTTACTTACTGGTTTTTTGTTTGGATTTCAAATCTGCCTACAAGCCTGACTTAAGGAATGGGATGAAAAGACATGAACCTGTGAGTTAAATAACCAAAGAATACATTGCAATTATTACATACCCTTGAGAATACAGGAAGATCTCTTCTGCTCAAATGCTAGCAACTTTTCAGCAGCAGGGAGGAAATAATACATTTTTACTCAAACTTTACTGCAGTGACTTACTGCCAAATAGAATGGAATTATTTAAAGTATTAGGAGTCTTTGCTTTGTTAGAAAACACTGCTGCAAACAAGTTAGCTATGCTAGATCTTTTTGTAAGACAGTGCTCTTCTAACATGATATTCTAGAACTTGAGCAAACCTGTTCCAATAAAACTTCACTATGTTAATCTGAGTCAGAAACAGAATAAGAAGCTGCATTGAAAAGCAGAATTTTTAATGCTTAATCCTAAAAGGTAGTAAGATAATTTTATAGTACTTTTTCAAATATTTACCTCATGGAGATGTGTACTCCTTAAAATTGCCTTCTATCAACCTTTCTTGTGCTGTCAGAGTAGCTCATCGTGTAGCAATTGTTAAGTGGCAAAAAGCTTTGTGTTCTTGTTTGTATTCAGGGACTTGGGAGCAAATAGTGCTGCAATCATTCCTTCTATTTTACAGCATTTGGATTAAAAGTACAAGAATTAACAGTTTGCTTTTAGCTTTTTGCTGAAGGGATCTGAATTACCAACTGTGCTGCTTTGTCTCTGTGTGTAAGGTACAGAGATGTTCCCTGTGACCAGCCAAAAACAGGAGCTCTGTAATACCTCTGCAGACTGCTGCCCAGTGATTTGCCTGGTTTATACAGGTCATACCTTTGCTCAGAATACAGAGTGCAATTAAATTGCAGTTGAGATAAAAAGGTTGTGTTGGCTGAGAGTTTTTTAATTAGCAGGGGGAGCCTCTGCTTTGTTTGAAAACAAAACCTTGGGTTTGTGAAAGGAAAGCTAAAAAGCTTTTGCTTGGATTGCTGTCTGCAAATCTAAATGGTTGCCTTCATTATCAGTACTTGTGAAATTGCTGGTTCAGGAAGGCTGTAGAAAATAACTTCCCTGAAGCAGCACCAATGTAGCAAATGCAAATTAAAATCAAAATTACCGACCTTTCAGTGCTGCTCATAGCAGAATAAGGAAGTGTGGAGGGACCTGTGACATTCCATCCACCATTCCTCTGTTACTTTGAGGCTTTGCATTTAGGAGATTGGGAGCTACACATTTTTCAACATGTTTGATTTTATTTTGGTTTTGCTTTTAGATACATAACGGCACATCTTAAGTTTGGGGTACATAGAGTTAAGTAGTCAAGTGGATCTGGTGTCAGAGGAGTGGAAAAAGTAACAATAGGATTATTTTTATAATAAAAATCCTTGTATTTAACCAAAACTCCAAAAGATGCATAGGATAGAAGATCATGTCTTGTTTTCATTTTATTCAGCAGCCCATTCCCCTCCAAGGCAGTGAATGGCTTTTCTTTATTGTGATCTGTATTGTTACTTATCATGCCTAGAAAACTTGATGTGATAGTTTGAAAATACATGTAAAAATATACATGGATTAAAAAGATTCTGCTAAATAATTGCATTTGATTACAAATGCAGTCAAATCTAGTTTTACTATCTTTCTCTATTCACTTAGTGGGTTTTGTTGGAAGGAGACAGAGAGGTGAATTATGGTTGTGATTTTCCTCTATAGTGTCATACCGTTATTCTTTACTCTTTTAATACTTCCAGTTCCTATTTTCAAGACTGCTTTGACAGTATTGATAGACTCTGGGATATTTTCGCTTCCCATAGTAATTCTGGGAATAGCAGCTTTTTTCCCTTCTGCCTTCAGCCCTTTTCTTTAGCTATAAAATGCTAAATCTGTTCCTGATTTTGTATAAACTAAATCAAACCTAACTTTAAATAAAATTGGTTCAGTTTAAAAAAGTGTTTGGTTTGGGTTTTTTTTGTTTGGGTGATAAAACTTGGCTGAATCACAGACTTTAAGCGATACTGGCATCTGATATTTTTTTGCTATGCTTACTTGCAGTCCCAGATACTGCTTTATCTATAAAATATCATATACTGGATCACCTTTGCATTGGTAAAGCACGAGTGTGAAATTATTCACACTAGGCACTAGATAGAAGTTTTCTGTTGTATTGAGACTATTTCTTATAAGAGCTTTTCTCCTTCTCTGAATCTTTCTTTTTTCTTTCTGTGTATTTGCTGAAGTTTACAACATCTGAATAACAGATCAAGCTGATGCTTAGTGCTTGGTATGCGTCCTTTAGAAAGGTATTTATTTGTATTTGTGCAAAGGGAATATGTTCAATGCAGGTGTTTAAGTTGGGCATTTGTGGGGGTTTTCAGTGGTACCTATAATTATTTAAATTGTAGGTACAGTGTTGTAGGTGTGTAATTCTTTAGCTGTTATTCCCTAGTTAGTTCAGGCAGATGACCAAGTTTCCTGAATCTATGTCAGACATTATTATCTTTTGTTGTACAGGTTGATTTGGGGTCTGGTGAAGCACATGAGTGTTGTAATACAATTTATGAGGTGCCAAATAATGTGTTAATAAGGAATGGGAGTTAACCATCTATCACTGTTAACGTGTGAAAGAAAAGTGGGGAAGATACTTTTGTCCACAATTACCTGCCTTTCCACCTCCAAAGGCTCTGGGGTTGGATTCTGGGCATTTGCAGTTCTGAAACAAAAAAGCATTAAACTTTTGAAAATTACAATTTTCATAAATATTTCTTGAAATCTCTACTAGTCTCAAATATTGTTTTTCTTTTGATAAAATTTGAGAGATCTTGTGGTAATGGAATCAACAAGATGGGGCAGAGCAATTACCTCATTATCTATATTCTTTTTTTTTATTCAAAACAATAACGTAATGTTTTATTTTTTACAGATGACTATGGATGAGAAATATGTGAACAGCATTTGGGATCTTCTGAAAAATGCAATCCAAGAGATTCAGCGTAAGAACAATAGTGGTCTCAGTTTTGAGGAGCTGTATAGAAATGCTTATACAATGGTGTTGCATAAACATGGTGAAAAACTCTACACTGGACTAAGAGAAGTGGTCACTGAGCATCTAATAAACAAGGTTTGTCCATTTGTGAATTAAAATAGAATTGTCTTATATGAAAGAATTCTGAGCAGTTACTTAAATGACAGAAAATCTAACTTTATTATGTTACCTTGTGTTGCAGTTGTGTAGCTTCTCTCAAAAATGGTAGCATAGAGCTAACATCAAGCTCAAATGATTTCATGTTCCAGGTACTGTTTCTGTTAAATTACTGATGGAAGGCAGACCATAGGAAGCACTTGAAAGAGTGCAAAAGGAAACAACTTTTTTTTTGGAAAATAACTGTTAAGAGCTGATGATATTTTTTAAAGGTTTGTGTCAGTTTTGGTGGCATTTGTTGACTTTCTTAGGTCAAATTTTGTCTTATTTGCCAGTCAGTTTTTTTCATTTGTGGAACAAATAAATACCAATGTAAGAACTTGTTTTCTATAGGCTGATGAACTAATTCCCAGGTTAATGAGACAGTTGTGCTGGGATTATGCTCTTTAAAGAGGCAGCAGGCACTGTTCAAAAACAGCAACTCAGCAATAGCAAAAGTCCTGAGTAGCTCACATTCTGCCTTGTCAGCCTTTGCAAAACCATGTAGGTCAGTCAAAATGACTTGCAGAAACTTTCAGAGAGGTCTGTCATCTGAGAAAAGGAGTCTGCAGGTCTCATGTTAAACTGTGGAACCACTTCTTTAGTCTTTGAAGGAAGTTTAGAATTGATTAATAAATATATGAGTGGGAAAAGTTGGAAATCACTTTTTAGGACTCCAGATAATATTTCATGGCAATAGGATTCTAAGTCTATGGGAGGTGCCTGCCTTACTCCTCATGGTAACTTCCATAGCAGAGAGCTACCTGTTTACTTTGATCCCATATTCTGGCCATGGGCTCAGATGGAGTATCACATTTTTGTCCTGTTTTTACAAGATCGGAAAAGGAAAGTCAGAGACCATCGTGTGTCTTGGATGATTATTTCTGGCTGAATTACAGAGAATCGATGGGAGATTTATGGCTAAATAATGCAGAATGCTTTGGGACTTTTTTGCGTGTTCCAACTGGAGTTACTGCTGTGGCAGAGAAATGTATTATTTCTTTTCTAAAATCCTAGTTTTTAAAGGTGTGGTCCAGATAAGTATAGTCTAAAACTGCTTTGAATGTGGGGCTTTTTTACTGTGTGCACCAGAGGAGACATCCTCTGAAGTGGTTAAATAATTTGCAGTTCTTTTCTATAATTGTAGCACATCTGTGACTCTCAAAAACTTCTGGTTTCATTATCTGTGCATTCATAATCTGTACTATTCACATAAAATGTGGCAAATGGCTGAGGCTTTTTTTGCCTTGTTCTTGTATATGTCTATGCATTTAATAAATTGTGATACTAAACTTTTATTATTCCTAGGCTTTAGTTTAGCCTGGTTTAATTTGATGGGTGTCTTTTTATCTTTGTTCCTAGGTATTCTGCCACTTATCTTAGTTCCTAGCTATTTTGCATATTAAAAATTATTCATTTGCAGAATTAATTATTCTGAGGTGCTGATTGTGGCAGGCTGACAAAAGAGCAGAAGATTCTGAGTTTGTACTTTCAGTGCAGAGGCTGAGAGGACTGCACAGATAGCAGTGCAGAGAAGTGCCTTTCTGACACTTAATATTCCTGTGTCTGGTTCTTTAAATAAAATCTTCTCTCATGACCAAATATTCTGATCTTTAATGTGATTAATCAAATTATATCCATGTGTGTGGATGATAAAAAGATGACCAAAGCTTTTTCAAATAAAAAGGTGAACTGAGTTTTAGTAAATTGCTATAGAGTTAAAAAGGCTAAATTATTCTATGATGCCAGCCTGTAAAATAATCCAAGGAAAAGACTAAAAAAATGTGACTTATGCCAAAAATTTCTGAAAAATAACAAAAACTTACAGAGGCTAAAAGCTACTGCTTGTCCCTTTTGAATATTTCCTTGGACGCATTATGTTGAGGCATATATAGATGGAAGTATGGAAAAAATAGTGCATTGTTTATCAAGAATAGGATCAGTTCCATAATGACATCTTCTGTTTGTGCCACTGGTACTTGTTGTAAGATAGATAAAAAAGTTTTGTTTAACCTCACATTTTGTCATAGAAATTTTTGCAAAGTCTTTTATGTCTGCTGTCTCTTTGCAAGAGCAATTCTCTGGTAAATTTTAAGTAGCTAATGAATGATAAATGATCTCATCACAAGTCTTTGTAAAATTTCTATTCCGAGATTCAGTGGTGGATGCTAGAATTTAGAAGAGAGGGATTTTGCCAACTGAAATATTGTTCATTAAATTCTTTTGTAAAAATGGAAATGTTCACAGATGAATAGATTTTACTGAAGAACTATACTCAGTTCAGGGAGCACTGCTGAGGAGCCTACCCCAAATTTGGAATTGCAATAATCGTTGAGCCGTAACTGTCATTTGCTGCCCACATCTCCAGGTTATCTTTTTACAAAAAGCTGCATTCCTGTGATATTCCAGTCATGCTGGTTAATTAGGAATAGATGAAGAGACTAGGTAGAGGCAATGTATATGTTCAATTGTTTTTACAAATAGTTTTAAAGCATGGAAAGCATTCCTTCATTTTTGGCAAGGCATGGTTAAGAGCTGTATTTATGATTTATGCTAATTTAATTGCCAGGTGAAAGTTGTGCTTATTCAGCATTTTAATTAGCAATCTTAATGAGAAAAGTATTTAACTTCTCAACAGGAAAGCAGCGCAGTGCACTGTCTTGACAGCTTAATTGTAAATAAAATAATAGGTGCAAATATGATCAATACAAGGAGCATGCAAGCAAGTTATTACCAAGAATGCTTGCTTTTAGACTTGCAGACCCCAGTGGTTTGCAGTTCTAAATCACCCTGTTCTGGCTGTGGGATAAAGGCTGTGGTAAGTCAGGTACTCTGCATCACTGAGATGAGTCAGCTCTCTTGAGTTACCTTGTTTTTACTACAGGGTAAGAACATGCTAAAACTTGTCTTTACCTGTGTATTGACATCATTAGTTAAGTATGGTGTATGCAGAGCTATTTAAAAATACTGTTGAATTTTGAAAGTACTGAAACCTTTCATCTTAATTCAAGTATTTAATTCCTGTGCATCTGATATTTCACTAATTACTCCCTTTCTTGCCCATTGACAATCTTGTAGCCTAATGCGGACGCTCTTCCTTCACACTTCACAAGCCTAGTCTGTTATTACTTCACACAAATGTTAAGTGTTTTTAAAACACACAAAGCTTAGTTTACAACTCTCTAGATCATTGGATGATAAGCAACACCATTTGTGTTACAGTTAAAAAAAAAAGTTTACAGGATAATATTTTTAATGTTCATTTTATGCATAAGTCAGTGGGACCCAATAAGGTGCAGCCCCAGAGTCCGGAGGGGAATTGATGTAGTGGACAAGCCACTTTCCATGATACTTGAGAAGTTGTGGAATCAGGTGAAGTTCCAGGTGACTGGGAAAGGGGAAACATTGTACCCATCTTTCAGAAGCATAGAAAGGAGTACCCTGGGAACTCCAACCTGTCAGCCTCACCTCTGTGTCTGGGAGTATCGTGGAGCAGATCCTCCTAGGAGCTATGCTAAGGTACAGGGATGACAGGGAGATGATTTGGGACAGCCAGCACAGTTTCACCAAGGGTGAATCTTGCCTGGCCAACCCAGTGGCCTTCTGTGAAGGAGTGACAGCATCAGTGAGCAAGGGAAGAGCTACAGATGTCTCTTCTCTGGGTGTCTGTAAAGGTTTCAACATGGTCCCCTATAACCTTCTTGTGTCTAAATTGGAAAGAGATGGATTCAGTGAGTGGAGTTCAATGGAAAATTGGTTGGGTGGTCACACCTGTTGGTTGTGGTCCATGGCTCAGAGTCCCGATGGCCATTGGTGACAAGTGGTGTCCCTCAGGGGTCTGTCCAGTACCTGCTGTTCCAGAATACAGTACAGGCAGTGAGAGCGCCTTTGTTCAGGAGGGCACAGAGCTGCTCAGAGCATCAGTGGGATGCTGGTGCAGGTATAGGCTGAAAGAAGTGTGTCTACTCTGGGACTTAGAAAGTTATGTCTGGGGTCCTTTGCAAGCTTTAGAATTTGCTGTCTTAGTGTTGAAGAGAAAAGGGAGAGATGAGAGTGATTCCGTCAGGGAGTTTGGAATTATTTCCATAACATCAATGAAATAGGGAGGAATGACACGAGAAGTTGTAGGAGGCAAATTACCTACTGAGCATTAGAGTGAGTCTGACTGGCAATGTATGAAGTTTTATCTGCCTTTTTATTGTCTTAATGATGTTTTCAGATGATCTTGAGCAAGTCTGCTATTATATGGAGGGCAAACGGATGTGAGGGAATTGCTCAAAAGTACATAACTGTTCAGAATCCCCAGTGTTCTTCAGTGTTTGTTTTTTCCTTTTAGCAGGTTTTATCCTTTTTGGGATAGCAGCTGCAGGGATGAACAGACATTTCTGGTAGTCAGTCCATTAACCTACTTGGGTTAATCTGAATCCTAAGATTTTAGAATACTATCTTTTAGACTACTTGGATTTTTCTAAAAGAAACTCTATAATAAAAGTTCTGAGAGCTTGAGGCCTTGGTTCAGAAAGTGCTGTTCTGTACTGCTGCTCCCCTCAGCATGTTCTGGCTGTCCTTACAGTAGTGGAAGTTACATAATTGAACTATATGTGCTGCTGCATCAGGCCAGGCACTGTAAGATAGAAATAGTAGGCCATAAGTCTTCTTTATGTGCACTTAATCAAAAGTTATTTAAACGTATTGAAAGCTTATGCCAACAAACTACTCTTACTGGGGGAAGGTTTCTGTATTTCCTGAAGCTGTGTAGCCAGTAGAAAATACAGTTTGGCCTGAAATTATACACAAAATTTCATCCTTGTAACTATAAGAAGACCTTACATATATTACAAAGTTGCTAATTTATTTTCAAGTACATCTGTGTATGTACTTGAAAATAAATTAGTTCTATTTAAGCTGGCTTTCCCTGTAGTTTACTTCATAACTGCAAATACTGTTACAGAAATCACCACAAGCTCAGCTAATTTAAAGTAACATTCTGCTGATAAAAATCTTTGAGATTTGAAATGTTCTAAGGCTTTGGCAGAGTAGCAGCTGTGTCTCCTCTTTGTTAAAAGAGTGTGAGTATGCACATTTTTTCACTTCAGATTATTTATTCTACCAAAGTGGTGTGACTCTGCACCTTTGCATGGCTAAGATGTTTTGTGCATTATAGCAGTTTCTCTGTGGTATAGATGAATTAATGGTCCATACAAGGAATGTGTTGAACTCTTGCTAACTATGAAGTTGCTGTAAGTGATAATTTGCTTGGCAGTAGTTTGGTTGGCGTTTGTGGCAGCTGAAAGAATGACTTTTTGAACCTCTTCTGCAGTTTCAAATAAACATTGAGAAGCTTTGCTGGGAAACTTTGAAGGTAGCTCTGTTGTACAGCACCCATTTCTGAATTTCAAGCCCATTTCCAGAAATCCACGTGGCACACCATATGGAGCAGAGGTGCCACTATTGCAGAACGTGCCAGTGTCTGCTTGGAAGCAAGTTGTCACTGCTACCTGGTGGCAGGTGTCCACCCCCTTCTGTGTGACTTGGCACTGGCTGGCCCAGCAGGATTAGTGTGATGGATGTGGGATATGTGCAGTTATGAGGGCACGCTGCCTCTGTGTTGTCAAAGTAAAGGGTATCATAAAATGGATCAGTAACTACCCTTGGTTATTTGTGCTTATAATCTAATCATGCTTTGGTAAATTTTGTCAGTGTGGATGAACTACCAAATAATGTTTATAAAGCTTTTCCATACTGAACAAAGAAGTGAAAGAAACCATGTCATGTTAGTTTCTCTTGTTCTGGAAGATTCTGCATATTTTTCACAAGTATGTCTGCTGAAGTTTTTAGTGTGTATTTATGTTTTGGCTAAAAACTACCTGGACTGGGTGACAACAGAACACACATTTGGGAGACCAAAAGGTAAATGATGATCATGATCAGAAAGAACGATGTAGTTAAGCAGTGCTTATAACTGCATATTATGTTTTCCAAAAGCAAGCAGGAGAGGCCTTGCTCAGGTGTGCAGAGTAGGTGTTTGAAGTTGTAAGAAAGCTTTGAACAACCCATGCATACCTGTATTGCCTAGATGCAGTAACAAGGTGAATATTACTGGGATAAGATTCCCCTCCTTCATCTTTCCCCTCTTCCTTCCTCCCTCTTCTCTTTCTCCTCATTCCTCCCTCTCCTCTTCCTTCTCCTGCTCCTTCATTCCTCTCCTTTTCTCCTTCATCCCTCTCCTCCTTGAAACCATTGTGTTGGATGATGTTCCACACTGTGTCTCCGGTTTGCTCGTCTGAGTTTGTGTGTGTACAGTAGTGTGGCAGACAGAATTCTGTTACTCTGGTTTGGCCTAATAACTTCATAAAACTGGAATGATAGAATTAAGCCTGTCAGATGAGTGCATGAGATGTTGGTGCAGCTTGTGGCTGCCTGGCCATGTGTGTTTTGTTTTCCTGTTTGAATCTCTGTACTGAAATTACACTATCAGCCAGGTATCAGTCCAAATCAATGAATGTGAACATTCTGTTTGGTTACAACTGAGGGCAGAATATATTTTGCATGTTATGTAAAAAGTCAATTCCCACATTTTATTAACTCTGGAACAATTTTTTTTACATTCCCCCAGGTTTGACATGAGTTTCAAATTTGAGCACTGCAGTATCTGCCTACTGAAAAAAATTAAAAAATGAAAAAGGATGGGCTTTTTTATTAGTAGGGAGAGTAGTGGCAAAGAGGCTTAAAATCTGAAGTTGATGAGACAGATTAACTTGCAAATTGCAAATACATTTGTGAAAAAACAAAGATGACTTCCTTTTTTTTCTATGAAATCTTGTTGTTGGTATTAATGTAAGAGTATGGTCTTTAGCAAGCAGTTGGTTCCTTTCAGAACTGTTGTTTGCTGTATCTTTATGCTATCTCAGCTTGTGTCTCTAAATGTCATCATGGCCAGTTTTCCACCTCTACTTGTTCCTGTTTGTAGCATTTGCTGCTACTACCCAATGTTCTGAAATTACTTGTGATAGTAAAATTACCAGCAATTGAAACACTATAACACAGGAAATGAAAGCTATGAGGAGTCGTCAGAGACTATTTTTAACATTTGAAACTTCAGGAATTCCTTTGAAATTTAAAACCCATGTTTATTTTGTTTCTCTTGTTGCTAGCATAATTTTTCTTACTTATTTTACCACAGAAGGGAAATGTGAGGTAGGGATAGTCAGCATCCAGGAAAAGAAAGAACCTGTTTGCAAAATTCAGGTCCATGGAGGAGCAAGAATTCTTGTGCTGAAGCTAAGTTTAAGATTTAAATGCTGCAGAAGAAACTGACTTGAGTTTATGTCAATATATCTCTTTTTTTTTCACTTCAGGTGCGAGAAGATGTGTTAAACTCCTTGAATAACAACTTTCTACAAACACTAAACCAAGCGTGGAATGATCATCAAACAGCAATGGTGATGATTAGAGACATCCTGATGTATATGGTTGGTATTCTGCTATTTCACACATTTAGCAGTGTAGTAAATTGTCCTCTTACCATGCTTACCAGTCTTCTTTCAAAGACTACTCTCTGTCCCTTGTTTTCAATTTTCTGTGTGCATGCAAGACTGCTACAGGTGTTTGACAAATTGTAATTGGATTCATGTTTTAGGTTATCTCATTATCACCTGAAAAATTGATCTAAAAAATATTTGAACTTTGGAGTTCTTAAAAAATAAGCTAGTCAGACCCATTCTGGCAGATTATAGGTGTTAGTTCAGGTAGTGGTGTTTTCTTACTGTGGAAAGCACTATGGTGTAAAGCCTCCTGAAACTTCCAGTGTGGCTGTTCTTTAAGCTTTAGGATTCAAAGAGGATAACTTTGCTTAGGTACAGTGTGTGTCCTTGAATGTTAAATTGTAGTTGGATCCTTGGCTGCTCATTAACAACTTGTGTAGAAGATGAAGCAGTGTACACAGAATGTGATTTTTGGTTGCATGCTTGCCATTTCTCACCTATAGCCAACAGAAAAGACTTCTTTTTTTTTTTTTTTTTTAAGAGAGAGGGCCTAACATTTTTGTGTCTGGATTGTGTTATGCTTTAGGTAGTTAGCAAGTACTAAAATTCCCATAATATTGGGGATGTTTTAGGATGCAAGAGAGTATTTTTGCTTAGCTTCTAGACAAAGGTTTTGACTTCAAAAGGAAGTGTTGAGACGCTGTGTTTTTTGTGTAAATTTTTTTTGTGTAAATTTTTTTTCCCTCCAAAGTATCCTAAATATAATAATTGATGCAGTACTTGACAGTGAAGGACAGACAATAATGAACTTTTTTGGTCCAAAAAGCAGATTAACTGGAATTGTACTCTATCTGCTAAACAATAGGAGTTAAGATCTTGTCTTGTAGCTGTTAAAGATCTCATGCTGTGACATTGACCGTGTTTATATTAGCTGTGAAGTCCTCTTTGGTCAATAAGCTACTACATGTTAAAGAATTTGAAGTAATTACAGAATCACAAAAAAATTTTTAACTGGTTTACTGGCCTTCATGTTGGAGGAGTTGGTTTGTTTCAGTAGGGAAAAGGCCACATATCAAAAAATAGGGTGCTGGATAACATGCCATCAGTGACACTGAATGATTTGTGTGCCAAAAGGAAGATGGACAGATTGTTTTGAAGATGTACTGTCCTTGCTGTGAGAGATCCTGGACTCCCTAATCTGTTTGTGAAGGACAAATACAAATCAATTGCTGTTAGCTGCATCTAGGCATATTCAAGAATATTTAATGATTTGATTAATCTACCAAAGGTAGTGGTAAATTTTCAGAAAGGTTAAAAGATGGAATCCAGAGCTTTCTAGGGGAGCACTGTTGCATTTCAGCCCAATATTATATATTATTTCAGCACAGGAGGTACTGAATGATCCAGAGTAATGGATAATGCAGTGTTATCTACTGCTCTTAAAATCAATAAATTTCTGATCTTTCAAACGGTGGCAGAGAAAACTGGCTTATAAGCTTTCCTTGTTTTAGTGGCTTGACCAGTATATTAAAGGCCAAAACCTTTTCTCTTCGGGGAAGGGTTGCCTGCTTCAGTTACCACTCCTGGGGGAGCAGGAGAGCTGTTTCCTGAGTATTATTTGCAGTCAGAAGAGCAATGCCTTGACTTTGTTTTGAAGCCTGAGAGTGCTGTTCAGACATCCAGCCAGCCTTCTCTTTTCCGCCAAGGTTCCAGGAGAAGGAAAGCTGCAGCATTCCTTGAAGTGTAAATTGACCTTCATTGGCTGTCTTTTAGATTGAGAGCAGAATAATAAATAAGCTTGAATCCTCTGGACTACGTAGCTTTCTGTGTGCTGTTTGACAGTTCCTAATTATTTCAAGTGGGTGTTCAGTTGAGCCCTCTGCTTGACTAATTATATGACTCCCACAGATTTTTTTTTCCCTTGTACCACAGAAGCAGAAAAAAAACATCCACAATAAAATATATTTATGGCATAATAATCTTTCAAAAAATCTTTCAAAATTCTTATATAAACTTAGGGGCACTGATGTTTGTTTGTTAAAGCTATGTAATGTAATATGGAGTTTATAGTTATAATTTTAATTTTTATTAGGTAGAACTATCTAGTGTGAAAGTCTAATACAATGGGCAGTCTCCCTCCTTTGACTTGGAGGGACATAAGACAAATTGTCAATAATACATATTTTGATTACAAATTAAAAAATAATCAGTGATTTAAAACAGGACTACTTTGAAAGATTTGCAGTTTCACCTTTGTCACTGGGATGTCCTCTTGAGTCAGATGTAATTTTCTTCATTCACAAAAGACTAAGTATTGAACATGTGTTCATTCAAAAAGTTTGGGAAAGCTGCCAGTGCCACAGAATTATAAAGCACCTGTGAAAGTTCAGACTTGACTGCTTTTCAAAGAAACAATTTTCAAGAATTTTATAAAATAAAGAATGATTTGTCCTTACTTTCTGATCCTGAGTCTGACTGACACATAGGTTTATAATGATATGCTTTTTCAGAAATAATTTATACACTTCTATTCAAGCAAATCTAATATAACTGACATTAAAAATATTTTATCTAAAAAAAGCACCAAACACTGTATAACCTGCGTCACCAGGCATTGTAAATTAATATGCTTGTGTTCTAGCAGAAGTATCTGCAATTATCTTGTGTTTGTAAGTAAAGCATGACCCAATCCTTCTCTTGTTTTGTAGGCCATCTCGATTACACATCAGTTTCAGGAAATGTACCTATTGCCCAACAGGCCACACTGTGACATCAGTGAAAGTAAAACATTTAATACCCTCTTGAATTCTGGTCTTATTCTCTTGAATTCCTGCTTCAGCTTAGTGATTTTACATCCTGAACATCTTAAACTAAATTGTATCTGTTTTAATGCCACATTTTTTTTCCAACTTTGTTTCACTCGTTAGCTGCCATTTGATTTAAGTCAAAACAAACAAAACACCTTTTCAACCCACCTTAATTTCTTTCCTCCGTTTAATTTTTTTCTGTTTTTAAAATAAAAATCAATACAAATCTTTTTTAGTAAATCTTGGTAATTTTTAGGAAGGCATGTGTTTTGTACAGTGGGGTTTGTGCATTGTCATGCTTAATGACTAGAACACTTGCTCTTTGAGGTTATGGCAGGATTTCATTGTTCATGCAGAACATCCTCCAGAAAACACTCTCAAGTTTGCCTTATAGTTGTGTTTTTAAAAATGTGTATTGCCTTGTCTCTTGTGATAGCTCTCTAGTAGAAGTCTGTTGCTTTCATTTCTGTTGCAGGTGTAGTATGAGGTTTTCGCAATCTTTTGCACTTACTGTGCAAGGTTTGTCTTGATTATTTTGAGACATTCCAAGTTCCCTGACTGAATTTCAAGTTTATGTAGTTCCACTGGATTTTGTTTGATACAGCATGAGCTCTCTTCCTTTTTACATGTTTAGGCTGCAGTAATTGGTGCCAGAGTAGATGTAATACACTGTAAATTGTGGCACTGTCTGTGACAAGCAGTGAGGTGCTGAAGCAGTCAAGTCATGTGCTAAGCAGCATCTTTGCTGAGTCTGATCAGGTACTAAGGCAGGTTGAAGTAAGTACTGAAGTTCATTTGACATATCTGAAATTCAGCCTCACAGTGGTGGTGCAGGTAAACATACCTACAGTGGGCTTTATTTAGCTGCTGTATGGAATGGGAGCAATGGAGGTGGAGTTCTTTGGGCTTTTCTCCAAGCCTTGTGGATGTGTGTATTCTTAGAATGTCGAATGGAAACTGGGTTAAATGGATTCGGTGGTGTCTCCATTACTTGTGCTTGCTAAATTTAAAGCAATTTCAGGTATGCAAGTGCAGCAGTCACACCCCTGGCTGCCTTACAGGCCTATGGGTAGTGCCAGTTACACACTGTCGAAGTGAACAATTGCTCCTGCAAATACAACTGTGGATTTTTCAGAAGGCAGAGCATTCCCTTCTCATCTGTGCTGTGCACAAAGCTGGTGTCTTTTTATTTTTAGGCCAGCATTGACAGGTTGGATATGTGAGTTTTGACGAATTACTCTCATTGTCCATTGTCAGTGGCTTACACACTGGATAATAGAGAGAAGTGTTGTTTTTATTTCCAGAGCTGAGATCAAAGACACTTACTGTATACACAAGGGTGTCTGAAGGCTGCTGCATCATCCAGGTAGTGCATCCATGCAGAGATGGCTAAAATGTGGCTACTGGTACCTTACAGTAGGTGGCTTCAGAATTATTCTGGAGTGTCAGCAGAATTGTAATTCATCAATAATTGCTGCCTGAAACTCCATCCTTGTCTCCTGAAAGTTACTCCTACCTTTAAGCACCCACTGCTTTTCCCCTTGGGAAGTGATTTCTGTTCAGTAGCGTGTAGCCTTGTCAGTCAAACCTGTTCCCAAATGGGGCTCTCTGTGATTTTCTTTTTTAGACTGGGAGAGCTTCCAGCAAATGTGATCTGTTACCAAGGGTGAGCAAATCAGCAGGATCAGAAATGTTAATGTTGCTGCTCTGGTTTGGGTATTGTTGAGAGGTCTGGCTTACTACAGAGGCTGCTGATAAACTGAGAGGAGTCACTCTTTCACAATGGCAGTGTTCAGCACTGCCACAACAGAAGCTATGCAGATGAGTCATGGCCATGGCTTTAATCCTTTTAGATACCCTGCTGCCTGTGCTTCAGAGCCCTGAATATTTTTTGAAATAATAATTATATTCTTTTCTCTTCAAGTTATAGTATTAGACACTACAATTTAATTTGCTCTTTCATCTCTTTGAAAATGTATTTTAAGCTTGTTTTGCTTGAGAATCACGTTTACTTCTTTTCTTGATGTAAGTGTGTAAATAAGGAAGTGAAATAAACAATCCTGTTTCTAAAAACAGAAAATCAAAAGTAACCTATTCCAAAGACTTAGCCCACCACACATCTCTGAACTGACTTCATTAGAGCAGTTAGTAAATGTTGTAGTTTCAGACATCTGAGCTTGCTTCAGGAGCCACAGAGGGGGCATATCTGACATGTTCCCACCTTGTTTTTTCATTTAATTTAAGGGCTGCCTGTCTGAAGGCAGAGAGTGGGAAATCACACATTAATTGCTGAACCCAGTGTTTTGCTTTCCTTTGGTCACAAGTGGCAATCTGGCATATAATTAGTCTAGGAACAATTTTTCCATGTGAATGCAGGTGCTAAATGCTGGGCTGTCTGTTCCTTCTTTTTTTTTTTTTTTTTTTTTTTTTTTTTTTTCCATAGTCTGAAGCATAACATTTGTTCTTTTAATGGTTTCATTTTCCAGGTGTTTGAGTAGCTTTACTCTTTAATTCTGTGTGTGATAAAGCACTTAATAAGGTAGTGGTGGAACCAGTGGAGAAGCTAATCTTTATACTCAATTTTATCAATTAACCATCATCCTTTATAGAATTTGATTATTTTTCGGTATTATTGTTTCATTATAGCTATATACATTCTTACAAAACCTCATCCTAGTCAGATTTGTGAGTGGGTACACCTAGCTGTTTCTAATGTCATTGTCCTGATGCTTAAATGGTAGCAAAGTATTTTTAGTAATTGCTCAAAGTATTGTATTAGAGGAATGAATTATGCCCTGACAGAAAAGAACAAAAATAATAATTGCTCATCTCAGAAAGGGGTTGTAATAACTCACCGTTTTTCTAATACTGTTTTAAGCGGTCTGACTCAGTAATGGTTATTAATCAAATACATGCATTTTCTGTCTGCTACTGACTTCATTAATAGATTCCTTTTTTCAGAGTTAAGTTGGGAGAGAGGAATAGGAAAGAAGAGACAAATTTTTGGGGCATTTCTTTGGGTAGCAGTAAGAGACTCGGGGTCTGCTTAGCACTCTCAGTCAAATCTGTACGATGGATTTTGGGCTATGCAGTCTTAAATATGCTGATCTGAGGATCAGTGTTGGTTTTTAAATGTAGTTGCATAAAAAATACATAGTTGAGGAGCTTGATCCTTCCCATGGACAGAGATTATATTGGGAGGTAGAATTTAAACATACATGGAAATGTAAAAAATATTTTCTTCTCTCCCTCTTCTTTTTTTGGGGAGCAGGTGGTGTATGGGTGAGATTATAATGAAACATAACAAAATTCTGAAATATTTCTCAAGTGGAATGAAAGTGAATTTGGGGAGGGTGGAGGAAGGGATGTCTACAGAAGTCTTATGTACAATTTTGCAGTACTAATCCACAAAGATTTTGATTATAACTCTTCTTGTTTTGGCTCTATATTTGCTGCTGATGCTATTTCAGGAAATTTCACTGAATATTGAGTATCTTTTGACTAAAAGGAGTGGTAGGAAGATACATGGAGGAGGGGGGGAAGTTAAATAGTTTTTCTTTAGGATCAGAAAGAGATGGAAGATTAGAGTAGGTAAATAAAACCTCTTGCAAATAGTGCTATGTATTTTGTCAGTGCTTGGAGACTCCTCTGCACCCAGACGAAAAAGTGGGAAGGCTATAGATCTGCTATGGCATGCTTTAGTCATAAATGCTGTGCTTATACTCGTAAGCGAAATAGAAATCCAAGTGTAAATGCAGTTTGGGAAGATGGGACTGATTATGAATTTTGAAGGGTATACATAATTTATTTCTGTTAAGCGAAAAAATATATTTGGTCATATTTCCACTGTAGAGAAGGGGTTAATCTCTTGTATTTTTGAATAGCATTGATGCAGTGAATTCACAATTTTATTGCTGTTCATGCCCTTTCTGTAGGACCGAGTGTATGTGCAACAGAACAACGTGGAGAATGTCTACAACTTGGGCCTGATCATTTTTCGAGATCAGGTCGTACGTTATGGCTGCATCAGGGATCACCTGAGGCAAACTCTGCTGGATATGATTGCAAGAGAGAGGAAAGGAGAAGTTGTAGACAGGTAAGATGTTTGTAAGTGAAGTCTTTTGTTGTAAATAATAGCTGTCTGTTTTTAAAGAGTGACTCAAGAGCATATACAAATAATTCATTATTTAAGATCACATTTGTGACTAAAATTTTTTCATATTCTGGAGTAGCATATTTCTTTATGTATTATATTTTAGTAATGGTAAACAGGGTAGCTTGTTAATATAATTTTCAATACTTAGCTTGCTACTATGCCTGCATTTCTGTGACTAAGATTGCCCAACATGCAATTCAGGAAAAGAAAAGACTCCCCAGCTACAGCTGTGTATTGTCCCCTACTGCCAGAAAGTGGAATCTTTTTCTAGATGCAGTTCTTTTGTTTTCATTAACTTGCTGATGTATTTGAATTTTGGTGGCATTTATTTTGTGTTCAGCTGGGGTTTTTTCATTTCTTTAGATTTTTGTGTGGTTGGTTTTTTTTAAACAGCCAGCCATCCAAAAACCTCAAACTTTGCATAGCAACTTCCACATGTGCAGTTGTTTTGAAGTTGCAATTGTTCAGTTTTGACCTATATGTGCAGTTTTCTTTGAAGTACTATTTTGGGTTAATTTCTTATATATTAATATATATTCTTCATAATTTTATGACTTAGTAGAACTTGAGCTGTTTGTCCCTGTCATTGTATTTAAAATACTTAGTCAACATTGTCAGCTCTTTAGTTTTGAACAAAACCAAACAACCTTGCTCTTGTAGTGTTCTTGAAAATGTCATGTCCTGAGCAGATTAGAATGGACTTTATATTACTACATTTTATTAAAGTTAATGTTGTCTTATGAGCTGTTATTCTGCTGTGTACTCTGTCTTACAACCACGTAGATTTCTCAAGTTGTTAACAACTTACTTTTTGGCAGAGGCGCAATAAGAAATGCTTGCCAGATGTTAATGATTCTAGGTCTTGAAGGAAGGTCAGTCTATGAAGAAGACTTTGAGGCTCCATTTTTGGAGATGTCTGCAGAATTTTTTCAGGTACAGCAATATTCTATTACCATATTTGGAATGCTGTTATAACTCTCAGTTCCCTGAACTGTCAGATTTGGTGGTGCTTTGCATACTTGTTGCTTTTTTGACGAGTATGTCCATCTCCATTAAATGAAATTGGAAAAATAGTCACTAACTTTGCAGGGAAAAGTAACAAAGATTTTACAGAATTAGCATAATTTGATTGTAGTTTTGAGCTGTGGGTGCCAATGACATGTACAGTAATCATCATGCTTATTATGTGCCTCCTTTAGGTTATTTCACGTAACTTAGTCTACATCTGCTTTGCCTCCACAGTCTTTTTGAAATGCCACTAGCATGAAAGGTTCAAACTGTTTCAGGCTTGGAAACCTGTCAAACTGCCTTTGAGGAAACTTTGATAGTTTCCGCATCTGTGAGGGTTTTTTGTGATAAAATAAACCAAGTCAAGGAACTAAGCATAATCCCAGTGGCTCTCCAGTTGTTGATCAACCACCAAATAATACATTCCAAATATTTTCGCGGGGGTTTCTTTTGTGAGATACTTGGAGGAGGAAAGCCAGTTAAGTGCTTGTTGAGTGTAATCATGATCATCTATTGCTGGAAATTGATAGAAATTTTAAAATCATGTTAAAAATACCTAGATAAGGTAATTTGAGAGTCTCCCATTTCTTATGCGAGATCAATTGTCATATGCTCTGAGCTCCTTACTTCCTTGAAAAGCAGAAGCATATGTTGCACAGCCATTTAAATGTCAGTGTTCTGGTTTTTATTAATGCTTATGTAAAATTAAGAAAAATAATTACTTTCATTTAAGTTCCATTACTTAGCTTTGCCTGAAAAATAAGACATCTTTTCTCCAAAGACTGCTGACCAATATGAATAAAACCAATTTGACATGAAATAATGTACTCAGCATTGTCACTAATAAGAATAAGGAGAACTACCATAAACTGGTATTTGGAAGGAATTTTTGATCCTTCCCTTTCCCCATCTTTGTTTTCTTTGAACCTGTGGCTAAAACTGTAGTTGGTAACTGGAAACTGAAGTTGGCTTGGGTTATTTTACTATGAAAAATACATTGTCTATATTGCATGTACCCCCTTATTAACACATTTAGTGTAATAGAACCTTTATTTTGTGTTAGGTGTGTGTGTGAATCTTGGATGTGTTGGACGTGCTGTGTTTGATTTGAACAAACATTACTTACAAATGCTGCTCTGACATGTTTTCTTTTTACCCTTTATAAAAAATTCTAAAATATTAATTTGTGTTAATTACAGATGGAAAGTCAGAAATTTTTGGCTGAAAACAGTGCTTCTGTATATATAAAGAAAGTAGAAGCTAGAATTAATGAAGAAATAGAGCGGGTGATGCATTGTCTGGATAAATCAACAGAAGAACCCATTGTGAAAGTTGTTGAGAGGGAGCTTATTTCCAAGCATATGAAAACTAT
This sequence comes from Pyrgilauda ruficollis, assembly GCF_017590135.1. Lineage (NCBI taxonomy): Eukaryota > Metazoa > Chordata > Aves > Passeriformes > Passeridae > Pyrgilauda > Pyrgilauda ruficollis. The sequence continues at coordinate 5,051,262 of NW_024525045.1, forward strand.
AGTGGAAATGGAGAACTCTGGGCTGGTTCATATGCTGAAGAATGGGAAGACAGAAGGTAAGACTGCATCATTTGTGAGACACAAATGCTTCTGATACTGCTTATTGTTTTTAAACATGGGATAAGTCAAGCTTAACATCTGTGTTTCTGTGTAATTGTGGAAATATTTAATAACTGTTTCACAAACATCTGAGAATATTCAGTGACTACTAGATGGCTCTTAAAACAGAGCCCATACACTTAACTTGTTTCTGTTTAGTACCAGATACAGGTAGTTTTTTGGTAAACCAAGTATCTCATAAGAAAATTATAAATCTGTTGTAGTGGTTTTTGTCACCAGTTGACCATGAGCCATTTTATTTTATTATTTCCATTCCTCTAATATGTATTTGTGAAAATGCATCCCATTTTTTTTTGGCCCACAGGCAGTTATTTAAAAAGTACTTGTGTGAAAGACTTAAACAGAAGCATTGCAGGACCAATTCTTGGGGTGGGAGCATTGCTGCAGAAATGAGTTGGCTCTTATTTTAAGGATAAGAAGCAGCTTATTGAAGTGGCTGAAACAGAAGGGCTTGGCTTGATTTGCTTTTCCCGAATAGAGGTTAATGTGGGACAAAGTGACTGAATGAAAGTTATTATGGAAATAGAACCTAAGTTTCTGAAGCAGCATAACGAAGAGAGGGATTGTAGTATCTATATTTAGAAATCAGTGCTCACGCTAAAGCCATGAGAATGGGGAGCAGCTTTGCTGCTTAGATTAATGGCCTTTGTTCATTAAACAGCTTCACAATTACTAGGTGATAGAGCACAAAGTGAGCACATTTCCTAGCTGTAAAAAAGAATTACTGTGTTGAAAAAGAAAGTGATAATACTATACTTAACACTTTCCTCTTTAATATCCAGTTTAGATAACCTTCAGGCTGAGGGTGCAAGGGTATTGAAGGGTATTCATAAAATACAGGAATTTGTTTAACTTTTATAGGCCTTGGTTTGATTCAGTTAACTATTAGAGTGGAAATGCTGCTTTGTGAAGATGAGATTTTTTTCACAAAGATACGAGGATGGATTGTTCTTTTGGACAGCAATGTTTGGCCTAAGCCACTTCTCATTATTTTAGGTGGATGAAACGTAGTAATGTAAACGTGTATGACTGGCTTTAAGACAAATATAAATTAAACTCTTAAGTTTTTACCAGTTTTTGCTTTTAATACAGAAACAAGCATCACATTAGTGCTGTCCTATTTGGCTTAACTTTCTTTCAAAAAAAAGTTTGATGCAATGCTTGATTTTGGGAATGATAATCTTGGAAGCTACTTTGTTAAATACTGCTGGAAAGCATAATCTTGCTGAAGGTCTAATAGGTTCACTATCCTTTAGAATTAGCATAATCTTTTGCTGGCCTGGAGGTCAGCAATGACTGGTTCCCTGCTACAGACAACCTAGAATAGTTGAATACAGTCTTTGCTTTTCATTTTGATGCTGCTGTAGTCAGCATCTTGTCAGGGCTAAAGGAAAGAGGAGATCAGACGAATCTGGTGCCGGAGCTGTTACAGGATGCTTTCTGAGGCTCAAGAGGCTGAACTCAACTGGCAGCTTTAGCTCTGAGATGAATGAGTTACAGAAGTGTAACACACTGAGGTGTCCTGCATAATCTCTCATTCTTGCTTGCAGACCTTGCCTGCATGTACAAGTTGTTCAGCCGTGTGCCAAATGGTCTGAAGACAATGTGTGAGTGCATGAGCTCATACCTGAGAGAGCAAGGCAAAGCACTGGTTTCTGAAGAGGGAGAAGGAAAGAATCCAGTTGACTACATTCAGGTAGTTAAATACTTTACTTCCTCTTCTTTCCCACATTCCCCACATTAGCAGTTCACCATATAAACAATTTATGAGGTATACCTTAGTATTGATTCAAAAGGGGTTCTTATTAATAAGCTAAATTTATAAATGTTTTTTAGTGTGCCTTCTCTGAATCTTCAGACATGTTTAGAACTCTTGCTGAAATTGGTTGGAAAGCACATACTAAGTTTTTGGGTTTTTAGTATTTGCTTTTAATAAGCAGCTTATTCAGCCTAATATCTAACTGCTGGGAACTTCTTAAATTTCCCCTAAATTCTGTGTCTCCAGAGTTGTATGTCTGCTGACAAATAGCTTTATAGTGTCCACTTTGTTTAATTTTATGTAACGTTAGCTATCAGTGTTTATTGAGGCAAAAATCACATGGCAATAATTCATGGCAAGCTTAGCTGTGACTGAGAGATGAATGTGTTTATCAGTCATAACAAATTACTCATTCCATTCTCTGTCTCCAAAAGAAACAGAACAGTTTTGCATGTTAAAAAATGTGAGTGTTCTTTCTTGTTCTCTCCCACTAAGTAATGTGTGCCATTAATTTATCAAGATCACAAAATATGCTTCAGAACTATTTGTCATCCTTTTCCATCATCTCTGAGAAAATGGTTTGAAATTTGCATATAAAATCTTTAGAGTTCATTAAACATTAAAGCTGTGTTTCTATAGCTGGAAGATGTTTTATATTTATTGTGAAAGTGTGTATTCATTAAACATTGCATTTCTTTAAAAAGTGTGGTCCAAGTCCTTGTGTCTGTTCTTCATGAGAAACATTCAATGTATGTCTGTCAATCTCTGCTGTTTTGTTTCAAGACAGTAACTGCTAGAACTGGTTACTCTTTGAAGAAGCCATTTGAGTATAAAAACATTTTTGATTGGATTATTAATTTTCTGGCAATGCTGAAGCAAACTTCTTACTGGGCTTGCACAATAATCACCTCTTCAAGGCCTGGTAAAAAGAAGAGAGAATGCCCTGGTAAAATTATTAGCTTTAATGATTAAGGACTCTTATATTTGTGGTGGTGTGATTTAGGGGGAAAAAAAAACAGGGGAGGGGGGATGTGTGCAAATTATGTGGAAAATAAGCGTCTGGATTACTTTGAAGTAATTGTAGCTCCTGATGGGCCTAAAGAGGTATCATAAAAAATTTAACCAAGAAAGACCGATCTAAAAACTTAATTATAATGATAGTATCAAGGTTTCCTGTCACAAAGGTGGAAAGCAAAATGAGGCTGAGGAAGACTTGCCCATGTGTTTTGGCAGAGCTCAGCCCTTCAGTATGGACTCCAGCATCTCATGAAGATGTCCTGGGGCAGGGATTGACATTCAGTTACTGAATAACCCCAGAAAGGTTTATCCACCACTTCCACTGAGGGGATGGAAGCAGAGAGGAATATCTGTGAATTGAGAAGCCACCTTGCTCTTTTCATCTCAGCCATGTTTATGTGAATCTGTCAAGGACAATAGCACTAAGGAGACAGACATGGAAGCTGCATTAAACCATCAAGAAAAAAACTCCATCGTAGCTCAGCACTGCTTCCACAATATGACATCACCCTGAGCGTAATTGATGAGATGCTTGCAACAGCATTGCCAGGGGATTAGATTTAAAACTTTGTATAATAGTTTGAAGGGATGTTGAAATGCTTTTGTAATTCAAGGTACTAACAGTTTCTCCTGTTTAACACCAGGTTGTTCAGATGGTGTGCTCCTGGAGAGGAGACATGAGCTAACCTTGGTAAACAGAGAGATAGTGGGATTTACTTTGAATTTAAAATTTCTAATACGCATTAATTAGCCTGTCTAAAGATCATTCCTTTAAGTGAGATGGTGAGTTCCTAAGAAATATTACTGCTTTTTGATTAATTCTTGAATGGCTTCTTTAAGTAACCGCATATGAATAATTTCTTAAGAACCTGAAGACGTAAATATCATTTAACTTGAAGAGTTTTTTGCAGGCAGTGGTTGTCCCTGACAAATGTAACTCTTAAGTGAAATTCTCTCCCCCTGCCTGCCAAATGCTGTCTCAGTTAAAACCTGTGTGTATCATACATACTTAGCAAGGTGCTCAGGTGATGTTAAGATGCTTCCCCCTTCTATACTCAGTTGCTTTTACCTTGGGTGGAGATGTAACAATGATGCTGAGAGTCCAATGGTTGAGTTCAGAGGAGGTGTTTAAGTTCAGGTCCCTGATGCATGTATCTAACTTTCATATGCTCCCAGTGACTCCTAGTGATCAGCAAGAAACACATGACTGAATAATGCAGAACATGTCCCGGGATTAAATTAGAGGGAAACAAACACTGACAAGTCTAGGCCTGTTGTTGCAATGTGTTTTCTCCTCAAACTTGTTCAGTAGCTCTAGGGATGCACTTAATGGGTGCTCAGCCTCAGCTTTCCCATATGCTGTGTTTATGATACTGACTTTGTCTGTGTTGTTTGAAATAGAAAAGGCTTAATGAGTGCGACAAATACCTCCTTTAAGTTGTTGATTCAAAAATGCAGCAAGTCAGCCTGTTTAACAAGGGTGTTTAAAAAGTTTTCTTACTCTGAGAAGTGTATCATAACAAACTGCACTAGTGTTTGACACCAATATTTTAGCCAGTTTATTTGAAAATTGCTTCTATAAGAGATTCATGGTAGCAATAGAAATTTAAAAAGGCAAATGACATTTCAGATACTTTATAACAATTCTGAAGAGAGATCATTGCAGAACCTTGACTGAGATCTGGTCTTCTCTATGGCCTCATCTATTATTGTTTCCCAGCTTACAGCGTGACATCAGTGAAAATGGTTTTGCTTTCTTCTCATTTTTCACAGGGTTTGCTGGACTTGAAGAGTAGGTTTGATCGCTTCCTTCAAGAATCTTTCAATAACGACCGGCTCTTCAAGCAGACGATTGCGGGTGACTTCGAGTACTTCCTCAACCTCAACTCCAGGTCTCCAGAGTACCTCTCATTATTTATTGATGATAAGCTGAAAAAGGGAGTCAAGGGAGTAAGTATAAATCAGCTCAAAATATCATGCTTTTTGCTCTGTAAACTTGGATGGAAGTAAACTAAGCTGCTTTTCTAAGAATTATTTTTGTATTAAGAGAAATGATAATTTTACCTTCAAAAAGGTGCATGTAACATGTCTGAGTTCATAACACTTTAGATCTAAATTTACAGTAAAATCAGGCATAAGGAGATCTGTGTGGCTTGTCACCTACCTCTGAAGCAGCATACCTGAACTGCTTGTAGCAATACTGTCTCAAAAAACATTCAGGTTGTGGTAGATTCTGCAGCTCCCTTCTTTTGAAACCTTACATATCATTTCCTTAAGTATATTTATAGTTTGGCAGCTATTCTCATTATCTAATAATTTCTTCTGAAAATTAATTTGGTTAGAGAAAAGGATTTGTCTTTGCTGCTTTTTACTGTTTTTACATACCAGAGAACTATTACCATATCTGTCTTCTAGTTCTGAGTACATCTGTTGCCTTCAGACTTAGCTTCTTTCATGACATTTTCTGAGGTACAGAATCCAGACAGGACAGGATGGTTCAGCTGAGGCTTCAGTTACTCTAAATAAAACTTAGTATTAGAGCATACAACTTATGCTTTGGGTATCAAATAGTAAATTCTGGTTTTTTATAAAACAAAAAATAATTTTATTTGTGTGGCACTAGACAGGCTTTGCAAAAGATGTCTTAACAGTTAAAAGCTTTCATTCCAAATGAACTTTTCTGCTCCTAATAGTGATTTCTCTCATGCTGTTTTAAACTTACCCAGGAACTTTTATTTATCAAATTCTACCCATTCATTGTTTCCCATTTCCCTTGCCTTTCCCTTCATTTTAGATCTATTTCTTACTCCACTTTATTGAGTAAGTGCACTGTTCTTTTGGCTGTCAATCATATATTGGACCAGTTTTGTTGGCTACTGTTAGACCATCTGCTGCTGTGAATTACTTTAAGTACTTGGGCTGTGTAAGGCACTTCTGCTGGAAGATTAAAACCAGAGAATTATTTCTTTTACAGCTAACAGAGCAAGAAGTAGAAACTATATTGGATAAGGCAATGGTTTTATTCAGGTTTATGCAAGAGAAAGATGTTTTTGAACGCTATTACAAGCAGCACTTGGCAAGAAGACTTCTCACAAATAAGAGTGTTTCAGATGACTCTGAGAAAAATATGATCTCCAAATTAAAGGTAAGACAGTACTTGCATACTTTTTAGGGGTTTTTCTTAAATATGGTTTCTTCTGGTTTTACATGAGACATATAGATAATATCAGTCTTGATGGCTGCTAAATGGAGAGCTCATTTAGAAAGCCCCAGCAGAAAATACAAAAGGTTTTTCAAATGTTTTCATGGAAATAAAAGGAAGTACTGAAAAGCCCCTGTGATGAGAGTGCAATCTAGAAAACAAAATTTTTTTTTTTCTAAGTTTTTGAATAATAGGACAACTGCAGTGACTGAATTTGAAGGCTGTGTTTTGTCCTGGATTTTCTGTTATTCACAGTACAATTTTGTTATTGCTTGTGTTGATGTTTTTTAGTTGTCTCCATCAGCAGACTGGTGATTATGCTCAATTCCTTTTTGATAAGTAGTTTGAAAAAAAAAACCAAAAAAACAAACCTTCATATCAGTCTTTAGAAACACATTTTCCTTAGCTGGGTCAATAGAGCAAGAGATGGAGAAGGTAAAGCCTGAAGTTGACTAGACCTTAAATGAAGTTCTATTGCAGCTTCTTCTCAAGTTGCATGATAAACAATTAGAGCACTTCTGAAACAGAGGGATCCTAAAATCAATCTGCACTGATGCTTATTTTTAAACTTCATATTCTATCAGTGAGCCAAATCTGTTTGTATCAGATTTCTCCAAATTTCTCAGTATTAATTCTTTCTCCATTACCTCTCCACCCTTTGAGCCTAGTGGTTCAGAAAGCACAGGGCACACATGCATTTCCAGGTGAATGAATGCACATGAAGTGCCCTCTTTTCTTACAGAACTGCAGAGTGGTCAGGATGCTGAAGCTAGCAGGCTTCCTTTGCCATGCATTCACAGTATGTGTTAGAAACAGTCACACAGCCCTGCCTGTGCACACCTGTCCGTGTGCAGGTGTTCCTGATTCTCACAAGACCTAGGAATCTTCCTGGGTAATCTGCAGTCAGCCTTCAAATTAAAACACTCCCCGGACAACAGGAGTTCCTTGTGATATAAATTGGGTTCATCCCCCTTTTCAGAATTGTGCTAAAAGCAGGTGAAAGTGCATATCTTGATTTGGAAAGCTTTCACAGTTTTTTTAATATGATATAAAAATCTAAGACAAAAATACAGTAATGGAGAGGAGAAAAGCAAGTTAAGATCTGTGTAGGGTTAGATCTTTATATACAATAGGAATCTTTTCTGAGATCTGAATGTAATGCAAGTGGAAATTCCAGTAACCAAAAGTACAGAAATGTCATTTTGGGGATTTATAAGCTAACTTTAGTCTTGCAGTTTGCCTATCAGAAGCTTTGTTTTCATAGTGCTGGTACAACACATTTTTTGTGTGGTTTTAGACTGAATGTGGATGTCAATTCACGTCGAAACTGGAAGGAATGTTCAGGGACATGAGCATCTCAAACACAACGATGGATGAATTCAGGCAACATCTTCAGGCGACAGGGGTAAGTGTTGGAGTCTGTGTGCTTGACCTTTTGCTTCAGTACAAACCCTGCACGTGTCCACACCTGTGCTTCTTCTTTTGTTGGTAAATGCATGTGCTGACAAGGACTTGGTCAGCTCGTGCAAATTGTTCCTTTTTTTACTGTGTGACTTATCTTATAAACTGTATCAGCATTTCCTGAAATGCCAGAGTCGGCTGGGACTTCCATGCACAGCTCGAGAAGTGCCAGTCCCATTCCATAAAGTCCGTGTCCCATTCCATCAAGTCTGCGTGTCCGAGGGGCTGGGCCGTGGCTGCTCAGCGGCTCTGCCGGCCGGCGCCGCCAGGGGGCGCGCCGTGCCCGGCCCCGCTGCCGTGTGGATTCCCAGCCAAGCCTCCCTTCTCCAAGGTTAATCTCTCAGTTGTCGTGTGTATTTTTTGCTAAGAGCAAGAAACATACTGCAGGCTGCAGGTATTTGCAAAGCTCACCATCTCGTGTTGAGCTTTCCTGACACAATTAATGCCTTTGCTGAAACTGCTATTTTGTTGCAAATTTCAAAATTTAGTTTTTGAAGTTTTCTTGCAAATTGTCAAATATTGGTTTAGTTGTTTAATTAGAAAAATTACACTGTCTTGTAAAAGCAGACCCCTGAAATATTTTAGGGAGACATCATTATTTTTGAGATACCAGTTTACTTGCTCTAAAACATTATTTTTCTGTACTGATATTCAGTAGCACTTACTCGTGTATAATAAACAGCCAAGTAGTTCCCTGTGTGCAGGTAAGTAGGGTCAGTACATCAAACCTGTTTGAGTCAGTTTCAGAAGTCTGAATGCCAGGAGTATTTTCATGGATATACTTTGTCCAGTGTCCCTGGTTGTGATATGAAATCTTTGTTGTGTTGAAGCAGTTGACTGAAATCCTCCTCATCAGCATTCTGTGACTCATCATGAGTAGGAGAACAGCATGTTCTCTAAGGGGGTTCAGAAAAGGATGGAGAGGAAGTGAATAAAGGTGTTTGTGGACAGGCAGCTTTACTATTGGATGTTTGGTTTCTCTGCTTTAGAGGCCAGTCATGTTTTGCTTCTGGAATGCTTGAAATATAAATTTCAATAAAAATTTGTTGAAGCATTCCCTTTTTTTCGTAGCATGGCAGGCTTGGACATGTAGGTAAAGAGGGGGCTGTGCTTGAAGATTCATGTACTTTACGTGACAGTCTTAATGTGAGTTAATAAATGATATCTCTGTCTTCTTTTTAGTTATATACAGCTAAAAAGATGAATTTAAAACGTTAACAGATGTTCTGTTAGGCTTTATTTGAAACTTCATCTTTCTTTTGGCAAGGCACCAGCAGTTCATGTGATGGCTTCCTTGTGGTCAGCCTAATTGTGGCCTTTTAATGAAATTTCCAGAAGTATTATTTAGGAAATACAGGAAGATTTGGGGGATTTTGTTACTGTTAAATTGCTGGTGATACTGTGTTTTATATGAAGTAGTTTGTTCTGCTCCTTTTTAAACAGTTTCAGTACCTTCAATGTGTACAGTGCTTCCTAGAGGTGTCAGACATCTGCTTTTCTCACAATAATCCTACCTGCAAAGTTTCCTTCTGGACCCTCTATCCTGAGATATAGGCAGTGCTGAGGTCTGTGTGGATGATTGGTTTGCTCTCAGAAAGTGGGAAGCTCAGCACCAGGGAAAGTCCAGGCTTATGGATTGAGGTGTTTCTGTGATTGTGATCCTGGAACATTTCTTGGAGTTCTGTAAACACTGGGTCACTTCAGGGCACTTCCCACTAATACATACCATTTTCATGCTGAAAAGACATCTTGTGAAATAAAGTGCTTCCAAAACTTTTTTGTGTTACCAACTGCTTAGTGCTTATAACATATGATGGGAGCATTCTGAATTAGTGCTGTGTTATGGTCTGGCAAAGGCCAAAAAATTTTGGGAAATTGTTGCCATCTCAGCTCAAATGTTTCAGTTCCAGATAAATTTATTTTCTGTATCCTTTTGTCTGCACTGATGGCCTTTTCCCACACTTTGGCTGGAGGAAGAAAACTGTTGAAGCTTGTTTAGGTTTGTCAGAAGTTTCCTGGGCACAAGCTGGTTGCTGCACACAGGCATTCAGTACACACAATACAGAAACTCTTCTGTAGTGCATGGGAATGCTACTCTGCTATTGAATAGTGAAAGTTTGAGTTCAGGTGGCAGTTTTTGACCTTCTGAAACATAATGTGTTTCTGTGTGGTGGATTTATATAAGTTGAATATTGTTTGCCTTGGTTTTTTGTCCATAATGTGTGTTCTTTGAAGGTATTGGTTCTACCTCCTAAAGCTGAAAGTAGTCAATTTTAAGCTTCATAATGCTCAGCTTAGTTGGGATACCTAATGAGGATTATGCATCACTGGTAGCCAGACCTTTATCACCTGCCAACACATCTTTATAGATCAGCACTTGAGCTGGGGAATGTTTCCTCCCCAGTGCTGAATATTCAGAGTCATGGCTGTCCTTAGGGAAAGAGGATAGGTGGGCTGTGCAAAAGTGAGTAACTGCTGGCATTGCAGTCCACAGATGAGCTCCCTATGCTTCAACATCGGATAGTATTTCCTCTCTACTTCCAGAGAGTACATTTAGAAAGACTTCTTCTGAAACTGACATGTTTCATGCAACCCGGCTTTATTGCATGTCATCAAAAAACCCATTTACAAAGATTTGTTGCGCGTATCACAAGTTCTGTTTATGATCACAGACACTTAGTTCTTGGTTAAGAATTCCTTTTGTTTAGTTCTGTATGCTCTTAAATGCCAGAGGGGAATAATGTAGAGGGTTTTTGCTGTACCATCTGCTCTGATAGTGATGACTCAATGTATTTGTCTGGTTTTGTAAAAAGAATGTGTACAGATACGTCTATTTCTTTTGTAGTTAGACAAAATTCTAAGTATTTTACACTGATACAGACAAAATGGTGAAACGTGGTCTTGTTTTAAAATAGTGTATGTTTTCTTCCAATTACCCTTAGGTCTCACTAGGAGGTGTTGATCTCACAGTGCGTGTCCTCACAACAGGTTACTGGCCTACCCAGTCAGCCACACCAAAGTGCAACATCCCTCCAGCTCCCAGACATGCTTTTGAAATATTTAGAAGGTATGTATTACTGTGGATTTTTAGGTAGAGGTTTAAGAAGAAACTTTCTAAACTTACCTGTACAGATTTTTTTACCTGCACGGATGGTTTTTTTTAACAGCTTTAATGTTAAAGATGTGCTGGCAAACTGTTTTTTTTTTTTCATTTTATGTGAAAATTGGAGAATGCAATACTTGCATTATGATGCTTGAGGTTTTTGGAGATATTAAATAGATTTCTGAGAAAAGTTCATGTTTTGAAAAAGAAAAAAGATAAAAATGTTTTAAGAATGTCCTCAATAGCTCCAAAAGGCTATGTAACTTTTAAAATGTATTTCTTCTTCAATACAAAATGTGAGCTATATATTGTTCTCATTTCAATTCTGTTACAGATTTTATTTAGCCAAACACAGTGGGCGACAGCTGACACTCCAGCATCACATGGGTTCTGCAGATCTCAATGCCACTTTCTATGGGCCTGTTAAAAAGGTAGAGAATCAAGATTATATAAATATTGTATCTTTTGTTAAAAGTAAGCAAATGCTTTTTTTTTTTTATAACTTCAGAATTTTGTAAAATAAAAGCAAACCCATTGAGAATGTAAGAATAAGAAAAAGATACCTTCCATCAGACTTATAGTCTGATTCTTTCTGTGCAGTAATTTTGCTTTGACTTTTTTTCATTTGAATGCATCACTCAGCATCATCTTTTACTTGTAGAAAAGTAATAAAAGTGATCTTGAAGGGGCCTCGATCATTTGAGTGGTTTGGATTTTTTTGACTGTCAGTGAAAAGTGAAAAGAAACTTATTACTTATTTTTGCTAAGCCACGTTTAGCCCGCTTCTCGTGCGCTGAGTGAAATGTAGACAACATTTTTTCAAAAACAAGACTCTAACAGAGTTTATAGAAGTACAATGCTTAATTTATATGTGTACAAGAAAGGAGTTTTGTAGTGATTAGACCAGTACTAAAATGCTAAGCTAGAACTAGTTAATGGCATTATGTTTGGGAATGTAGGAGGCAATGCAAATTGAAAGCAAAATTCTTACAACAAAGTATTAATAACATGCGCTTGTGAGGATGTTGAAATTGTGTTACTGTAGGATAGATATGTTGATAACTTTAAAGATAAGCTTAGGAAAACTTGAAGGATAAATTAGTAATGGAGCAGGGGCCTCAGAGGTGGTGAAGTCTCCATCCTCAGCAATGGTCAGTGTTTGATTGGGGGCTGTAGATGGCCTGGTCTGGGCTCTGTATGAGCCTCCAACTCATCCTCCCTGGCACTGTAAGGCAGCTGCTGGAGCAGCATCCTGGCCGTGCCCCCAGGTGTCTGCTTTTCTGTCACTTCTGTAGGCTGATCACCTAGAGAAATGTTTCATCATGAAACTTTCGTCTTATCAGAATAAAACATTTTTCAGTGAAGAATAATCTAACAGTAGTTTTGGAATTTTAAAATAGGAAGATGGCTCAGAAGTTGGTGTAGGAGGTGCCCAAGTAACTGGCTCAAATACACGGAAGCACATATTGCAAGTCTCCACTTTCCAGATGACAATATTAATGCTATTTAACAACAGAGAAAAATACACGTTTGAGGTAAGTCTGTGGGTTTCTTACCTGATTCTAAATAACTGGTTTGGGCACGTTCTTGTCCTCTTGAGTTAGGCATTTGAAGATCAGGTGCCTCTCGTTGTATCTGAGTGTGGATCATGCTAAGCAGATCATTAGCAATGCACCTGATGCAGTTCTAGGGGAGGAAATTATTTGGGAGCTGAAGGTTTCAGAAATGTTTGAGAATTGTGAGTGTGGTTGTTCTAGGCCATTGAGCTGTAGAAAAGCTGAAGATGAAATGCAGCAGGTGGCTCCGTTTCCTCATTTTGTCTTTGAGAAACTGGATTTAGAGCCCAAAGGGTGGAGAAGGGTTTATCCTGGCTTCTTGAATACCTAAGTAAAATTGGCAGGCTGGACCGAACTGGAGGATGAATCAAAGAACTTTCAGCCCTTCTCTGAGCTGATCAGCCAGAAAGGACAGTGAAAAAGGGTCTGGATAAATTCTTAACAAGGAGACTAGAGGGGTGTTACTGGGAAAGTTTGAAATGTCTGCTAAGAGATGATGATGATGATGAAGGCTTTAGGAGAGGAGGAGGATCATGTGCTTTGTTGTGTGAGCACTGTATTGTTAAGGTAAATTGATAGTTTTGTTTTGGACGTTATCTTCTGTTTGAGAGAGCATTGGCAGCCTTGAAAAGCAGTATGGGTGCAGTTTGAAACAGTTGATTTCCAGGTTTTCTCATCTACTTTTGACTGTGCTATGCATAGTAATCATCTGCCTTTTTGTTTGGATTGTGTTTTCAGCTTATTTGGCATACTTCTAGCCTGTTAATCAAGTTTCTTTGAAATGGTCTCAGTAGTGATTAAGGAAGGCAGGATTTGATAAGGGACTCTTAATAAACTACTGATAATTTAAAATGTTATTTTAGAACACAAAGTCCTATGTGTTATGAAATCCATTGCAGGAGCATTACGGCTTTGAGTACTTTGCAGAATATTTGAGTGAGTGAAAACAAGGAGGGGGACTTAACAGCTCTTTTTTTCTTGAAGCTGATTTAGAAATTGGGCTAGTAGCTGCCTTTTTCCACCAAATTGCAGGCTTAATGAGTAATAGAGCCTTAGCCAATATGAATAAATAACACTTGGGAGAGCAGTGAAAAACACAGTTTTTAATACATGCTCTAAATTATACTTTATTTTACCAAGACCAGATGATAGAGAAATATGTCCATCTGCTTTTAGGTTGTATGTTTTGTTTATTTCTGATTTGGGAGTTCTTAAGCTCTTGCTTTGTGTCCCACTTGAACTAAAACGTTAAGGAGGCATATTTGTGTTGTTTGGTTTCTTTGGTGAAGTGTGTGGGAGTTGTCTTTAACCCCAGCCAGGAAAGCTTACGAAAACTTCAGAGGAGGATGAATTTTATCTTTGTTCATTGATTATTGGATACCCTGATTAACTGCTGAGTGCTGGGCAACCATTCCTTCTCTGTTGTGTCACATGGGTGCTTTCAGTGCAGCAGAGCACGTGAGCTGACTTGTGTGTGCTGGTGTATCCTGAAACTGTCTGATACACACGTGTTTCTGCAGATTCACAGCTCAACAGATTCATCTGAAGTTGCCTTCACAGCTGAACAGACTTTGCTGTTTTATTTTGCATTCAGTGTGATTATTAATTGCAAACTTGATAAGATCCTCATAATAATCCTAATAACCATTAGGCCATGTGATTGAGGAAGAAAATGGGATACTGATAATGCAAAAATTATCCATAAAATACTATGGAAACTTAAAAGATAGTTGCTTAGAAAATTTTCTTCACAAAAAATGTATACACTTATTGTATTTCTATACAGCAGCATTTCATTTGTATATGCAAAATAGCTATTGGCCATATAGCTGCAGGTTAATGCTACTGAAGTGGAAGAGAATCTTCATGCAGGCCTTCAAAGAATGCTAATTTTTTCTACAAATTCATTTTCTAATCAAGTCTTACACTCAACATATTTTTCAGTTGATTTACATTACAGCTCAGTATTTTAAAAGGTGAAATGCTCATTTTCTTGTAATGGCATCAGAAATAAGCATGGTTCTTTATGTTTAACAAACAAGAAATACAAATGTGACCGTAGTAGAAGTTAAGTTGTGGATTAATTCCACAGATATGAGAGATTAGAACTGTAAACTAGAACTGTAAATTAGATTACCTGTTCTCTCTTTTGCTGTCTGCTTTGGAAAGTACACAAGTTGCAGTCTGTAAATAAAACTAAAAATACTTCTTATTATTTCAGCAAAATTACAGTTCTTTTCCTTTGGTTTTTTTCTGCACATTTTCCTTCTAATAATCTGTGTTCTTATATAGAACTGACAGAGTTCCATACCTGGAATGATCTCTTTTGTAGCCCCCAGATAGAGCTCTCACTTGCTAATATTTTAGCACTGAGATTGTGTAATCAGTACTACTCCTGTGCACAAATCTAATGTGTTTTATAAAATAAGGCATTTTTGGAGATGGGGAAGAAGTATACATTTCTCACTGCTACATCAAATATCTACATAAAAATATGTTCAGGAAAACATTATGCTACAGGCTGAGGGAAAGAGAGCACAGGAACATCTGTTATTCCCATTTATGTTCATAGCTGCATTTTTTTTATTCAGCTTAAAAGTTTTCTCCTTCTGAGGCAGCATATTGCAGTGCAATTCTTTGTGGTCCTTACTTTAATGCTGGGTTATAAATTCTAAAAGTGAAATGGTCCGAGTGAAGTACAACAGCAAATAGACAGTGGTTTATATAAGGATAGGCAGCATGAAACCCCTCAAATTCCCTTTTGCTCTTCGTTTCACTTCTGTTAAAAGCAGAGTAGATATATATGGCCTTGTAGAACTGATGTAATTTTGAAAGGATTAATTTTAATTCTTCATCAAAAATCAAAGTTTGGGAGCCTGCATGTCACTGGCATTACATCATTTAATAACCTGGGTTTGGTTTGTAGTCTTTAAGGCTTTTTATTTATCTAAGCTCTAAAATCTTGCACCTTCCCTTGCTTTGGTAAATTTTATGCTGATCAGTCCATTTCAGTAATGTTTTCTTGTTATGACCATGTAAAGGATTATAGCTTATTGGGATTTTTTTTACATTATTTTGTACTGAATCTGAAAAAAAAATGTGTGAAGGTGTCAACCGTGTTTTAAATAAAGCAGCAAAGGAAGAAATAGTAACTTTCTGTGAGCAGCTTGGGAAGAAACATTTTGATACTAGTAAATAGTTAAAATATGTGGATATTCACAACTTATTTCAAATGGTATAAGTGTTTCTGAATGCATTATGCTTCCTAAGAATACTCTTAGGAATGTATTAGTGTTTCTGAATCATCTATAACCAGACGGTACCAAAAATCCTGAATTTTTTAAATTTTGGACTGGGATTTTTTTCTTTTTACGTCATTCCAGTTCACTTCACCTTATCTCAAAAACATGAGATGGCTCCATGTTCATCACCATCATCCAAGTCATCACTCTGTGTGTAGTGTTGGGTCACACTGAGAAATAATACCTATTGTGTCTGAGCCTTGGCATCACAGAGAGCTGGTAGTGAGGTGCTGTGCATGAGGTGCAGTCCAGTTCCTGATAAAAGTCTGAGTCAAAGCCAGTACATCCAAATCATTTTTATTGTATGTTGTCAGTGGTGCCTGATGACAGAAAAGTGGCTGGTTTTTCGGGGTTGATTTAAGAAATAACTTGATATACTGAAGAAATAACATTATTTGATAGAATTTAGTTTGATTTTTCTGGTCACCCTTTAAAGAACTTCTAACAAGTTGTTATAATTTACACATCTTAGGATTTTGATCACTTGGAGTTCTTACTGCTGTTTTTAACCTGAGGTCATCACATGGACTTGTGTGCCACGAGACTCAGGAATTTATGGGGACAATGTAAGGGCTTGATACTGCCCTTGGAACCAAAGTTGGGGAAGCTGAGAAAGGGATAGCTGTTTTGGGCAGCTGCATGTCTGCAAGGTTTGTTTTTTCTCTTTAGCTGCTACGAGTCCCTCAGGAATCTGAATGGAAATGTGAAACCAGAAGTGTCTGCAGTTTCCTCAGGCTAGAAGTAGGAAGAAAAGAGATGAGAAGAAATGAACGTTTACTGAATGGGAGCTCAGGAAACACATTAGGTCTGAGAGAGCAGCATAGTTGGCCTTCTCCTAGAGCATATTAAAGCATCATTCTGCATCCAGTGTAATTTATTTACTAGCTCATGACCACTGCTGACTTGCCTAACATCCATCTCTCAGCTGACTCTTGAGAGCACTGACAGAGGTACACCAGGTTATGTGCACGTTTTACAAACAATCTTCTTCAAAGTTCTTATGTTTGCCGCACTATAATGAGCTCTTTTTGTATTTCACCTGGAGAAGTCCTAGCCAAAGGCATCTGGGCTGTAAATAAATTGTTGGAGCTATTCAGAAGGGAGGTATGATCTAGAGTATTTGTATGCTACAGTGAAACCAGACATTGCTTGCTCCATTTGTAAAGATCTTTTAAACAGTGTGGCTGAACACAGAAGTATTTGTGCAGCTCTTGGTCAGGAATGTTCATGAATATCATGGATGCTTTCCATCACTGAGTTAGTCAGAAGGTTTGGTTTCACCCTGTTCAACACACTCTGGAAACAGTTAACAAATCCTTTCAGTCCTCTCAGCAATTGCAGGGAAATGGAACAGCTGGCTATTCATTCTTTTCCTTGCAGCTCATGGTGACTGTTCATGTGACAGAATTTGCTGAGTGCTGACCCACGGGGATCATTTTGCACAGTACCCACTGAGACCTTGCTGCTGAATGAGCTCTGACCTTCCAAGTGCCACAACTGTCACAGTATTACTTTTAAGCAATCCCTATGTTGTGTGCAACACACAATACTTCTGCCACAGCCATAAGCTAACTAAGTATTCTTCTTTAGGAAATTCAGCAAGAAACTGACATCCCCGAAAGAGAACTGGTTAGAGCCCTACAGTCCCTTGCATGTGGCAAACCAACACAACGTGTTCTCACAAAAGAGCCCAAGTCAAAAGAAATAGAAAATGGTCATATATTTACAGTGAATGATCAGTTCACATCTAAACTACACAGAGTCAAGATTCAGACGGGTAAGTCAGCTTTATATTCTGCTCTCTTGCAGTCCCAAATCTGCCTTAAAACTTCAGATTATCTTTTGCAGGATTGATGTCCATGGAGGTAAAAGGAGAATTTGTTTTTTTCTTGGTGATTAGTTGCATCAAAATGAAAATTCAAATGCCAAGAGCAGTGTGGAAGTCAGTTAAGCCTTTTACTTGACAAAATTTGTAATTATCTCTTACAGGAAATACTGAAAGAAAAATAAAATTCAAATTAAATAATAAAATGAAAAATATCCTACTGATTGATTCAGAAATAGGAAAAATTGCCTCATAAGTTGCTGTACTGCAGTGAAATGAATAATGTTTTTAGCCCATGATACAACAGCCATTTTCAAGTACCAGGTAGCTTATAATGGTTTTGGGCAGTGATTTGGGTTTAACAAATAAGGGAAGCTGAGTGTATAATAACCACTTCATTAGCTTATAGAAGTGCTGGTGCTTGTGCCTGTAAGCAGAGTTGAGAACTGTTCAAATTTTAACATAGTCGTAATTAAATAACAGTTTGTTATCTTGTCAGTTGCTATCAAAATATGCCAGAAAGTGTTAGTATGTTCTTGTGGCTGTTTTTCATTTTAAAAAAAAAATCAACTTTGAAAATGTCAAAACTCAGGAAAATATAACTTGATGTCTAGATGAAATAAATAGTGAAGCTAACACACAATGAAATACATTTTAATTTTGCTAACATAATTTACATTCTCTGTTTTCTTTAAGTTGCTGCCAAACAAGGAGAATCTGATCCAGAAAGGAAAGAAACAAGGCAGAAAGTAGATGATGACAGAAAACATGAGATAGAAGCTGCTATAGTTCGGATAATGAAATCTAGAAAGAAGATGCAACACAATGTGCTAGTAGCAGAGGTATGCTGGTACAGAGTTTTGCTTTTGCTATTAACTCAATAAAGTTACCTAGCTCTTACTAACATGATTCCGAAAAGCTTTGGAGAGATGCTGTATTTAACCCATCCTTTCTTTTCTCCATGTCTGTCTGAAGGCATACCTAAATCCTTACCCTTTACTGTAGCATGTGCTCATGGGTGTATCTAGTTTTCCTTCCTACTTTTAGTGCTGTTATGATGTTAAATTGCTTGAAAAGCAAACCAGTGTTCTTTACATTATTTTTGGCTTTGATCATGTTACTGGCTGTTGGGTCCAGGCTGGAGAGAGCTCTTAGCAGAGAAGCAGTCCTGCTGCTTTTCACTGCTAAGCTCACACAACTCCAGGATATGACACATTTTGCATTCCTGAGCTCCCTTAGAGTTGTGAAATTGGGAGCATTCTCAGGTTGTGACCATGCCTCTGTGGAGCTTTGAATCATACCCCAACATGAGCAAGCAAGTGGAGGGACTGTCAGAAGTCTGAAGGCTGCTTTTTATGCTCCATAGTTGTCACAATCTGTCTTAATACATTTTTCTGTTTGTTGTGTTCTGTTAGGGTACTTCAAGTTCTTCCTTGCACTGTGATTTTATTGTTGGGTTTTATTTTGTTTTAGGTAACTCAGCAGCTGAAGGCCCGATTCCTACCAAGTCCAGTTGTTATTAAAAAACGTATTGAAGGACTTATTGAGAGAGAATATTTGGCACGAACACCTGAGGATCGCAAAGTATACACTTACGTAGCATAAAATGCGTTCAGAAAATTTGATTTATTCTTGGACTATACTCTTCGCATGAACTGGGAAGTTCTTTTAAATCATTAATATTAAGACGACCATCTTCTCTATTAAATTACAGTACATGTTCTAGACCATTCAGATCAAGCCTTTTACTCCTTTTGAGAGTTTTTGACATGAATTAATTGAGCTTCAGGCTTTTCAACATTATCCCTGTAGAGATCATCCTTACAATTCTTCGGGAAAATGTGAATGTGCCGCGTTTGTTTTCAATACTGTATGAAAACAGAGAAATAAAAATGACTTTAGAAAATACAGCTCATTTAAAAAAATAAATTTGTTGGAATTTCATTTCCCCAGATCTTCAGTGTTGATGTAAATGTGTTTCTGTAGTGTTGCTTAGCACTTCGCGCATTGTATAAGTTGGGTTTAAAAGAAACCACGAGTGGTAAGGCAAAATTCCCACTTACCTTGCTCTGCTTCAAATGTTTTTTTAACTAGACATGTTTAATTTAAATACTTGCTAATTTTTTTGAAGACCCAGGAAGACAACTTGAGCATGCTTCACTCTTCCAGCTGCACTCACTGTTCCAACAACGTGAATCAGGAACTTCTGGGGGCTCAGAAAAGACCGTAATAATTTTGGCTTTCCCTTCTGTAATTTGAGTTCTCCTAAATTAAACTCTATATTGAGTAGATTTTTTTCTGGTTTCTTTATAGGAAAAAGGACAAGATTTTAGTGTGTATAAACTGTATAATAATTTTTGCTGTTGTACTCACTGCTGATGGTGGATTGTACAGGGCGATGTTTTTATTTCACTAAATGTAGACAAAATAAATTTAAAATAAATGGATTTAGTGTACACAAACAACTAATTCAAGTGTGTTAGAGTACAGGGTTGACAATCTTTTGGAACTAAATACTGTCCCCTGGGGATGTACTGGGATTATATTTTGTTAATAAACATCATAGATGGAGCTGTAGCCCCAGGGCTTCCCATCATAAATGCATATTTCAGGAGATTAAAGTGAAGCCAGCATGCACTATTTGTTTTTAAGAATGCATTTTAAACATGCAATAAAAAATTGTTACTGTAATGAAATTTTTAGTTCTTACCCTGAAACTTTTTTTCTTCTTGACAGTATGCTGCAAAAAATAGATTAAAAATAGCAGTTTGGTGGCATCATTCTTCTCACAGTTAGAAATTTTTGAGTGTGCATTGTACTGCAGTTTTTATTAAACCATATTTCTGACATTCCAATGCACATATTCTGTGCTTTCCCAGCTATAACTATTTTTCTGCTTTAATTCAAACCAGTATTTTTTGTCTTTGTTCACAATGCTTTCACCCATAGGTCTTGAAAAACATAGTTGGGATGGGCTTTCCAATATGAAGAGCTGGGAATGAAGCAAAAAGAAAAGCTTGGTTGTAGAGCATCTGCCAGAGCAGTTCTTGATGGGCTCTGCTAAACAAGTGCGTGGTGCTGGTGCAACGTTCCAGTGTGACTGGAGAGTGTTTTTCACAATGTGTCACAATTTTACCCCTCTCCAGCCTGTTAAGGTACAATTCCTGGCTGTTGTTCAAGAGTAGCATATTTCTTCTGAAGAGAGGGACTGGAATTAGGATGGTATTTTAGCTTGACTATTTGGAAGCTTTTTTTATGAAGCTTTAAGTTTACTGCACACCTCCAACACACCTACGCACACACACACAGTAATTTTTGAATCAGCAGAAGGAGGTGGTGGCTGAAGAACTTTCTTGCCCTTGTCCATCAGGAATTTACCCCAAAAGAATTGAGCTGGGCCATTGGCCCTACTGAAAAGGTGTTTGCTGGCTGTTACAAAACACCTCTATTTCTGCACAGGGTATGCAAATCTTCAGTAGAGATGTGGTCATTGTTTAGCCAGTACAGCAGTACTAAATACAGATGGTCTGGGGTTTTGATTTTGTTTAAAGTCATCAGAAACATCTTCCTCAAAATGTAAATCACTCTTCCATGTACCAATATGAAGGATTTCTTTTATGTATAACCGACTCTTTATAAGCATTAATGTTGTGATATTGCATGTTAATGTTTTCCCATGTGCTTTGCAGGGAGGAATGGGTTCACGTCCTTTTCCCTGTGAAGTTTACAGAGACATGAGTGTTGTGATTTGGGACAGGAGGTCTTTGTCCTGTGCATTGCCTCTGTACTTCTGTTGTACATCAGCTGAAGCTTCCTACTTCTGTGGTGGCTTTTGGAAGGCTGAGGCTGAATGTTGTGTGAATGACTGTATAATTAGGTGTTGAAGAGTGTGTTTTTAAAAGCTGTGTGGGCAAGAGTGTTTGCCAGAAGAACAGCAGGTGATGATGGCTGTCTTCAGAGAAAATATTAGGAGCTTAGTTTCCATTTTAATAGAATTTTGAAGACACTATTCAGGAAGAGACTTCTGCTGAAGTCAGATTTCAAAAATATGCCCTTTGCCATTGAACATGAGGTAGAGGATTGAAAAATGGAGAATGAGAAAGTTCCGGTAAGAGACAAGAAGAAATCACTAGGACTGTGCTTAAGGTGAGTTTGATGTTTACATGTTTGTATGATAGTGGAATTTCATTTACAGTCTATAGTAGAATTCTGCTAAGCCTTATCTAATTTCAGTTCTTCCTTAATATCTACTTACGGCTTCTTTGTAATTTTGTTAAAATTTCATTAGTAGGATTACATGTGTGAGTGCAATTATTAGTAAGTTTGGTTTCTTTGCATTAATGTGCAGCTAAATGCAGTAACAAGACTTAATAAACATGGAGTTTAATTATTTGGAATTTTTAAAAGTAGGGTTTGAGTTTTATAGCTGTTTGAAGATGTGTAGGCATGTACTTTCCTCGTACATGAGTTTATTTAAAAGGATTTACAGTATTCCACATTTACCATCATAACAAATGTGATAATCCTATGGATCCCTGGTGCACTTCTTGCTCTTTTCCATGTTCACTATCTTTACAGCTTTGATTTACTCATTGTGTCCCCTGGAATTAATCCATACAATTTCCCCACTAGCTATAGAATAAATGAATGCCAAGCAGGCAAAGTCTGTGATGTTAAGCTACTCCTGAATGCCATGTCTTTCCTCTTTTCCAAAGACAAACCTTGCTCTGTTGACCCTGAAGCTTCCAATGCAACACAATTTGTTCTACTTGCCACTGCTCATTTAGAATCGGCCACTGGTGTCAGATTTACTTTCCTTCACCCTGTGGAGCTTTGCAGTAAATATGCTGGATGGCTGAAGTATTTTTATTCACATGTATTGCAATCAAATTGTGTAGTTCCTGATGGGTGATACTTGCATATATATACATATGGTAATAGAGCCTTTCATAATGCAGAGTTTTGGTGATAAGCTTGCACAGAGATGGGGTTCCAATGTTTTCAGAAGTACCAAAAACTGGAACTACTTGTGGCCTCTGCGTGTCCAAAACTGGCCAGAACCTCTATAGCTCAATCAAACCTTTGGCTCTGCTTTTTCCCTCGTGGTGCTTAGGGGGAGCTGCACTCTGATCCTGAGCTCCCCCTTCCAGGGAGCCCTTTAGAGCAAGGGTTGGTTTGACAGCCTGGAACTGGACTAAATAATGTGCACAGCTGGCATCATCTTGTGTGTGTCCGGGACAAAGCTGCATTTCTGTTGATACTCTCATTTTGATAGCTTGGACAGTAAATGTAATAACCACTGTGCTCAGTCCAAAGTGTGAGTTTAATAGTTCCTCTGTCCTCTGACATGTTCATTTGAAAAGACTGTAAGATGCAGAACTTACATATCCAGCTGAAAGCTGGATAAAGGTACAGGACAACAGTTCACCCACAGAAGGTTGTGGATTAGTTGGCAGTGATAAATATATTTATGTTTATTATTTATTTCTCCCTTGCTGTAACCACTTCTTTAGATAAGTGTGGCACAGCTGGAGTGACTCATGAGACTTAGCACGTACTGAGTGCCTTGCACATCCTGAACTTGGAGTGGGTTTCAAGAAATTAACAGAAAAATACTAACAACCCTGTCTAAGGCTGAAATCCTGGTGTCTTGAGCTCTGTTGTTCCAGCAGTTGGTCTGCAGTTACACGATGTGAGCAGGACTGGGGCTCACTGGTCATTACCTTTAAAAGGAAACAGGTATTGTGGAAATCAGGGGGATTTAGCCCCCCCCCCCCCCCCCAAAATAACTTTTACCTGAAATCTTGGAAACAGGGTATTTCCTGTGCATGTGTCATGTTCTCTGAGTGATGGAATTTGACAATGAACTCTGATTTTTCAGTTGTACAGAGGTTCTTACTATGAAGTGCTGCACTGGGCAGAATGACGCTGCAGCTTGCTCCCCAGGCAGCAGTGAGCAGCAGTGAGTGCTGCTGTGGTACCCAGAGGGGAGCGAGAAAGCAGGGGCAGCACTGAGGCACCAAGCACTGTCACCTGCTGGATTCTTCAGCACTGAGCTCTTGTAAGAGCCCTGCTCTGGTGTGTTCACCACAGGTGCTGCTCTGCTGTATGAGCAGGGCTGTTGCCAGCAGGGTGACCAGCACCAGTGCTGGTGTTTGACTGGTGGCCCAGCCCGAGCTGGGAAACTCACCTGTGACACCTGCAGGAATTCATCCCAAGCCCCAGGCTGCATGACTGAGCCCTGGGTGCTCCACGAAGAGACAGCTCAGCTGCTTCTTCCCTTGAAGAAATTGCTACTCATTGCACTCTTGGATGAAGCTGGGGGTTGTGTTCCTCCAGGGATGCAAATTTCACAAAGAGGCAAGTATAAATTCTGGTTCTAGGAATTGTGATTCAAATGAAGCTGTTGGTCTTTTCTGAACTGGGACGCAGGTGAGGGAGTAATGCCTGAAACTGCACCACTCTGCTCTTGTCTGATGGTGATGATATAGAATGATACCAACACGGAATAATATTTATTCACAATCTGCTCAGGTAATAATGGCATCATAAAAGGATGAGCAACAGAAAAATGAGATTTTAGGAATTGGTAAATAGTAGAAAAGAGTGAAAATACTATTGCAATGGATAGGAGATAGGCTCCAGGTTCTCAAATCACTCTGCTTCTGTACTTTTTAGCATCTTTAGCTTCTTTGGCATCTTCTGCACTTTAGCTGAAGTAACAAATGTGCTTTGAAAAATCCATGGATGTGGTCTTATTGCCCAGGGAGAATTATGCTTTCTGTCCAGGTGGGCTGTTAGGATCATGTTTAGTCTGGTGGTATTTTTATCCTCTTGTTTTTAATCTCAGTTATTTATTCTCATTAGGTTAGTGCTTGACCACACTGTATTTATCTGATATGTGGAAAGAAAGCCACAGCATTAGTCCTTGCTTTAAGGAAATTAGATGTAAATATGATAATGTGAGTGTCTCTATTTTTACAGTCTTTTAAATTAAGCCAAGTTTTTCAAGGACAGCCCAGCTTTTTTTGGGAAGTGCACAGACTGGTAAGTGCATTCTGCCCCATTCCACTGTAAGCCACTGAGGTTTAGGCTGGTGCTTCTGGTATTCTCAAACACAATCTCTGACTTTTTTTTTTTCCACATTTTTTACCTGCAAAGAAAATCTTGCAAATGTGGTGTGATTGTATGTAGCAGCATGAGATCTGCCTGGGTCTCCAGCCAGCCTGACAATCTGCCTGCTCTCAGCAGCTGCTTGCCCTAAAGCAAGAAGCAAACTGCTGCTCAGGAGGGAAAGGCCTGTTTCACCTTCCCAGTCCTGGAGCTGCTGACCTGGACTAGCTGTAGACAGGACAAGGGAGCTGTCTGAAGAGCCACATGCTCCTGTTTGCCTGAGTAAAACCCGGAGGCAGAAAAGGGGCATCCACCAGAAGGTGCAACTTCCAGCCCCTGTTTGTGAATAGCATTCATTTTAACAGTTCTGGTTTTGGGAGGAAAAATTCACAATAAGAAGTCCTGCAGTCCTCAGAGTGATGTTACGTTAGAGCCTGGTGGTGCCTTACAATGGCTTTTGAGTTCAGGTGCAGATTTTCCTTTGCAGAGTTACCAGAACATGCCCCAAATCCCAGTAATGCCTGAGTTTCCTAGACCTCGAGAGCCACTTCTGCTAATATTTGTTGGCTGTTTGGATCTTGCTTCTTTTGAAATTCTGTTAAAGATGAGGCCAATAATCTCCTGCAGCTTGTCTGTCGCAGCATTTGGTATTAACTTAATTATGTAAATCTGCAATTCCAGAATAATGTGGGATCCAGGCCAAGGCTCTCTTAATTAGAAGTTTGGGTGTAATATTCTGTATCTCAGGAAGGTTGTCTTCAGGAAAGGGAGTAATTAGAAGCCTTCACAGTGCGTGGGTCTGACTTGTTCCTGAAGCTGGAGCTTGGCCTCGCTGGCGGGGTCAGCACCTCCTGGGGGCTCGCTCTTATTAGCACTCGGCAGGGTGCAGTCACATCCACTCTCTGCTGCTGGCCTTCCAAGAATTCTGCTCTCAGTCGCCTTCAACAATGCTAAATGTAAGCTGATTAAACAAACACTTCACTGGGCCCTGCAAGTCTTGGGTTTGTTCAGATCTGCCTGTTTTCTTTTTCTGGAAGTTTTTAATGGAGGTGTAATGTATATAAAAATTGCTGGGTTAAAACTTCCAGAAATGAGTCCCTGAAGTTGGGCACTTAAATTCATGTGTAGCAGGCTGACTTCCCCTTCATCCCACTCTGACCTGTGGAAGGGTGACACTGGGGATGTGGCAGAGGGATCCCAGAGATGCCATTTGGGTCAGTGCTGAATGCTGGCTCTTCAATGTCACCACAGGAAAAGCTGAGAGAGTTGGGCTTGTTCTGTCTTAAGAAGGCTGAGGGGGGATCAAATCAATGTCTATAAGGGACTGAAGGGAGGGTGTCGAGAGAATGGACCAGGCTCTGCTCTGTGGTGTGAAGCAATAGGACAAGAGGCAATGGCAGAAACTGATGCCCAGGAAGTTGCACCTGAATGTGAGGAATAACTTCTTCATTGGATCAGGTTGCCCAGAGAGGGTGTGGAGTCTCCCCTCACTGGAGATATTCCAGAACCATCTGGACCCACTCCTATGCCATGTGCTCTGGGCTGATCCTGCCTGAGCAGGGAGGTTGGACCCGATGCCCCATGGAGGGCCCTTCCAACCTGACCCCTTCTCTGACCTTTGTTACCAAATACTTGTTTCTGCTATAACCTCCAATTGGCTCATTATGTTTAGTGGGTCTCGATTTGGGTGCATGGAGTGTTTTGGGTTTTTTAAAAGATATTTTAGACAAACTGAAAACTGAGGAAAAATGGAAGTGTCTGCTAGTGCCCTGGCTGAGGACACATAATCTGGTGAGAGATGAATATGACAACCAGCCAAGGCCATGCCGTGCCTTTCTACAACATATTTGTTACTACTAGGAAGCTCACCTCTGTGTCCCAGTGCTGTTTTCAGCCTTGCCCTTGCCCCAAAGCCTGCATCACCTGAGGATAACTTTGCTTATTTTCCTTACTGCAGTCACCAGGTGCACAGGGAAGATGTGGTTTAATCTACTCAAATGCAGTAGGTTAGATGGGGTTTTGGTCTTTTGGTTATTGGGTCTTTAGTTCCTCCAAAGTGATGATGGATTGGAGTCACAGGGTTTGAAGCCAGAGACAACCTCTGAAAAGGCTTTTGTATTCAAGTAAGGCCTTAATCTTTATTTTTATCTCTGTACTGTGTATGCTGTATATAATTGTCATCTAGTAGGTTAGTTTAGTAGTTTTGTCCTTGTTATAGGCAGAGCTTGAGATTGGTGTAAAACAAAAAAAGTTTTTAAAGGAAATTAGGAAGCCTGAGTCATGTATTTAATGAGGCCTTCTCCCGAGGTGCTTAGGTAATACATACTCAGTGTCTCTCCAGTTAATTACATTCTAATAATCTTTGTAAAGTACCTTCCTTACAGGTGTTGCTCTGAACTTATTAAATCTTGTGATGCATCATCACTTTTGATGGTGTCAGCTGGAGCAAAGGGCTCTCAACAGTGCAGAGGACTAGGCACAACTCAGGAACTGATTATGAAAAGGAATTTTTAATTAAATTAATTAAAAGACTTTCCACTGTAGAATTTTAGGCTTACAGCAGACAGTATTCTCTGAGGTTTCATACCATAACATGTTTATTAGTTGTTTATGTTTGGACTTTAATTTGTGCAGGGCTTACCAGTGCATGCATTAGTGCCAGTTCATATTTGTCCTGCTCTTACACACAGCTGGATGCCCCAGCAGCTTCCTGTATGTTCTGCTGTGTTACCAGTCACTGCCAGGTGGGAATGGGGCCCTGAGGTTTTTGAGTCCCATATCAGAAGTGTTCACCCCTCCTCCCCTCAGCAAAGTGACTTTTCATGTATGATTGAACTGCTATTTTTCTAATCTTTTGCAGAAATCTTTCCTGGCGCGTTCAGTAGGTCACAATGAAAAATGTGCTTTTCCTTTTGGCAGCGACTGGGAAGCTGGGGGAAGGGGAGGCAGAGAGGAAGGCAAGGATTCATTCCATTCCAGGATCGGAGTGAAATCAGCGCTTGGCTTTTCTTAGATGGCCCAGCAAAAGCCAGCACTTTGTTCTGGTGGCAGCCATCAGTCTTCCCTTTTCCCTAGCCCGAGGCAGGAAATCAGTCTAGGGCTAGGGCTGGTTGCAGGGAAAAAGCTGTGAAGGAAGGCATGTTGTGGCAGTTTTGTGTTCCCTTGATGCCAGCAGTGGGTGAAGTCTCTGAGCTCACCAGCTGCAGCAGTCAGGGCCATTGCACCCAGGCTTTATCCCAAGGCTTGGGGAGCAGTAGATTGGACACAAAGGGAGGGCATGAGGATACCCTTGTCTGAGGCTGAGGAGCCTGGTTTGAGCCCTTCCCCAAGGATACTGAGTTGTCAGAGCAAGTGGAAGAGGAGCAGGAGGGTTTGGCTGGGTGGTGGGGCTGCCCCCCAGCAGGAGAGGGAGAGGGTCAGGAAAAGGCTGAGCTTCAGCTCCTCTCATGCTCCTTGCAGTAGGATTGGTGGGTTCTCCTGACCTGCTGGGGAGCTGATAATCAGCCCTAAAACTGTTCTACAGGCAGCTTCATCAGGTAGAGTTTCAGAGCTGAGATTGGTTCCTTGTCTCACCCCAGCAAGTACAGAAGAAACACATGGTGGAGGATTCAGGATTTAGCCCTTTTTGTAAGGCTCAGGTTTTTGGACATTGTGAAAACAGGAGAGATGCTGCATACCTTCAGCAGCCTCTGTGGGAGGCACCTGCCCATCTGGAAAACAATTTGCCTCCCCCTGGCCACGGAGAGGGCCGAGGTTTCTGCATCATTCCCTCAGCCCTTACTCTCCACTTGCTGTCCAAGAATTCACATCCTCAGTCCTCTGTCACACCCACCACAGAGCTGCAGCTGCCCACCAGATTTTATCCAGCAGATTGGAGCAGGCCTGGGGCTGAGAGCTGCACAAGCCAGCAGTGACAGCTCTGCACGAGGAAAGCCTGCCCTTGCTCCCTCTCCACTGCCCTGGGAGGGAGCAGGCTGCAGGGCAGGAGTGGGGTCCTGCTCCAGAGAGGAGGGGCAGTGGGGCAGGCACTGGCTGAGGTGCAGTAGCAGCCCAAGGATCTTCACCTGGGGTGGGAACAGGGGAACCCGCTCATGGGAGCTGCTCCCAGCCACAAAACAAGCCCTGATGAATTTACTCAGTTTGTGTTTTCCTGTACAGGCAAACTCCCCTGTTCTTCACAGGCAGGAAGGCAGATGACTGCCTGCTCCTGCCCTGTAGCAAGGAGTTGATGAATCATTTCCTTTTCCATATTTTAGTGAAATTGTGTTGTTCAGAGCTCATCTAGAGCATTTTAATGATTTGAGCACTTGCACTCTTCACTGTCTTCCTGCAATTGTCTGAAGGCTGGATTTTGTTTTTGTCTCCCTCCCAACAGCAGTTGTTACTTGCTCGCAGTGTTGCAGGTGGGTGCAAAATATTTTTTTCCCTCATTTTATAGACTTTTAAAATTTTTTTTTATTGTACATTGGTGTCAGTGTAGCTTTTTAAGCATGAGTGTGAGTTTCTACCAGTGAGAGAGGTCTCACTAAAGGAAACCAAGGCACTGCTGCTTATACCTTTAGACCCTGGAGATTTTACTTAGTTGAATATAAAGTTAGGGTCATATTAAAAAAAAAATAGTTCAGAATTTTGAGTAACAGACTTATTAATGCTGGGATTTCTTAACAGTGAAACACACTGCTTTGTGTGCTTGGCTGTTTGAGAGGGAAGTTGGCATGTCAGCAGAGAGAGATGTGCTGCCCTTAATTAGATGGAGCTGGACAGATCACCAGAGGCGCCAGTTTTGATTTAAATGCTGGCTACAGTGGGGGCAGCTCTGTGTAGGAAGTAGGTTTGGCTTGACCTGTATTGTGCTGCTGCTGGGCTGGCAAACAGGGAGATGAAGGGACAGTGTGATTTATTGTCCACACTAGAAGAGACTTGGAAAGCAGTGTATTTTCAGCATTCCTAGTGTAGCTTATGCAGTAAGCTAAGTACCAATATGCAAACCCAAGGAGCAAGAAAAAAAACCCTGGCCTTCGATTAAGGCTGCTGATTACATGGGTATCTCAGGGGAAAAAAAAAAAAAAAAAAAAAAAAGTAAAGGAGGAAAAAGAAGCAAAGAGGGCACTGAAAATGGGAAGCCTGGTACCCAGCTTTTATGGGTTATGTACAATAACCCAGACCTGGTTTCCAGCTAGGCACCAAGTTACCTGTGTTGTGAAAGGTGTTACTATGAGTTGAGGTTTTTTCCCAAAGCTCCTCTTTCCTGATTTGTATCTGCCCTTATTGTTATCTGTTATATTCACATGGTTGGGTCTTTTCTTTTGTTATTTTGTTTTCCTTCCTTGTTTTCAAAGAGCAGCTTATCTGCGTGCCCCAGAAGGGTGGGACTCACAAAGATCACAGGCTTTTTACAATGAGCCAAAGCCAGCCTGCTGACTACAAGGAAATTTGCTGAGGGTTTCAGCCATGCGGGCTTTGGCAAAGGCAGTGATTGCACTGGTGGGACCCAGCTGAGTCCAGAGCAGCCACTTCCACTGCTGGGAACAAGTGAGCATCCCTTCACCCTGGAAAACCGCTGCTTGTGTCGCAGTGCTGTGCATCTCTGCTGTCCTGTGTTGCGACAGGCAGCAGCAGGAGGATGCAGTGCTGTTCCTGGACACTTGGGTCGCAGGTACTCAGTGCCCACAGCCCCAGAGCTGGGAGTGAGCCTTGATGTGACTTGGGACCGCTCGCTTAAAGCCTTTCACTCCGCACCTGCCCCCTCTGCACGTTCACTGTGCTTACCCACGTGTTTCATCAAGTTACTGCAAAGCCTGTAGGAGTCCAAACTCATTCTTTTCAAGGCTCAGAATACACCCTTGTGTTCCCGAGGCAAAGGAAGGCATCAATTTGTCTAGTTTTTTTGCCTGGAGTCTCTGCGATGGATGATGGAGCAGAGTCTCTGCTGACTGTGCATCTCTTCACCCATTTGGGACACTCATTTCCTCTGCAGCAGACTCTGGATCGGCTTTTGGACTGGCTCTGCCTGGACATTCGCCTTTTCCTGGTGTCTGAGCGAACTCCTCCGCTGAAATACTACGAGAGGTACCGCAAGAGGAGCTGCAGCTTTCCTGGAATATCCATCCTCGTTTTCCTGCACGAGGACTTGGGAGAAGAACGGATTTTCCAGGTCCACGAGCAATTCCAGCGCCCTCCCTGGCGCTACCAGCGTGCCCAGTTTGCCAATGGGCAGAGCCCTCCCTGTGCCCCGTGCCAGCAGGACTTCTACGGGCTGGACGAGCAGCTGCCCGTGTGGGGCGTCAGGCGGGCGCAACGCGGCCCCGAAATCCTGCGGGTCACCCTCTACTGCAGCTTTGACAACTACGAGGACGCAGTCAGGCTCTACGAGCTGATCCTCCAGAAGGAAGGCACTCTGCAGAAGAGCACTCTGTGTGTCTTCGTGCTGCACGCCACCCCAGACGTGGCCGTGCAGCTGTGCCTGAAGCAGCTGCCCCTGGGGGTGACGGCCGAGCCCCCCGACTCGGCAGCCCTGCAGTTCAGGGTGCAGGAAATCGGGCAGCTGGTGCCCCTCCTGCCCAACCCCTGTGTTCCCATCAGCAGCACCAGGTGGCAAACACAGGACTACGAAGGAAACACAATTCTGCTCAAGGTAAGCCTGTGGGGCTCTCAAGAGGAGGGTTTAGCTACTTTTATCTACTTGTTTCCAAGGAAAGCAGCACTGGTTCAAAATGGAAATTATGATTTTGTTAGTTCATGTTTTCTTTCTAATTTGTGAACGCAGTAATTGGTGTCTGTCAGTGCTGTGATGCTGTTGATAAATATAAGCACTGATCTGTCACTATAGGACACGAAACAACATGATGCGGACATGCTGCTCTTTCAAGGTAAAAAGGGACTTTTTAATTTCTGACTCCAGCATTTATAGATTTCCAAAAGTGGCAGTGGATTGGAGGGTGAAAGTGCCACCTCTCCAATGACACTGGACAAACTAGCAGTCTATCAAATTTCTCTTCTTCTATAACAGAATGCAAAACAGTAAGTTATTTACATAAAGTGTGTGAGAAGCTTTGTTACAAGAATGTAAACATCAGAAGGCTTAGAAAAACTTAAAAAATCAGGGCAACGCTGATCCTTGGAAAGTTTTTATACAGTTAAATTAACATCATTACTGCTTGCCTGAAATACAGGTTATTGATGCATTCTAGGGCATGCTAGCTTAACATCTTTGTCCTCTGCCTCAAAAAAAAGACTGTAGCAGCCTAATCTTTTTCTGATAAGCCATTGCTGTATAAATGTTTTTCAAAGCAGATTTTTGGCATCCAAAACCAAAAATTTTGTTAAGTGATACAGTACTGCCTGCAATTAAGGCTGTGAGATCACAAGTGAGTTGCAGTTGGGCGAAAGTGACAGAGATGTGTCCTAGGAAATCTCTGGCTTTTCTGTTGAAGTGTGCAGTCCAGAGGTTATATGAAATTAAATTTAAAAAAAAAAAAAAAAAAGACAAAGTCTGCGCTGAGATCATATGTAGTGAGAATTATACATGTGAATAGAATGGAAGTTTGGCTCAGTGTGCTATCTTTCCATTCTAATAACTCCTCCCACCTCTGGTTATTTTTTCTTGTAATTTGGATTTTAAATTGTTTGCCCTGGCTTTTTCCTCCCAGAAGTCCTCTGTTAAAGTTAATTACTTGGTTCAGCCTATTTTTATGCTGCTCTGAACACCAATCTTAGGGCAGCCCTTGCTGCCTCAATCTATAACTGGTTTTCACCCTCTTAGAGTGGTCAAGGCCCTAGGAATCTTCACATAGCTTTGAAGTTGGTCCTACCTGGAGCAGGGGACTGGGCCAGGTGACCTCCAAAGGTCCCTTCCTAAATTACTCTGTGGCTCTTCCTGCTGTAGATACAAGGTCTTTGAGCTGACAGACGTACATGAATTCACTGGCAGGAAATTTGGAAGCTTGTCTGGGGATGTGACATGCTGCACTGTGCTCCTCAGAAAGGAAGGTGTAATCCACTTGAACTCGAGGATGTGTCTTGTGTCCAAGCTCCAGACAGCAGGCTGACAGCCTAGAGCTTTATTCTGCAACTCTTCAGCCCATACTGTAAATCTTTCTTTTGAGTACCTGCAATTTACCCCCCTGCCCCGACCTCCTGCCATATTGCAAACTAAATCCCAGGCTCTGCTCACAGACTCCACATGGAGTTGTCATTCCCCCCGAAACCCGTTGTGGTAACTGGCAGTGGCTCTCCTTTCCAAGTGTTTATCTGGGTTCTCCTGGAATGCATGTGGATTTTTTCTATCCACAGCCTCCTTCGGCAGGGACTTCCCCAGGTGAGCTGACCCAGGCTGCAGGTGACCCCAGCACAGCGGGGCTGGGCGAGAGCATCATCCTCGGTCAGGCCAGAGGTGTGTGGTAACCGGCTTCTCTCTGATTTCCAACAGGTTCAAAGCAGCTCCAGGACCCCTGAAACAAACATCGGGCTTTCCCAGCAGCACCGTAATACAGGCAGTGGACGAATCCCGCAGGAGTGTGTGCCAGCCCCTCTCTCTGTAAAACAGGGTCACCCTGGGCGGGGAAGCCATGAGCTCAGAGCTCTGAAGGGTAAAGCAAAGCCTGAGGCGAGTGCAGGCCTCGCCTGTGGGCGGGCGGGCAGTGCCGCCCCGAGGCCCGTGCGCTCCGCTCCCGGGGCAGCAGCGCGGCCGTGCCGGGCGCCGCTCCGCGGGCAGGCGGGCGGGAGCCTGCGGCCTCCTCTGCCGGAGACCAGCGCGGGCACCGGGCTGGCCCTGCCGAGCCCCGGCCCGCTCAGCCTGCTCCCCGGGGCCCTGCGGAGCAGCCTCCTGCCGCTGCCGGCCCCCGGGGCAGCGGCCGCGGCCGGGAGGGGCCGAGCAGCGCCCGGAGCCCCGCGCTGCCCCCCGCCCGCACCGGCCAGCCCGGCACGGCCCGCACGGGAGGAGGAGGAGGAGGAGGAATTCTTCATATGACCGAAACCATGCCTGCCTGACGGACTCCTCCTTGCCGAAGGACAGCGGACCGCTTTTGGATGTGCTGTGACTGCTGCTGCTCAGGGTGTACCTCTGTGTGACTGCTGCCGCCCTGTCGCTGTCACACCCCACTGGGGGTCCCTGAGGCAGACACTGAATTTCCACGGAGAGCTGCTAAGGAGGCTGCAGGAAAACTAAAGCTGTATTTACAGAAAGCTGTTGTTTTGGTTTGGTTTTTTAACGCACAATAGGTGAGGGTGGTGTTGTGCAATGAATAAGAATAAGACATGTGACTCCTACAGCTGTTCTGAGATGCTAAAAAATAGACAGTGACATCTTCAGATGGGTTTTGAAGGTGCAGCTTGGCTGAGCTTGCCAAGGAGCTGGATGTCCCCAGCCGTGGGCACTCACCATCCCTTGCTAGGACATACTGGAACAAGCTCTTGGCATGGTCACAATGGTCATGCTGGTTTCCCTTTGTGCCCCTTCTTGCTTTCCCTGTTGTTGGTATTTAAATCTATCAATGCTGTCAATTTTATGCAAGATTTGAAACATAAGAATATTCTTTTAAATATTTCTCAAGAAAAATATTTCTAGTGAGACCTTTTTCCCAACTCAGCACAGTACATGCAAAAACCACACACTTGAAGAGAAGTGCCAGTAAAACCTGCTGCTGCCTATTCATGTGACACTTAAAATAAACACAGCAACAGGCCAGGCTTTGTTAAACCAGTGTGCAATTAGCAGGCAATCCTAGCTGGTTTTTAATTAACAGAAGACAAGAGAAGTTGAGAGTCTTGGAGGGAATTGCTAAATCCTCAAGAGTAAAAAGGACGGGAGAAATGAAGTCATGATTCAGCATCAACAGATGCTGAAATAACTCCCATCTTGATCAGTTCTCTTTCTCAAGTAGGATTAAATAAATCTCAGTGGGAAAGAGATGGGAAGAATATGAAGGAGGAGTGAAATTATTCAAAGAGCCACATCTGGGCATACTACTTACCTTCCAAACAGTACAACAAAGAGGTATTTTTCTGCCTTAAATATATCTGAATTCTGGAGGGGATATAGGGAAGTCCCTGCTTGGGGCCTTTCCAGCTGGTGCTGCCCTGCCAAGTAACGCTCATGAACCCTTCAATTTGGGGACCAAAACCTACAGAACAGGACACTTCATTCCCTGGACACTTAACATCCCCCAGGTTTTCACAACCTCCACAAAAATTGTGGACTTTCTAATCCTACTGTGATGTCTATGAGGGTGATTATTTAATCTTTCCTAAAACTCAGCAGGGCTTTCCAGGGCTGGAGAAAATGTCTGCTCAGTAGGGAAGCAGCCAAGAGGAGCTTGCAGGGGCTGGCTCCCCAGGCCTGCTGTGGTGTGTGCCAGGGTGGGCTGGAGGCTCCTGGGGAGAGGAGGGGCTCAGAGCAGGGCAGTGCTCCCTGAACACGAGGTTACAGACCTGCACTGGCCATGGGTGGGATAAGCATGAACTTGGGAATCAAGGCAGAAGTGGGATTCCTGGGAGGAACATCTTTAAAGAGAGATTTTATGGCCTTCTCTCCATTCTCGCCTGCCAAAGGTACTTGAATGTGACTATTTAGCATGATCTTATTTTACCTGAAGAAAGAGGTAGAAGGTCAGTGTCTAGCCTGAGGGAATTGCTTCATCATTCGGAAAAAAAAAAGGGACAAGTTTCACCTTGCCTGCAACAGATCACGGAAAAGGGCTGCAAGTCAAAGGAAGATGGCTGTGAAAATACTGCTTTTAACAGTGAGCAGGTAAAATCCATGTATTTTAAGCACAGGATATATCTAGTACAAATTCTGTATTACACAGGCAGGTATGCAGGGTGTGTTGGGTCAGAGGGCACATTTCCCATGGACAGATTCCATAGTGGAAGGCAAAGATTCACATTTTCCAGACTGTTCATATCTCTGCAGCCTCTATTTTGTACTTCTTCCTTGCACACTTGCCATTTCTTTCAGGCTTTTAAAAAAAGTCTAATAAGGAGCACAGGTTGGCAGGGTTTGCTGAAGGTCTGTGTCCCAAACACCCTGAGAGGAGCTTCCTGGTAAGCAGCCAGAGAGAATGGATGCATGAGGTGAGTGGGGCTGGCAGTGAGCTCAGCCAGGGCTTCCCATCCCGCGTGCTGGGCCCAGCAAAGCACACTGGGGAAAGCAGCTTTGGTGGGAAACTGAAGAGGGAGTTTGACAAGTTATACTGAGAGGATCATGGCATCACAACACTGAATGAAGGGAAATGCAGGGGGATTTTTACCTTTGGGGTGTGTTGGTATGAAGGATTCAGTCTGGTGGGAATGGCTGTGACCTGGCTGTGACCATTGGGGTCATGGTGCTGTGGGTACTGAGCTGCTGATTCCTTTGATGGACAGCAGCCAAGGTGGGCAGCACTGATTAACACCCTCTGAGATTTTAATTTTGAGGTGTGGGCTTTTTTGGGAGGGTGGGATCCTGCTTTGCGTCAGGCAGTGCCATGCCCAGGAGTGGGGACGTGGCCCTGGGGCCTCCTGTGAGCCAGGGGGTGACCCCGTTCCCAGGAGGACAGAGATGCTGCCCTGTACCCAGAGGGGATGATGATGAACAGGCCCATCTGAACTGAAAGGCTTTGCTCCTGGGTCACTGGCACAGTCTGGGTGATGGAGGGAGGAAATCTGTTCTTGCAGGAGCAGGGTGTGTGCTGAGAGAGTGAGCCGTGGGCGCTGGGGTCACAAGAAGGAGAACTTGCTCTGGGGTCACTTTAACACAACCTGAAGGGGTGAGTGCTGTTGGTTTTTTTGGTTTTTTTTTTTTGTTTGTTTGTTTGTTTTTTTGTTTTGTTTTGTTTTTGGTGGTTTTTTTTTGTTTTGTTTTGTTTTTTTGTTTTGTGTTTTTTTTTTTTTTTTGTTTAGCCCTTGGAAACAGCAATTGGTGTCTTTTGTCTCCTCTGAAGCAAGCACAGTGGTATTTCTGAGGGATGAGTTGCCCAGGAGCAGCAGGAGCACTCCCTGATGCCGGAATACGAGCACAAAGGCAGGGGGTGCTCCCTTGCTCCCCACTCCTGGCGTGCTGTGGGCAGGCAGCCAGGAAAGCCCTGCCGTGGTCAGTGAGATCACAGGCTCGGCCTCTCCTGTTAAAAAGAAGCTGGCAGACGATTCTTTTGGGAAAGCAAATGCTGAAAGCACTTTTTTTCTGAATTCTGGGCCAAATTCAGCTTTCCTGAATGCCTCGGTAAATCCTGAGGCAGTCCTATGAGCAAGGCCGAGCTTCCCAGATTTACTCTGCTGGGTCTGGGCTGGGACTTTCCTTCTCTTCACCTGCGTTGGTGCCGTGCTCTGCACCCGCCACAAACAAAGCTTCCCAGCCGCTTGGTAGGGGAAAACAGATGATTCAGAAATCTCATGTTTGTAAGGGGAACAGAAAGCAGAAATTGTCTCTTTTGCTGAAGATGAGTGTGGCAGCTCCAGCCCCTGCACGGGCTGTGTGCAATGGGCGCTCACCGGTCACCTGTGCAGGGCTGGAGCAGTGATGGTCACCTCCTCTGTTGTCACCTCTTGGGCTTTGCAGATTTCCCCGATCATTGCTGTTATTGTTACTTTTCGTGTTATTGCTGTTATTATTGTTGTTGTTATTACAGTTACGTTTGTTGTGTTTCTGCTGTCCCCGTGTGTCGCGGCTGCGCCGGGCGGGGTCCCGGGGTGCGGGGACTGCGGGGACAGGCCGGTCCCGCCCGTCCCTGTCACACCAGCTCCGCCTGGTGCCCGCACACGGCATCCTTCCCCCGCGGTGTGTCCCTGTCCCCCTCCTCTCCCTGCAGTGTGTCCCTGTCCCCCTCCTCCCCGCGGTGCGTCCCTGTCCCCCTCCTCCCCGCGGTGTGTCCCTGTCCCCAGGGGAGCAGCAGCGCAGGGGTCTCGGGGGCTGCAGGAGCAGCTGCGATCCGAGCTGGGGGTCTGGGTCCCTTTCAGCGCAGTCCCGGGTCAGTGTGCCCTCGCCGTGCCCCGCGCAGCCCGAGCGGCCCCAGGGTGGCTCCGGTGGCTGCTGCTGCTGCCATGGCCGCGCTGCCTCCACAGAAAGACGGGAGCTGCCAGAACCACCCCCAGCCTGCTCTCCTCTCCCCGGGCTCTGCCTTTCTGCAGCATCAGATCGCCCAGCCCAGCCGTGGTGCAGCGTGTCTGAGCTCCTTATGGAGCTTCAGTCCCTGTCCCCACCCTTCCAGCAAGCAGAGTTTTTAATCCTCACTTTCACTAACACAAAATTAACCTGATAGATTAGGAAGCAATAGAGGTACTAATAACAAAGAAAGCCCATTTCTCTCTCATTCATTAATTTTCTCTGACAGCCAAGTAGTCAACTGGGGAGATCTGTCGTGTAAGTGACAGGGGAAAATAGAGTTCTTCTTAATGTGTTTTATTGGTTTTTGGCAGCCTCAGTCACTGATGCTGTGCAATGTCACGTGCAGTGGTTACTGTGCATCTGCTGTGTGTAAGACTTGATACAGCACTGACAAGCTTGCTATAAAAATGTTTTACAAAAAACCGCTATGAATTCTCCCTTTTCACCAATAGTCGAGCACTGAATGATCACTCTAGGACAGATGTGATGGAGCAGGGCAGGGATGAGGTGAGGAGCGGGACCTTTGCTTTGGCAGGGCAGAGCAGGGGCAGATACAGAGCGTTCCAGGTCGTGTCTGTCTCTCTCTGTGCCTTGCTTGCAAAGTGAATTATGAAGCTCAAAGGCCCTGAGGCTTTGCTTTTCTCTAATTAGGGACAGGAAACTTCTGCTGAAGCCAAAATGAAGCCGAATGAGAGGTCTGGGCTGTGAGAGGGGCACAGAGGGCCTGGGGTTTCCCTGTGGTGCCCTGTCTGTGTGGCACACATCCTTCTCTTCCCTCCCATCATTCCATGTAGGTTGGCAATAGGAGAATTCTCTGCAGCCCCTTTTGCCCGTGGTGCTGCTGACACTGCTCAGGGGAGGAAGGCCACTGCAGCCTGGAGCTCCCTGCCCACCCTTCCTGGCACCTCCTGCACACAAACTCAGCTTTGCAGCAGCTGTTTTGGCCTGTGTGGTGGAGATGTAAGGTCTTGCTGCTGGATTTTGCTGAGTAAACCTCCAAATATCAGTGATGCCAGCCTGACAGACCAGCTGGGGTGGGACACTCAGGAGTGGAGCACACACATGTTAGGGCAGGGGGCTCAGCTGGGATGGAGCTGCCCAACCTGGGCATATTCCTATTGTAGCTCTGCTTTGTCCCCTTCTCAAGACAGTGTTTTCCTATTTGCCAGCACCTTTCTTTTGTCCTCAGGGAAATCAAAACTCATTTTTCCTTCAGTCTTCAGGCCCCTGATGCACTAAGTGTGAAGGCACATCCCTGTCCCAGGGTGCTGCTTGATCGTGGCCATTAGGGAGCACGGGAGGAGACCTTGGCAGCAGAAGCTTCCTGGGGATGGGGTAGGATGCACAGGAATGGCCTGAGGGCCCCTGGGGCCTCAGGACGGAGCCTGGGGGATGATGTGCTTCCATCTGGCTGTGTCCCACCCTGCAGGGGCTCGGTGTGCTGGAGGTGCTCTGTGCCCTGTAACCCATGCACCGTGGAGGGAAAGCAAATGTGAGAGAGCAAAAATGCCTTTTGCAAGAGCTGCCTGCCAGCTGCAGAATGTTCCTCAGGGTGATCACTCTGTCAGGCCTCTCTTCTGCCTCAGCCTGGGCTTCAGCAGCAATCTGTGTCCTGGAACTGTCCCCTTCTCGGTGTTAGCTGCTCCCCATCAACTTTATTTTCAGGAAAAGTTGCTCATTTGCAAGGCAATATCCTGAATTGAACAGCCCAAATACTTAGTACCTCACTGAAGTGTCAGAGATGTTCCCCACCCCCCAAACCCTAACAGCAGTAATGCACAATACAAAATACAGCAGATGTTACAGTAAGAGCTTCTTTCCTGTTCCTATGTATTGGTCTTCTTTAGGTGCAGAGGATGCACCTGATCAACCTGTACTAAAAATTCAATTACCCTATTTTTAAAAGAGAAACAGGGATCACACCCAAGTTTGGTAGGGTATCTGGAATGAAAAGTCAGTGTGCCAGGAAGCAGTCAGAATGGATCTGCCAGGAGGCAGTTTTATCTTCCATGGAATTTCTCAACCTCCCCTTCCAGCAGACTCCTCCCGACAGCACAACTGCATTGCAGTTTGCTGTGCTGTGTTTCTGATGTTTAATTCTTATTATTTGAGAGAGGGTTTGAGAGGTTTTCATCTCCCATTGAGCACTTGTATTAATATTCCAGTTCAGGATCTCAGTTTTGCTGCTGATTACAGGCAGGGACAGATCCAATTCCTATTAGGATGAATTTATATTCTTTAAGAGTCCCAAAAGCTTTCTTCTCCCCTATCACCCTTCTTCAGGCACTGGCAGCCTGGCTATGCTGGGAGGTGATTAGGTTTGTAAATTTGTTCCTGCAGACACTCAGTGACACTGTTCATTTTCTCATCTCCCTCGTGCAACTGAAGTTGTGACAGCCTCACTTCTTTAATTGGGATCATCTCCAGCAGCATCTCTGCATCAGAAGAAGCCTCACAGGGTGCAGGCCTGGGAGGCACGGAGCAGGCAGGAGCTGCTGGGGCTGTTAGCTGCCATGCTGGTGGAGACTGATCCTCCCTTCCCACAACTGGAAGAGAGGATGTGAAATACCCTGACAACTGACTGGAGGTGAAAGATGCTTGCTCTGAAGTAACCTCCTGCCTGTTGGCCTCACTGGGCTTCAGCACCTTGGTGGGGAGAAAGAGGAGAAAGTCCCTCCTTGTACTCCTGCCTTAGCTTTGGCTCACTGCTGCTGAGTGGTGTGAGAGATGGAGGAATGATGAGGCATTCCCA
The DNA here is from genome assembly GCF_017590135.1 of Pyrgilauda ruficollis. Classification (NCBI taxonomy): domain Eukaryota; kingdom Metazoa; phylum Chordata; class Aves; order Passeriformes; family Passeridae; genus Pyrgilauda; species Pyrgilauda ruficollis. The sequence goes on from NW_024525045.1 coordinate 5,091,550, forward strand.
GGCTCCCAGCCCTTCTAACACTGTCCCTTGTGCCACTGTGCTGGGAGCTGGGATTGTCCCTGCTGGGTGTGGTGCTGCTTGGTCAGAGGCTGCAGACTCAGGAGGGCTGGCATCAGCCTCAGGCTGGATCTGCCATGCTCCTGGCCTTCCCAGGAGTGCCTGGATTGGGAGCCCAGGCCATCAGTGCTCATCCCTGATCCTTGCTCAGCTTTCCTCTCCTCCTGGCAAGGAGTGACTGTGTGAGCAATTCACTCACAGGTGTTGGGCAGACACCTGAGCTATCCTGGCCCCTTGCTGCTTTGTGAACCTGAAGCTTCACAATTGGATGGCTGAAGTGTGGTTTGTGGTTTTGCTTTTGCTTTACTAGAATTGCCCCAGGGATTCTCAATTAAAACAATTTAAAAATGAGATTATACTAAAGGAAACTCCCAGGATAGCACAAAAGATTCTGAGTGTGCAGTGAGTACAAATGGAACATATTTTGGCCATTCCAGTGGCTGGAAGTTTTATTTCCAGTCTGGCAGCAGAACTAAGCAAGCAGATCTTGGTTGTGTTCCTGTCCCTCCCTTATTTGTTGGCTGTGTTAGATACAAGTGTCCTCTCAGGATGACCAGATGTGCTGGGAACAGCACCACCAGCAGCTCTCTTTGGATCCAGTGGCCTGGAAACTGGTAATGGTCACTGGGGTGAGTGCACATAACTGGACGAATAAATGGGTGTTGTGAAACCTTGTGCTTAGATGGAATGCAGCATTTCATGGCACTGATATTCCACTTCCCTGGGGGCTTCCTTGTCCACTGGGCACAGTGGTTGTTGTGTGGCCTCCTGCCAGTCCAGCCAGCTCTTCAAGCTGTTGCTGCACTCTCCAGAAGTGAGTAGTTGGAAGGTGGCTGATCAGGTTGCTCCTGCCACCACCAGAAGTGTCTTGGTGTAGCAGATGTGCAGTGACCCTTGTCTGGGCTCCACTGAGGGTCCTACTGGCTCCCACTGGCCTTGGTGGGGTGGTCTGGCCACCAGCTGGTTTCACTTGCAGGTCCAGTGTTTTCACGCTGAGAAGGGCTCCGGGCTCCCAGCTCTGTACTCCAGATCTCCAAAATCTACAGCCCCAGCCTAAGATAGGCTGTGAGGGTTTCCAGGCAGAATGTGTGAGCTGGGACACCAGAGGAAGGGGCAGGATGAGAGCAGAGTTTCCCTGAGAATTTGACTGTGGTTTTCTCATCTTGTTTTAATTTGGAGCTACTGGGCTTTGTGGAGAGAACAGCTGATTGCAGAAATGCCTCATGCTGATGTTTACCAGATATTCTTTTTATATGGGAAAGTCATTCTGTGTCATGAGAAATTTCACAAGTGTTAGCTTTTTTTGCAAACTGGAGTGAAACCAGATTTCAGGAGGTTTAGATTTCTCACAAACTTGGAAGTCTGGCCACCCTGAGGTGCAGCTCTCTGACACCCACTTGAGCTGCTCAGCCACCTCACCCTGCAGCACCTGGCACAAAGTGTTAAAGCAGACCAGAAAAGTACCATGGCAGGACAAGCACTTTCTGGTAGGGAAAAGCAAATCTTTTACTTCTCATAGCTGCTTAGACTCAGCAATTGCCTCAGTGGAGACTTCTGTTATCCAGTCTCATTGTTCAGCTCTGCTAATAACCACTGTTGTGTTTACAAGTTCTAAGTGATGACAGGCCAGAAACCTCCCCAGCATTTAATTCTTCCTGTGTCAGTGTGCTGGCTTTGCCTGCCTTCATCAGCACCCAGGGCATTCTGCCCCTTGCTCTGCTTGCCATGGAACTGAGCTGTGAACAAGCCCAGCCCTGGGCTGTCCCTGTGCCTCCCCACACAGGGGATGTCCCTTTTCCCAGGCATCTCTTGTTCTAAGAGGTTGCATTTGGTTTGTAATTTGCTGGCATTGGTAAGGCAGGTACTGTGACACGGGCATCCTGAAGGACCCTCCTGCTCCATCTGTGCCCTGTGTGGTGTTTGGTTCCTGGGTTTAGTCTGGAAAAAGGGAATTGCTGCCAAGGCAGGAGATGTGTGGGTGTCAGAGGTGTGGTACCTCGGCAGGCAGGCTCAGGTTGGGGGGTTGCCAGGGCAGGGGTGCTGGTGGGGGGCTGGAGTTGGTCCCTCTCCATGCAGCAGAGCAGGCTGGCCTTGAGGAAGGGCTCCTGCTGCTCCCTGTTGTGCTGCTGGCACAGCCTGTCTCCTGTGGTTCTGCCTGGGGGAGTGCAGCACACAAACCCAGCAGCCAGTGTGACCCCAGAGGCAGCACTCGTGGTGCTGGGAGCAGAGAGCTCCTGGGATTCAGGATTCAGAGTGGGAGCTGCCAGGTCAGGGGCTGAGGTCAGGCCAGCAGCCCCCGCAGTACCAGGCAGCCTGCTGGCACCAGCTGGGTCACTTCCACTCTTGGGGCATGTAGAAAGCTGTGTTCAGAGAAAACCTTGAGCCTTTGGCCAAAAAAACAACAGGGAGGAGAGGAAGGAAGGAAAACCCATAAAACACTTTCTTTTAATGTCTTGCAGATTCACAGCCCTTGCCCCACTCATCTGGCTGCTGGGTTTTATTTTCAGCTGTTTGATTAATGACAGCATGTTCTGGAGCCTTTTGAAGTGTGGAGACCACTTCCATCCCCCTGGTGACTCAAGCCATCCATGGTGAGCCAGCAAGGTGGTGCTTCCACAGGCTGTGCTCCCCAGGGAGGGTGGGGGCTGCCTGGCAAGGTGCCCCTGGGACTTGCTGCAGCTGGATTGCACACAATTTACCAAAAACACAGCAGGATGGGATTTTTGTCCAGGTTTAATTTGAGCTTTCCTTGATTCTGGTGTAGCTGTGAGATCTGATGGACTCCTGGATTTTCTGTGTTCTGCTGTGCTTTTATGGCAGGAGCAATGAGGAGCCTCAGACCAGGCTTGTCACCAAAGCCTGGTTTGAGTAGTTTGTGAGGGAAGCTGTGCTGACAATGACAATACTTCACAAGTATTGCAAGGGTTGAATGGAGATCTCCTTCCTCCACACCCACCATGGACATCCTGGGCCTCTGAGAGGTGTATGAGGATGGCAGTGCTGGCTACCCACACCACCTAGAGCCTTGTCTGCATTTCTCAGTTGTTCCTCTAGGTAGGATTTGTCTGCAAGAGAATCTATCGTGGTTCTGATTCAACACACGGTTACTGCTTGGAGGGTGATTATTTGAAAGCATTTGTTCTATCTGTGTCTGTTTTGTGCTCTGTCTTGCTTGACCTACACCCAGCAATGCACGTTGGCAGCCTCAGCCTGTCCATCCATTATCATTAATGCTCCAGCATGTGGTTTTACTTTATGGAGGATTGCACAGGGTTGCTGATGGTAATGGGAAAGGAGATGTTTTGGGCATGCAGCAGCTCCTTTTAACATCAACATTTTGGATGGGTTTTGAAAGCAGTCACCCGTTGTATGTTCTAAAAGCTATTTGCCTGTAATCTTAAATTGTGATAACAATAATAACAATAACCTTGCTGATGCAGAGGTTGTGTGGGAGAAACACTGAAAATTTACTACAAAGCTTTGCCAAGCTTGAAGTGATTTTTCTCTTTTCTTTTTCCCCCTTTTGGTGATTGAAAGCCATTTCTCACAGCGGTGGCTGGCAGCTCCAGCTGCGCTATGTCACAGCGGAGCAGGATCCGGCTCCGGGGGCAGCGTGGCTCTGTGCTGTGTCCTTCTGCAAAACACATAGGAGGGAAATGACAGCGCAGTCATTTCCCCAGAAACTTGGGATGCACTTGGCCTTCGGTCCAGTAAGGTGTCAGAGGAGTGACCAGGTCCCCTCCCCACCCAGGTGTGCCCGGGGTTTTACCAATGCACATCTGCAGCTCACAGGGCCCGGCTCAGAACACCTGGTTCATGCAGCAGGGACGGACACTGCACAGCCGCTCCTGCTGGGGCATGCAGCAGGGACACTGCACAGCCGCTCCTGCTGGGGCATGCAGCAGGGACACTGCACAGCCGCTCCTGCTGGGGCATGCAGCAGGGACACTGCACAGCCGCTCCTGCTGGGGCATGCAGCAGGGACACTGCACAGCTGCTGTTGCAGAGGGATGCAGCGCCCAGCCCGCTCCGCAGGGGCAGGACAGCAGCGGTGGGGCTGCTCTCGGGTGCAGAGCTGCGGTTTAATGCTGTGTGAGCCATCAGGCCGTGGGTGCGGGCAGAGCTGGGGCTGGCAGGGTGAGCAGCGATCCCCCGCTCCAGACGCCCCTGGGACACGGAGCCGCCGCACCGAATTAACGAGATTGTCACAGCGCAGCCGCCCGGTCACGGCTGAGGAGCTCCTCTGTCCCCAGCCCCTCTCCCGGGGCTGCCAGCCTCTCCAGAAAATTACCCTGTGGAGTGCCATTTCTCATGCTTATTCTTAGCCTAATCGTGTGTAGTTGGTTTGGGTTTTGGAAGTTGGATGAAAGTCAATTCATTTCAGTTTAAAAATTCAGTCAATCAGATGTGGTCGGCTGAGTTGTTTTTTCTTTCACCTCACGCTTCACAGACATTTTGGTGGGCGGCATTGAGACCATTAGGGCTGAAGTTATCCAAACCTCTCCACTGGATAGGAAAATAGTATTATTCTCATTTTATTCAGAAGGAAATGAAAATACAGGGATTTTGTATAGCTTGCCTAACATCACAGGGAGACTCCCTTTAACAAAAAGCAGATCTCTCATCTCCTAATCTTACAGATTAAAAGCAACATCCTTCTTCCTTTATCCTTCTTTCATACGCTTCAAAACTTTGCACTAACCGTTTGTTTTTGTAGACATGGCCTTGATAAGTGATTTCTTTGAGCAATAGCCAATTCACGGGCCATTGTTCAGTGGTAATGAGCTGGCTTAACATAAATTCAACAGCACGCCAAGACTCTACACCTGAACAGGCATCCAGAGGTTGGAACCCTGTCTATTATTTGAAATAAAAAACAAACACAAACCATTATTGTTTAGAAAGAAAGATGAGAACAAGTAGGAAGAGGATGAATGCAGAGTTATGGCATACATACAAACTGCAGTGATCTCAGGCACTCAGGCTGGAATCTCTGTTTTCTTATGCTGCACCATCACTCCCTGTTTCAGTTTTTAGAATTTCCCTTTTTCAGGGATATGTTGAAACAACGGTGATGTCTTTATTTGGAGATGCTGGGGGCTGAGAATGGCTCTGTGGAGGCTGGTAGGGAGGGAAGCCTTAGCATATCTGCAGGAGGAGAAGGGGCTTTTGGATGGCAGTGAAGAGATGGGTGTCACTTGGAGCAGTGATGAGATATTCAGTGTGTCTTTCTTCCATCTGAAGTAGGAGTTGAGAGGCCAGCTAGACTAAAGTTAAGGCCCTTCTTGGTGAATCTGGGCACTCACAGACAACAGGGTATTTTGGAGGGATGTGCATAGTGGGAAGAGAAATAATTAATGATTGTTTTATTTCCGTTTTCTTTACATGTTTACATTAATTGAACTACTCTTGTCTTTTTTTCCCCCCCCGTCTTTGGACATGCTTACTACTACAGGCTGCTGGAAGATCTTGGGGATAGGATGGTCCTACTTTCAGGAGCATTGTGCTTGGAAATGAAGTTCTTAACAGCATGCAGTTTCCACCCTTCCCCTAGTCAAGAAGTGGCTGTTCCATTGGTGTACTGTGCAGTGCCTTGGATTCCAGGTCCTGAGGGCTCTTTGCTCATCTCCTGTGGGTTTGGCTCCGTCAGCCAAGGTGTGGTTGGTGCTGCCTTTCAGAGGTCACACATCTGCAGTAGGTTTGCCTCATCCTTCAGGTGTGCCCTACACCCAGCCATGGGCTCCCTTCTCAGTGTGCAGGTGGGAGTGCTCATTGCCAGGCTCCTGTCAGTGGCAGAAAACAGGGGCTGGTCCAGCAGCCCTGGGTGTTGGAAACATTGAGGCTGGCCCTGCTCGCGCGTTGCCCTGCAGAGTTGTGTGCTGCTGGTCCTGCAAAGCATGACTGGAATTGATTTTGTTTTTTGCTCGCAATAATTTTCTCCTGGGGTCAGAGATTAGGCAGTTTTGGTTTGCTCTTTTCCCAGTTTGGTTTTAATTAGTATTTGACCTCCTCACTGCTGGTTCTCTTCTGCACTTGCTGTATTGCAGTCACTTTGCTCTGGGCTGTTTTCTGAGAAAAACTAGGACATACTCAGTACCTTTGGTAGATGTTATGCCTGGAAGGTGGCCCAGTGCTGTAAGAAGTGCTCCTGACTGAGTAATGGAAGCCAAGAGCTAAACAGTTATGATAGTGTTCCAGTTAAAACATGGGAGTACCTCATACCATTTCAAAGTGGTTTAGCTGTGTCGTCACGGTACCAAAAGGAAGGTGAGTCCAGGAGATTGCTGGTTGTGTAAATAATCACTGAAATGAGGAGCTGTCAGTGACAGCCTGAAGCCACCCTTTCCCTCTTGCCCACGCCCTTGGCTGGTCTAGCTGGCAGCCAGGCCACCCGTGCTGTGCAGGGCTGGGGAGCAAGGCTCATCCTGCAGGCTCTGTGCTCAGGGACAGACCGGGCACTGCCGGGGCTGTGCTAACAACCCGTGCACTTCAGCTCTCATGTTCTCCTCTGCTTCGTGTGCCCGTGGCTGTTAAATCTCTCCCGAGAGTGTTTCCCAGGGTGATAAGATCTTAGTGGCACAATCTCAGCAACAGGAGCTGAGTTTAGCCCGTGCAGTGCAGCTCCTCCCGGCGCAGCGGAGGAGCAGCGGGGTCTGCCCTGCCATGGGCCATGCAGGCAGCTCCACGAGCCAGGGAAACGTGACATGAGACATCCTTCTACATCCTCATCCAGCCCAGGGGAACGGTAAACAAATACTGTTTCTCTTAGCCCACTGAGGTCAGTGCCTCCAAATCAGATTTTATGGGATATTTGACAACTTAGGGCAAAGGCAGTGGTGAAGGGAACCTTGGGTGGAGGTACCTGGTTTCAGTGGGATTTGGTATTGGTGACCTTTTTGCCTAAATCAGCCAAGCCCCAATGTGCTTTTGTCAGTGTGACTTCTCTTGGCAAGAGCTGGGTCTTTTGCTGTTTGTGATGTTCTGCATTTAATGGGGCAGTGACTTGCTGGTGATATTGCTCTGGGATGGGTGAATACTGGAATTTTAGTGTCTAGTGCTGAACAGGCATAGACTTGCTAGTTTGTCAGCATGACTTCCCTTTTTTATTTTATTTGTGCATTAAATCTAACAAACAATGGAGAGCCTCACACTGTGCTGTGGAAATGCTTTTCTTCTCTGTCTTGTGCTGTTTTAAACATTTTGTAGATTGCTTTGTTACCTAGAAGCATAAAAGCTCCCCCATAAATTGATGCATATCACGACTTTATAATGCTTGGATATGAATTAGCTTGTTATCCATCTGAAGAAAGGATTTCAGAAACCACAAACATGGTCAGAATCACCTTGATCCAGTTTACTCTGTAGTTTTGCTTGACGAAGCAGATGTTTTCTGTGTGTTCAGCAGAAGAGGGGTCAAACCCTGTATCTGAGCCTACTATTTCTGGCAAAAACACTGATGTTTTTAATCCTTTTTGAACAAGACTCTTCTGAGAACTTATTTTGATTTATTAACCTGGTTGTTTGAACACAGAAAAACAATCTGGAGCTGGGACCTTGATTCAGGAAAGTGTGTGCTCAAGTATTTCTGCTCTGAATCCCTTCAGGCTCAGTACAAAGGCTGTGAAGGAGCCTGATGTGCACAGCAAGGCTCTTCAGAGACACAGGTTAACCTCAGGTGCCTGTCCTCTGAGGGGTTTGGCTCTCCACAGCTGAGGAGTCCAGTGCCATGTGGTGCCCTCCGCTCTGGAGCAGTGCTGGCACGGGCTGAGCTGGCTGGAGCCCGTGACAGCCCATGACGTACACAATGCCCACTGGCAGGGTTGCTCTCTTATTGAGAGCAGCTGGGTTTGGGGCTGTCACCCCGTGCAGCTGCATTAAATAATCTCCTGTCTCTCTCTTCTCTCAGCAGCAGAAATCTCCTCTTCCTAGTGCATTGGGAATGTGTGGTGACACAGCATGAGGACAGCTCCCATTCCCATTTGGCCCACGGCAGTATTCATGGTGTCCCCAGCCTGGGCACTGCCCAGACACGTCCTAGAGGTCACACCACCCCCCAGCTTGCAGGGGAAACGTGCTCCTCCAGTGAGTGGCAGGATGAATAATGCCATTCCCGTTTTCTGCGGAGCCCCGCAGCCTGAGTGACGACGCAGCACTCATCTGCTCCTGAGACCTCCCTTCCTGTTACTCAGAGTTCCTGACTAATTCACACATTTCTGGCCAACGATTTTCCAGCGTGACTGCCTCAAAGAAGGCACTTCTGACAAAAATGCCTGGGTTTCAAGGGGTGAGATGGAGTCCCTGCTGCCAGAGTCAAACATGCAATTGCCAGCCTACGTTTTCTTTATAATTGCAAACTCCATAAGCATTTCACTGTGACTGGAACTTTTTAATCCCATGGAGGTGATCTGCGAGTGCTGCAAATAGCCTGGACTGGCCCAGGATCAGCCGCAGAGGATCTCCAGCCTGAGGTGGAGCTGTCCCTGCAGGGTGGATGGCAGTGCCGCCGCTGCTGACAGAGCTGTGTACGCACTGGGTGTCTGGGGAGGTGTCTGCTGGATGCCATCGCTGCTTCTCCTGCAGCATGGCTGTTGGGAAACCCATGGAAACAGGAAGAGAATGCAACAAACAGCCCTGCATATGACGAGCCTGTACGTTGTCCATTAGTAAGAGATGGCAGCAGTTCAGGGCCAGGATCACACCGCCCACCTTGGAGCGCTGATGGTGACCAGATGTTCGGGCAGATGTGACTAACCTCTGCTTCAGCAGCTCAGCCTTTTCCTGTGCTGCTTCCAAAAGCAGAGCTCACGCCTCTGAGGGAGGGTCTCTGTGGGACACGGGGGCTTTGAGATGTTTTCAAAGCCCCGAGGTTGTTTGTATAAATGTAGGAAAGCTGTTTCAGGCACTGTGCTTTGAATGCTGTTCACTTCTGGGCTTTGAAAATGTGTCAGACGTAGACATTGGTAAAAACCCAGCACTGTGAGTGACACTGGAGTAAAACTTGGGGATGGGGAAGGAGAGAATTAAAACACCTTAGCTCACACTACTTGTCTTACGTCTTGAATACACTTCTCTCCCTCTCTTTTCCAGGGAAATCTCAGTGGGTACCACTGTGTCTCACTCATTAGCCAAAGATTTTGTATGCTGACTTAAGGAAAATTAAATCCTGGCCTTTTGTGTTCTTTCCCAAAGCACACACTTTAGCTGTATTTTTAATTTTGGGATAATTTGCCATTGTTTTTAATTATCAGTCTTGGGTTATCCTCATGCGGCTTTGTTAGCTCAAAAAAGCTTTTTCCTTCATGAAACCTGTCTTCGAGACAAGTTCCATGGGTCTGTGGGTGAAGTCCTGAGAGGCATCAGGTCTTGTGGACTGTCCCTGTCATTTCTAACTGAGAATAGTAGGGCTGGCTGGTTGTGGCACGGGGACAATTGCCACCTTTGGCTCCCAGTGATAATGAGTTATTACTAGGAGGATGTTTCTGGAAATCCTTTTCTACCCAGAAATGCTCTGGCAGGTGAAGTGGCTCTGAAGGGGGATTCACACCCAGGCTTGGATTCATCTCTGGTCTGGTCTGTCTAATGGCTGGGACTGAGAGAACCTCAGCTGGAAGGAGACTCAAAAGGTCCAGGATGGGCACTGCATTTCATGCCTCAGCTGTCCTGTAGTCAGCACACAGCAGCACAGCACGACTGGCTTGGGTGCAGAGTTTGTCAGGGAAATTTCTCTTTCAATCCATAAATGTAGGGCATCTGTGGGATTTATTCTGTTGTCATGGATCCCGTGGTGCCTACTGTGGCCTCTCTGAAGTGACAGAATGGCTCGGTGTCCCTTTGGCAATTGTTCAATGTGCAGGTGTCTCTTGGATATCTTCACTGAAAAGCCAGGATGTTTTAGTACAAAACTTCAATGCCTAATTTTCCCCTAAATTCCCTAAATCACATACTCATCTAGAAAATCCTCCTATATTTCAACTTTATTCTACTTCCTCCCCTGGCCACTGCATTTTCTTATTTTGTCCCTATCACAACAAGGCTCATGGGAGTTGGGGAAGGCTTGTCTGTAAGTGTGCCTGGAAACTCTGCATATGCACTCCATAACAGTACCATAAATTACTTCATTTCCTATTAAGCACCAATGGAGACAATTTTGGGGTGCTTTTTTGAACCTCCGCCTTTTTTCTGGAATTGTAGCCTGCATAGCTACAGCTCATTTCCAACACAGGAGAGCCATATTCAGGAGCTGGAACTGTGAAGTGGTGAGCAGAACCCCCAGCTGCTCCAGCTGTTTCTCTTTGTGGATGAAGATCAGCACAATGAAGCTGGCTGATGTCTCCAGGTAAGATAAGGAAAAGGTTTTAGAGAGTAAATAAGTAGCTGTCTGTTAGACAAACCTGGGGTGGAGATCTTTGTGGTGAAGAATGAATCATTAACTTGTGGACTACCTGGTGTTCTTGCTAAGAAAACAAACAATTTGTTGCCAATCTGGGCAAACAGAGGCTTTTTGATCAGGATTTGTTCTAAGCCAGGGATGACAGCATGTGTCATCTGGGGTCATTATAAGAAGCTCTACATTCAATTGATCTCTGTTAATAGTCTGCCTACTCATCTGCTAGGAGCAGACATGACAGTAAATGCTTTGTACCATTTCCCTGGAGTTTCACACAGCAGTGCCTGCACTGGTGCCTTGCATGCTGTGTCCCAAGTCCAAAGCATAGAAGCTGTGTGCTGCTGTTGACAGAGATGCCAGCAGGATTACAAGGCACTGCTTCTCTCCTGGCAAGCTCTTCTGGGCTCCTTGGTCTCTGTACAGCCCCACCCCAACAGGAGAGTCATGCCTCTCAGGCACAAAGTGCTCTACAGGACAGGGGGACCCGGGGGACCAGAATTGTGCTCTCTGCCACCTCCCTTGGCAACACCCAGCCTGTGCCCTGAGCCACACGGGGCAGGGCAAAGCCAACCTCAGTGGCACTGGGGGCCACTCCTGTTCTCAGGCAGTGATCTCATGTGGACCAAAACACCCACATTGTGCAATTCCTGCAGACAGCACAAGGAAAATGAGTTTCCACACACTTTTTCTGTAGTCTGATCACTGTCCCTTTGGGATGGATAAAGCTGGTAGGTCTGGGCCAGCCTTGTACCTGCTCCTAGCAGAGGGGAATGGAGCCATCAGTACCTGTTTGGTTTCACTGGCTTCGGAATTTACCTGTGTCCTATGGAGAAGGAGCCCTTTGTGCACCTCCAGAGCTGATCACCAGTCCAGGATGAGGCATTAGTTTTGCTCTTTACTCCCAGGCAAAGTTTCTGCCTGTGGGCAGAGGGAAGGTGGGTCTGGGGAGTGCTCATCCCTCCTCAGGCCTGTGTGTTGGGATGCTCCTGCAGCCCTGTTACACAGGGTGGTGTCACACACAGCTCTCCATCTCTGTCTGCCTCTCCATCCCAAGGAGATGCCCTGTCTTAGTGCTGACTGTGAGAAGTAGGAAACATTGGAGTTTTATAGCTTGGCAGACATGGAAGCTGGGGCTAGACTGCTGTGCTATGAGGGGACAGCATGTCCTCCCTTTCACTGTTTAAAATAGGTGGATTTGAACACTATAATAGAGTAGGCACTGTGGGTGTTTAAACTTTCAGGATGATTGATCACCTTGCAGAGAGAGGCAGATGGTGTGGTGATGAGTTCCAGATCCTTTCAACTGAGCATCACCAAGGAAAGTGTTGTGGACCAGGCTGGCAGAAGGCTGCTCTCAATTTAATTTTTTTAAACACCCAACAATATAGGATTTAAAATCAAATCCTCTTAGCTCATAACCAATAACTTTAAAAATTGATTAGGTTTACAGTTAACTGCCTGAGCCCCTCTAGTATGTGGGCCAGGTGAAAGGGCCTTGGTTCACAGCCCACGAAGGCTTTGGGAAGGAAGGCTTGGACTGGACTTTGTGCCTGGTCTCACCCCAGTGCTGCTGGGCAGCTGAAGGGAGCCCAGGTCTCCTCCCAGCCACAGGGACTTGCTCCTGGGCTCTGTCAAAAACACCTGCATTCAATGCCACTGTTTGGATCGCCCTACTTAGAGACTTTTGATCCTTCTCCAACCCACTTAAAATATTCCAGTGGCTATACTGGAACCATTAGGAACCCCATAACAGGGCTGAGCTCCCATGGATCTTTATCAGTGAAAAGCAATGAGCAGCTAAGGAGCAAAGCTGAGCAGCTTCCCCAAAATGCCCCAGTTCTCTGCTAACCTCAGTTCTCAGGGGAGGGGGAGGACTGATTAGAAAGAGTAATTTACTTTCTTGCTTCCTGGCATAATGTTACCAGCTCTCAGCATGTGTGCTGTGGGCCAGAGGAACCCCTTCCTCTGGTTCCCCCCAAGCCTTCCCTGGGGCTCAGTGCAGAAACATTTGTCTCTATATCAGGGGCTGCATCTCCCTGTTCCTCTTGGTCCCCACCGTTTGTTGGGGAGGCTGGGAAATCACACATTGGCTTCAGTTCACAGACCATTAACTGTATGGGCATTTGAGGAGCCAGTTAGTTTTTCGAAGGCAGTTTCTGGGCTGTAGGGTGATGTAAAGTTTCTCTCTAAGCCAGTTGGCAGCAGTGCCTGGGTAAAAGCCCATGCTGTGTCACTCTTTCTTGAAGTGCTCTCCCAGCTCTGTGCCTGTTTGGGCTGTCTGGCTTGACTTCTGCAATTAGAAAAAGGTTATTGTAGGTTTAAAATGTTGTCTGCTTTGGCAGTATCTGCAGTCCCTTAAGGCAAGGATGCCTGTTTATTGTTATAGCACCGCCTAAGCACAACACAGAGAAATCCCTGTAGGAAAGAGTATTTCACTGAAGTAGTTTTTTTTTTTTTAATGAAGTTTTGGCTGGCCTCTCAAACTTAAATGCCATTGGAAACTAATACTAAGTTTATTTTTTTCTCCATAAATCACGTCTCAGGGCTTTTGTTATTGTGCTCTCATCCTGCCTATCTTCCCAGCGCTGATAAGGAGCACTTAGCTGCTGCCACAGATGCCCAGGGGTGAGCAGAGCTCCTGGGGCTGCTGGCAGGATTCCCAGGGCCTGAGTGAGCTCCTGCTGCGGGTGATCCATGGGCACCCCTGCCGTGCCAGCAGCCTGGGTGCAGAGCTGCTTTGCCAGCACTGGTGGCTCCACCTCTGCCAGCACCTTCTGTAGCTGCACGCTAGCAAACAGAGTGTGCCAGCACCGTGTGGGGCTGGGAAAAGGGCTGGGAAGTCACCCAATGACTTTCCAGCAGCTCCTGTGGCCTGCCACCCAGCCTGCTCACGGCACCTGGGGTGCCTGTCTCTGCTGGGTGGTCTGCTGGGAGCCACTGCATCCCAGGCATTTGGGAACAGCTCCTCTGGGACTCGGTCCTTTTAAGACTAAACACCCAGCCACCAGATAAGCATCTCCAAAAGGAAGAATTTCCATTGTGGGATGGACTTGCATATGAATTAAAATAAGCAAATGCCTTGAAATCTATATTGGGCTGTTGTTGAGAGGAACTGGAATATCCAGTTCAGTATGACAATCCCTGCATCCCTCAGCACAAAGCCAGGGAAGGCTGGGAAGAGAGAGCCTGTCTGTCAGGCTGTTTCAAGGGTTTGAACACTTATGCATTTTTATAAGGTAGAGCAACATCATATATATGTATAAAATATATGGGTTGTTTGTGTTTTTCCCTCCAGCACACATCTTTGAAGCTTTCCCGACACTCCACTATGGCTGTGCAGAGGAGGAGCCAGCCCAGCCTTCCTGTGTGCCTTTTATTCACACACTTTGATGTGAAGATGCTAAATGACAGGAGAATTCAGTCCTCCTCCCACTGGTGCCCAGCTGGGTGCAGGCAGAATCCTGCTGCTCAGAGGGAGAACTCCTGCTCCGCTGGGCCCCAAAGCATTTGCTCGTTCCTGATTAAGCCAGGCAATTCTGGATCAGTGTGATAACGTGGGATTAGCACAGAGAACTTTCTCACTGCAGAAGACACTGATGTATCATTCTGCTCCATCCCTACTGTTAACCAGCAGGGCAGTCACAGGTGAAAGGGCATATCTGTGATGGGGAATGCCTGCCTGCACAGCCTGTGCTCTGCCTTGCTGCCAGCAGCAGCTACTGAAGCTTTTCCAGCGATCTGGCACACGATGAACTGGAATGATTTCTGATTTCACTCCTGACCCCCTCCCTCCCCAATCCAGCGTGCATAATTCAGCAGGAACAATGAGAGCTCATCCTCTCTGCTGTGACACACCAGCTGATGGAGTCTCTGCAGCGAGCTGGGGCCTCCGTGGCTTCCCAGGGCATTTACCTCAGTGTGCTCCTTGCTTTTGATGTGAGTCTCATGCTAATGGATTTCAGCTCTCTTGATGTTCCTGTCAATATTCCAATTTTCACATCTTTGTCAGTAAGGAGGAAATCAGGTCCCTAAAACTTCACAGGAGTTATGGTTTCAAAGCAGTTTGTTAGTACATTACTCAAGGAAGACTATTAACAGAATAGGTGTAGGTTTATCTTGCAGAAGGAAGAAAGTCAGGCTGAAATATCTGTGTGCTTTATCTGCTATAGTTTCCCTTTTGGGCTCTGTAACTACTATATGAGATTCTAATATTATATAAAACTCATCTTTTTCAGAGGAAGAGATGAAATAGCTGCATAAATTCTGAACTGAACTGGTTTCTTTTTCCTGCCTTGTTAAATGGCAACTGTGGGAATGATCTTTTTTGAGGATGAGGATTTAATAGGAGTGTTTATTACACCAATGTTTATACGAAATGCATGAAGTGGAACTTACATTTAAATTATCATTTGATTAAAAGTGGGATTATGTGAGCTCACAGTAATGATCTTTCTGTGAGAATAATTTCTTTCTCAGCTCTCTGAAGAGAAGCTGGGAGGAAAATCCTCCTGCAGTTAGCAGGGTCACAGTGTTATTGTAAACCTTCTATAATTTTAAAAGGGTTTTGGGACAATAGTTATTGGAAATACAGTGCTGATACATGCCTGTAAAGTTGCAGTGCACCCACTGCCCTTCCTTATGCTGGGCTGCAAAAATCCTTTTAGACTTTTTTATTTTTTTGGTAAAGGTGAGTCTGAATATTGTGATTTTTAAATACTTTTTATAGGAGTTAAAAAAACTTTAAACATCTCCACCAGCACTCTGGTGGGCAGGAGGTCCCTGTAGCCCTCCTCTTGACAGAGCCCCACCACTCCACTGCTTCCCCTGTGCTGTTTTGGGATCCTGCCCACCTTTTGCCCCTTTAGGCATGTGCTGAGTGGGATGGGATGCTGTGAAGCCTGTTGAGCCACTTGAACAAGAACCAGCTGCTCTGCCTCCTTTGGCCTCTCTGGTCTCAGAGGTGCTGCTTGTCTCTGGGCTCTGTTTAGAGCCCATCTCCAGAGCTTCTCCTCTGCCTGAGAATACCCCATGGACAGATCCAGGTCTCTGGCATTTGTCACTCAGCAACACAAAGGTACCTTGTGTGCCCCAGGTTACCAAGCAGAGCTTCACTGCTTCGTGTTGGGATTTGTGGGGTCCTTTTCCACTGTGCACACTGTGCCTGGAACCCCCTCAGCTACCTGTGTCCTGCACGTGGTTAATCACCATGGGACCAGCTGGCACCTCACAGGCAGCTGGGAGTGTGCACCCTTGTCACCCACAGCTCACTGGCTCATGCTAGGGATGGAGCTCTTGGCAAGCACACAAAGCTCCCTGGAAAGATTTTGGCAGGTTATATCCTTTGAGAATTATGATTATGCCATGGGCTTTGAAATAAGTCAATTTTGATACAAATATTAAGTTTGATCAGAGAACTAAACACAATATTTTTGGAGTAGTTACATCAGGGTTAAGCTGCTTTCCCATGTTAATACCTCGTAAAACCCCCCCAGCAGCATATCCTTTGTCCAGAACCGTACACAGGCTGGTGCACAGCACCCTTGCTTACTGCAGATGAGCTGTGTTTTCTAGTTTTACTCTCAGTGGCTGAAATGTGAGCACACATGATCTGGGGCTGAGCAGAGCCCAGCCTGGCAGGAGGCTGGGACAGCAGCAGGGTGGCCGTGGTGGCCAGGGAGGGGTGTGCTGGCCCTGCCTGGGCTCACTGCTCTGGGCCCATGGCAGGAGCTGTGCCTGGCACGAGGAGCTATCTCAGCAAAGATGCTCCTGCACACCCACAGCAGCTGATGGCAAGCACAGGGTTTCCAGCGTCCAAATGACAGCTGGTGGCTTTGGCTGGGAGAGCTCAGCAGGGAGGGGATGTCCCTGTGCCCTTGCCAGCTGACCAGCAGCTCTTTGCAATGTCCCTTGGTGTGTCCTGGGGCTCTCAGGGTTAGCTGGCAGGAGCTGCAGTTCTCTCTCTGCTGCAGTGGTTGTTCTGGGGGCTTTGCTGTGCCATGCCTTCCCCTTTCTTCTCCCTGTGGGACACAGTCCAGCACCACAACCCCCTCCAGTCCTGAGCAGCAGCAGTCAGGAAATGAGAGCAAGCTGCCATCCAGTGGGGTTGTGATGCTGATGTGAACTTAATTGTCCTGATGCTTTGGGGCCAGTGGTTCCCAGATTTAGACTGGGGCATCCCCCGGATTCAGTCCTGTTCAGGGAGGTGCTTTTGCAGGCAGCAGCAGGCTGTGCTCGCAGTAAATCTGTGTGGAGCTATCTGTTACTGAAATTATTTCCACACTCAGCATCAAAGCACTGCAGTGCTGTGAGCACACTTGGGCATCAGAGGCAGCCCTAGGACCTCATGCAGGCTGTGACCTCGGATGCCACTGGCAGTTTTGTTCTCCTGAAAGTGCCATGAAGGTTGAGGGGCATGGACAAAGTGCAGGAGGGTACCAACGTGACGTGCCATCACCTTCATGGTGGGGCCTGACTCAGGCAGCAGGGGCTTGCTGCGCTTGCAGGAGAACACAGCCATGACAGAGGGCTGAACCCCACCTCTGCTCACTGCTGGGCTGCTTGCCTGCAGATTTGGAACATCCTTCAAGTCGGACAAAGCTGCCCTCCCCGCTCCAAAGCTCCCGGTTCGTCTCTGCCGCTGGCGATGCCAAGCACGGGCAGAGCTCGGGCAGTGCAGATGGAAAGTCCAGCAGGGAGTGAGCACGTGCTCTGTGCTGCTCTTCCCATCCCAGGCTCAGCTGCAGCTGCCAGGCCGGCCAGGAGCCAGAGAGAGCCTGTGGCTCTGTGCAGCCTGAGCCCAGTTTCCACGGCAGGGTCCAGCAGGCTCTCCTCCAGCTCCAGGCTCCGCAGAGCCTCCTCAGCTTGCACTTCCCTTCCCAGGGTCTTGCTCAGGCACAGTCTCAACCCCACAGTCAGAAATGCAGTTCATATGCTCTCTGTATCTTGTTTCTTCCCACCATCCTTCCAAGGACTGGAATCACCAGCAGCAGAAGGCTCCCAGTGTTTCTCCTGCAGGGTCGGTGTGTGCCACAGGCAGCTGTGAGACAGCCACTTCCCAAACTGTCTCTGGCTTTGGCTTTGGGGACATTTGCAGTGGTGATGGCTCCTCTCAACCCCCTCATCCCAGCTGTTATTCCTGTGATGTGCTGCTTTCCTGCTCATCTCTGCATCCCTAACTTCTCCTCACCCCTGTCTCTCCCCATGTCTCTCAGGGTAGTTGTTCTCTCTGCAGTGGCACAGGACCAACTGCAGCAGATACAGACACACTGGAGGTTGCTGAGACCACCCTTCCATCATGTCAAAGCATTGCTCCACATCTGGATAAATTTCTGCCAGGTTTTCACTGAGTCAAAATGAGGATTTTTCCTTTTCCCTCCTATTCCTGACACAAACGCTTCCATTAAAACCTTCTTGAAAAACTCAGCCTCAGGGAAACATCTAGCTTGGGGGTGGAAAAAAAAAATCCCAAGGTGATTGATTTCAGTCGTGCAGCTTCTCCAGGCACCTGGAAAGGGGAGGTTTGGAGGCAGAAGGCAGGAGGCAGCTGTGGCTGAAGCTACCTGCGAGGCCTGAGAGCAGGGAGGGAGCAGCTGGCCAGGCACAGGGCCACCAAGCAGAGCCTGCTGCCTGCATGCCAGCTTGGCTGCAACTTCATCAGGAACTGGAGTAGAATGCTGTCATTCTGAGCTTCCCTTTCCTGCTTTTCAGGGGGCACACACAGGTAAGTGTCCAGGTGTCACCAGTAGGCAAAGCTTTAGAAAGGGAAGGGAACCTGTATCGTGGGCCTGGCCTGCTGCTTAGGCTAAGTAGAAGGGAGCTATGGGAGAGCTGGAATAGGGATGGAGAGATGTGAGAGATGTGCTGTGTGTCCACATCGTGCCCACATCCTGGTGTATGGTGGTTGGTTGACTTGGGCTTGTTGTGCCTTACAACTTTGTGAACTGATGACCAGCTAACTGCTCCAAAAGGTTTTTGGCAATAAAGGGCTCTCCTTTGCACCTGCCTGGGGTCCCTGCATTGCCCATTATTTAGCATATAGCACAGAGCTTGTAGTGCCTTCTGAATGATTTCTTTAATACCAGGCCTGACTTGAAGTAGGTCAACTGAAAAATGAGTAAATTACACTTGCAAAAATGCATTAGGAGCCGCAGTGTGCATAAATCTAACTGCCATTTAGCAGAGGTCATAACAAACTAGAAATTAAAGTTGTAAATACAAAAGTTTTCCAGGCTGTGGTTGGTGAAGCAGCCTCTGAGCAGGATCTTTGCCTGCCCTGTTGCTCCTGCACCTCACCTGGACAGCTCCAAGAGCAGCTCACAACAAAGCTTTGTGTGTCAGACCTCCTGTCCTTTCTGCTTTTCAGGTGAGATTATTCCATAAGGCCTCATTTCTTGGTGCACTCCTTATAGGAAGGTTTACTGTAGCTACCTGCAGCAAAGGGACAAGGAGTGCAGCCACTCTGCTGAAAGCCAGAGGCTGCAGCTTATGTCAATGTGGTATTTGGGCACCACTGCAGTTTTGAAGTTGGAAGCCTTTGAAATCCTTCCAGCCTTGGTCACTGAGAAGGCAGACTCTCAAACTTTCTAATCTTGTTCTTTTTCTTTATAATGGAGGTGGGAAGGTATTCAGAGGAAATACAGTTTCAGCAATGAAACTGTAAGCTATTTTTTACTTTCTTTTTAGAGGAAAAAAGACAAAACACCCCAAGACCCCAGCCTTTCAAAGCTATAATCTGAACATACCCAGCCAGAAATGCCAGCAAATCTGTTTCCTTAAGGGTATTCTTTAGTCACCAATTAACATTTTAAAGACCAAGTCTCCAAGAAAAGAAAAGCAGTTTAATATAAATATGTTGGGTGAGTTGAAATGACAAATACATTGAAATATGCATTTTAAAATATAATTAGTGTTTTCTTATTCTCAGGCTTGTAGTTTCTGGGCCAAGCACCTTCATACTTCAGAAAATCAATTATTTTAACTCCTCTCCCTCTCCTCCCACCTAATTTGAACATTATTCCCTTTCCCCAGTGTGGTTCTTGTTCTGCTGTCTGCCAGGCATGCCTCCTCCCCCAAACACAGACAAAACCTGCAATGCATTTAAAAATAAATGCTTGTTTTGCCCTGGCACCCATGCACATCCCACTCTCAGGTTCCTCTGGAGGGCAAGAAGCACTTGACTTTCCTTAACACAGTCAAGAAAATGCCTTTAAAAAGTGCCTGCCTCTGAACTCCCTCCCAGGTGCTTCTTTTCCTGACAATGTGCACTCTCAGGCGTCCAGCAGGGAGATAAGCAAGAGTAAAGCACAGCGTGTCAGGGCTTGTCTGTGCTGTGCAAATGCCACTAAGCACAGTCTCTGGGAGGTCCTGAGGATGGCCAAGGGCAGCTGGGGAGGAAGGTTTTAGTTGCTGCCCAAGTCCATGTTGTGTTACTTTCACCAGGGGTAATGGTATGTAAGCCTGGAAAACTTGTGTTTAAGGAAAACTTGTGTTTAACACTGCTGCTGCTGGAGCTTCTTCACGCTTTCACAGTGAGAAAATTCACCCTGGTATCCCAGCAGGGAATGTGAAACACTCACCTTGCTTTATTACATCCTCTGGTACAGCAGAACCATGCTTTGAAATGGTGAGAAGCTTCCTAGGTGTCTGCATCTCCC
The DNA here is from genome assembly GCF_017590135.1 of Pyrgilauda ruficollis. Classification (NCBI taxonomy): domain Eukaryota; kingdom Metazoa; phylum Chordata; class Aves; order Passeriformes; family Passeridae; genus Pyrgilauda; species Pyrgilauda ruficollis. The sequence goes on from NW_024525045.1 coordinate 5,111,647, forward strand.
CCTCCCTTCCCCCAGCTGCTCGGTGGTGAGTTTGCCATCCTCCTCCTTGCTGCATTAATTTCTAGCACAGGGGTGATATGGAGTGATGCCACCACTAAATTCCTCTTTCTGTCTCAGGGGGCATTCTGCACAATTGCATGGTACTGACCTACATCTTTAATTCTCCACAAAATCATTTTTTAAAAAGCTATAATTATTCTGATTCAGGTTAAATTTTAAATGCAGGAGGGAATTAGAGTTGTAGACAGCCAGCAGTTTAATTTAAAATCTTTTATTAAACAATATTTTGATATCTGCTCTTGTTCTCATGCCAAAACATGTATTTTGGGGCATAATTGTATAAATTACTGAGGGAAAGAAGGAAGGGATAAGACTGAGTCACCTCTGCATCCTCAATGACTCAAGTAGAAGCCAAGGCCTGACTGGCACTCCATTTCTGAGCAAACTCCACAAATTTCCAGTGGGACTGGCACAGAGGCACACAAAGATGGGCATGAGCCTAGAGCTGCATTCCAAATCATGTGCTGCTGCTGGGTTTCCATCCTTGCTTGCTTTTGTGGTTTTAAACCTTGTTAATGGAAAGAGCACTGAGGGTTATGGGTGTGTAGGATCCTGGGAAGAAATAATCCCTCTGCCCAGGAGCTCTGCTGAGGCCTGAGCTGCAGGAGGTAGCTTTGGCCAATTTATGGAGAGAGAAAATGAATGGGAATATTCTCTGACTTGCCAAGGCTTTGCCACAGGAATCCTTGGCAGGGCTGGAGCTCCTTGGCAGAGCAGAGAGAGCCTTCACTGCATGCACATATCGCAGCAGATGGCTGAGTCTGTGCAGTCAGGGCATCTCTGAGAATCACTGCTGTGATGGGACTTCAGACTGATGCTTTTTGTGCTCCCCTGTTTTGGCATGGTGGGTTCTGCCTGTGTGACAGAAGAGGATTGTCCTGGGAAAGAGTGAGATGGTGGGGAATGGAAAAGCATCTCTGTTTAATACAGCAGAGCACCTGTCTGGGAAGGGAAGAGATTCTGCTGCAATCAGCATGGTCAGGCCTGTGTGCCACTGACTGTCAGCTACAGGACTACAGTCTTCTGGTTTAATCTTGATTTTAGTATTTCAGAGCCTGTCCCCTGCCTCACTGCCCAGCCCTGCTCTGGGCAGCAGGGGCTGGCCTGGATCGCTCCCTTGGGAAATAATGAACCTTTCCTCTAAACAGGGAGAAGGCAGGGTGCTGCAGTGCTGATCACAGCTTGGATAAGCACTAGTCTGTTTGCCTATTTTCTTAGCAACCACCACTTGCAACTCATTCACCACTTCAAAGAGAGAGCAGAGACAGGCATGAAGCCCTTGGGAGCACCTTTCTTTTTTGCTGTGTGCAAGTTGCTAATTGCTATTATATGTTTAGGCACTTGGATTGTACATAATCAGAAATCAGAGCCATGCAAAATCAGGTTGATAAATACATTATTAGTAGCAAAATACATCCGGTATTTGGGTATGTGTTCTTTTTTTGCTCAGGTATTTCAACAGCAATTTATTCTCTTTAGTTACACAACATAACTGTAGCAGCAGAGGATGAAGTAGTGGTTGTTAATGATGGGTAAGTGACTGTCCAAGCTGGTGAATCCCATGTGTTCTTGTTACCTATTAGAGTTTGTTTGTTGAATATTCCTCCACAGGGAACTGAGAGAGAACTGACCTTCTGATCCATGTTGCCAGCAATCTTGTGCCTGAGCAGAGTCAGCTCTACTTAAAATCTAACTTCTTCCATATGTCACTTCCAGCTGATCTGAGGAGAAGTGCTTACAGATGCCTGAGCTGAGGAGAGCAGCAAGGGAAGGGGCATTACATGCATCCCTCTCGTCGGGAAACTGTCACACTGCCAAACCCCCAGAACTGCAGTTTCCAAACCCAGCTTCTCTCGCCCTCTAAATCAGCTCAGTGTGCCGTGCAGAAAAGCAGTCTGAGGGGCAGTGTCCTTGACAGAGTGAGTACAGCTCACTTATTTTTAATTGAAAATAACGAACAAAATGTTCTGCAGATGAGAGGAAGCTCAGGACGCTGCTGCTGCAGGACCAGACCTGCACTGGTGGAGTGGGAGCCTTGTTGCTTTGGGCACTGCTCTCCCCTGGAGCTCCTTGCTGTCCCCCTCCCTCCCTGCAGTTGTCCCTGGGCTGCAGTAGGGCTGGGCATTTGTGTTCCAAGCCTTTCCCGACCCCATCCTGCACTTCTTTCCTGCTGACCCTAATCCCAGCACCAGGTGACTCAGCCCTTCTGTGAGGCTGCTCCTTCTGCCCCCTTCCCTCTCCCTGCCTGGCCTCCCACGCACTCAGACGTGCATCACTGGTGCCTTTTGGTCCATGTGCTTCTTTGCAGGCAGAAGAAGAGTAAGCAGAAAAGAAGCTGCTGTAAGAAGTTACCTGACTTGTCCTTTTCTGCGTGGCTTGGCTGCTGTCCCAGCTGGCCGGAGCAGGCTCGGCAGTGCCCCAGCCTCCCAGGCTCTGGCTTCTGCTTGGAGAGAGCTTTGCCTGTGGTAGCTGCTCAATGGCTCTCAGTCTAAGGCCTGAGAAATGCAAAACACCCTGGAAAAACTGCAGGCTCTGGGTACTTAACTCTTTCGTGATCATGGAACGAGAAGCTAACAACTGTGAAAGCGAATGTTTCCCTTTTGTTGCTGACTTAAGAGAGAAGTCAAATCAGCCTTCCCAGCCTCACTTAGAAAATCTGTGTAAACGACTTTTCTTGTCTGTATAAGGTACTGCCATGTACTTCCCTCTTTTTGCTCTATTTCAGGTTAAATATCCTGGAATTTATAGATTTATGGTTTGCTGCATTAGAGAGTTACCAGTTTTCAGGTCCTAGCAAGGATTAATCTGTGAAGACACTGTCCCATGGACATACTTGCAGGGAGAATTGCTGCATTAACCTGCAGAATCACGTGTTGTGTGTAAGGAGCATTTGCAGTGAGATTTATCTCAGCTGACAGGATCGCCTGCCTGCAATATGAAAGACATTCACAGGCTTGTGTCACCAAGTAAAGGTGACAGAAAAGCTAAAAAGTGCCCTAATCTCTCTACTGTCATGTGTGGCAACAAGCTGGGGGATGGCAGGGGGAATGGGCTGTCCAGGCTTGAGGCAGCATTTCTCCCCTGTGCCTCCCTGGGCAGAGGCAGTGAGGGCACCTGGAGCAGGGGGGTTGTGTCAGAACTGCAAACCTGGTGAGGATTCCCAGGTCCAACCAGCAATGTGAATTCTGATACGTCATTTTTATGCCCCAAAAGATAAAATAACGTGTGTTAGAAGAGCCCATTAGAAGTTCCTATGCACAGGGTGTGCATTCCATGAACACCTTGGCTGTAGCCTGTGTGAAAAGGCACAAGCTCCTCTGTGAACTTCTGCTGATCTCTGGCCCTTCCTCTAGCAATCAAGGACATTGTTTAATTTTTTGGACAGTACCCACATCACTGATGGGCACTTCATAAATACAAGTAAATCCATCCCGGCAGACTTCATCTCTAATTTTGCAATGTGATTTTCTGTGTCAGATGACTACACTTTATTCTAACTGTTCCAACAGCAGCACCCAGCATGATTCAGGTTTATTCTCCCATCCATCATACATCTGTGCATTCAAAATAACCAACTCAGCTATCTGCAGGGCTGTACAGTGCTCCTGAAGCAGCAGGTGAGGGGCTTTAATCTGAGATTCCCATTATGAAGATGGTGCAATCAATCCATCTGACTTCTTAATACCTCTGTGTGGGTTTTTTCCCCCTCCGTGACTCGGAGTGACTCACTGCAACTTCCCTGAATTGCTCTGGAGAAGCAGCCTGCTTATCTGTGATGCTTGTCCTGCTTCTGCTCCTCTCAGAGGGTGAGTGATGGGCCAGCACCTGCCTAGATTGTCCTAAGTCTGTAGGGACAGAGCTGCTGTGCCCTCCCAGGAGATTGGCCTGGGCCAGCCTTGGCATTGAGGAGCTGTTGGAAGAGATGCTGCAGTAGTGGTTGGTCTCTTGGTGCTCAGAGAGCCAAAGGTTTTACTGGGTTTTTTTTTTTACTCTGTTCTCCTTTGTTCCCTGTGAATGCTCTCCTTTGGCAAGCAGGAATGTTCAGAAAAAACATCTGGAGCTGCTGGGTGAGAAGAAAACTATATCAGCAATTGATTTGAGTGGGAATAGCAGTTGTTGATGGGAGGTCAAGACTATGGTACGTCATGTCTAATAGTTGTTTATCTTCTATAGTTGTTTCAGAATGTTTCCTCGCTATTTTTTTAATGGAAAATCTGGGGGTGGTTCTTTCCTTTCTGCTTGTAATCTCTCAGTTTAGTTAAGCCCACAAAAATGCTGAGAGAAATTGCTTAATTCCACAGAAGTCTGTCATCATCTCTCAGCTTGATATAAATTTTTGTTTGATTTTTTGAGGAAACTGTTGTTTAGAGTGTTTTTTAGGCCATGACTGAAGATAATATCTGTATGTGTTACGGAAAATTATTTTAAAAGTACAACTAACGTATTGCAAAACTGATGTTCTGCATGTTCAGCTCTCAGGCACAGGTCAAGGAAATGTCCTAGAAACTCTGGATCAGCAGGCTCCATATGCTGTGCTTGAGCTAGCACAGGTTTCACCACACATCACTCCTAGGAGTACACATCTGTGAGGCTCTTGCTTTCTGCTCTGTTATGCCTTTATAAAATGAAAACTCTTGCTCTCAGTGCAAAGGTCAGCTTCCAGGCTTTATGACATTGGTGCCATACGCTCCAAAGGAGATACTTGCTATGTTCTCCCTTGTAACTTCTCCTAAAATCACATTTTTTCAAAGTGCATATAATGTTCTGAGTGGTTGCAGGTTTGGCAATTACCTGTCTATGCATGTGGCAGCACAATATCTGCAGCAGAACACAACAGGTTTGTAGATGTATAAAGGCTCTGGCTTCCCAGAAGAGTTGTTGGTAAGAACATTTTTTGGTCAAAATGTCCACGATTCAGCATCCATCACTGATCTCTGGAAGTCATCATCATACCTGTCAAACAGTGAAGGGTTTTCCAACTCACACGTAAAAGTTCTTTCCCAAAGTTTTATTCATTCAAGTGTTTTCCTAAACTGCTGTTGTGTACAGAGCCTTTTAATTAGATCTTTTATCTAAGTCAGTTAATTTATTAAAAGGACAGTCTTACTGAATAAGCTCCATATCCCTTTGCTTTAGCCTTCCATTCTTCCAAAAGATCTGCTTTTAACCATGGCAAAACCATTGAGTTCAAGCTGTCGCCTAATCTAGAAATATGAGGTGATCTTGTCCATAGCACTTACATCCTACAGCCTCACAGCTGACACTGACCTGAACTTGCTATTGAGTTCTCCTCTATCAGCCTGAAAACATCTGGTCTCTTGTGACCATACTGAGTAAGAACCAAAACTCAGGGTGTGTTTTGTTTTTTGGGTTTTTTTTTGGTTGGTTGGGGTTTTTTTTGGTGTTTTGTCAGGGTTTTTTTTTTGGTTTTTTTTTTTTTTTTTTTTTTTTTTTTTTTTTTTTTTGTTTAGAAGTTTTCATACAAATTCTGAGAAACTTCTGTACCTTTGATGTTCTGAACGTGGTCATGGGCCTTCCTTGGTATAGCAAAATACCCACAAGCTTGTGTAGCAGGTTGCCCATGCTTTTTCCCAGCTGAGGCTCTGCTGACAGTAAGGCAGTGTGGTGTGGTGTACCAGGCTGGAAAGGCACCTCCTGACTGGAAAGCTTGTGTCTCTTGGTGGCAGAGGCTGTACAGAACATTGAGCTGGCTGGGAGGTTGCCCTCACTATCCCTCACTATTTCCTGAGACAAATAGGTGGTTTTAGTAAAACATAGTGGGGTTTTTTTTTTTGTTTTGTTTTTTTTTTTTTTGTTTTTTTTTTGGTTTTTTTTTTTTGTTTTTTTTTTGGGTTTTTTTTTTTTTTTTTTTTTTTCTTGTTTTTTTTTTGGTTTTTTTTTTTTGTTTTTTTTTTGGGTTTTTTTTTTTTTTTTTTTTTTTCTTGTTTTGTTTTTGGTTTTTTTTTTTATTTTTTTTTTTTTTTACGAAAGAAAACTGCAGCACTTGATTTGGAGGAGCAGGGCAATTCAATTCTCTATCAAGGAAATCAGGAGGAGGCATTTCCTCAGGGAGATGTTGATGGAATGCTGATACTTGCCTGCTTTTCCAGCAGTGGCTGTGGGCCAGCGCTGTGGCTCCAGCCCAGCAGCTGAGCAGGGTCCTGTGAGTGCCTCCCTGCCACTGGGCAGGTGCTCTGCTCTGAGCCAATTCCACAGCTGCTCATCTCAGCAGGTACGTGGGGCTGATTCCCCACAAGGAAAGTCTAAGCCAAGAATGTTCTGAGGTCCCACGCCTCAAGGGAGGTTGCAAAACCATGACCTTTCATGTTCTGATTTAGGACAAAGCCAAATGGAGTTTTCACAAGTGGGAAAACCCAGGGATTCTTGAACCATCACCCGTGGCCCACCTTAAGGTGTTGTAAGTCAGGCTTAATTACACAGATACACAGTGGCCCTAGAAACAGCCCAAATATTTTCCAAGGGTTGCAACAGAAATGGCCAGGGCAGATTGTTCGTCTTCTGTCATCAGCTCTGCCTCAAAGGAAGTGCTGTGATTTTAAATGAAGAGAAAACACATGGGTTTGGAGGACAGAGCAGCTCAGTGTGTTGGCTAAGGACAGCAGCACAGCTCTGAGTTCTCCTCTGCAGTGTTCCCCTTGCAGAGCATTACTGCAGCAAGCTGTATTTAACATGAACATGCCTTGCCTGGGGCTCCAGCTGGCTGCAGTCCTTTTCTCCTGCACTCTGGGACTGCATGGCTGGGCAGAAGGGATGGGGCAAGCGAGAAGCACGTGCTAAACCTTAGGTTGGAAGTGTGTAGGAACCAGAACATCACTGACTTGCCTGGAAAGGAGTGGGATCGAGCAATGGCATCCCACCTTATTGTCTGGGTGCCAGGGCTGCTGCTGGGCTCTAGGTAAAGACTGAGCTTTTGTGCCCAGTGCTAAAAGCTGGAAATGGCTCTTCATTGTTTCCCTGTAGTTCTTGTGGGCTGCTCTTGTGTTGGCTGTGAGTGTTGTGAGGTTTCACTGGGGGCTTTGCAGCACTGATGTGTTCCAAAACAACCTCAAAGGTGTTTGCTGCAGCTCGGAGGAGCTGGGTTACAGGGTACATTTGGATTATTTTGCCTTAGTAGTAATCCTACACCTGGGTCATAAAGATAACAAACTTGATCCAGTGGGTGGAAAGAAGACCCCAGCATCACCCCACTCACATTCCACTTGGAGGGATGAATAGAAATGAAGTTTTGCACAGTAAATGAAGGAAGTTCCCACATGGAGGGTTAATATCAAGTTGAAGCCCTACTGGTTTCTCTTGAAAATTCCTTCAGAAGACCAGCTGCAGACAGCTCTTAAAACTAACTTTACTTACAGCATCTTATAAAATCGTGGGATAGATGAGGACCCTGTCCCTTTTGCCTGTATCATTCTGCCCTACTTCAGCTCCTTTCTCTTGCAAAGTCTGTCTTTTGCAGTACATCTTAGCTTTATCTGAGGGCTCCTCCCCAAATCTACATTGTTTCCACCCTAGTTATGTGTGGAGAAAATCTTATTAAACACAGCCTGAAAAATGAGAATAAGAAAAGACTCATCTGAATGATTTCTGACCATTTGGGTTTTGGTTTGGGTTTCTTGAATTGAGTTAAAGTAGTCCCAGCTTGTGCAAACTCTTGTGAAAAAAATGCAGCCAGCATTAAATTTCACAGTCAGCAAATATCCACTACAAGGCTGATGGTGGTGATGGCAAAATCCTGGCAGAACAACACCAGCTTACTATTGGTGTTTGTTCAGGGGGTGCTGCTCCCTCCCTGTGCAGTAACTCCCCTGTGTCTTCCCAGTGGTGTCTGTCTCATGCCAGGTGTAAAGCTAGGAAACTATGGGGCAAGAGCTGGGGCAAAAGGTTCTTCTGGGGGCTCTGGTGTCAGGGGCTGAGAGGCTGAGAACAAAACAGAAGATGAATCCACTGAATCATCTGCCCTGGGAACTGCCTGTACACTCGCTGGCTTCTGGAAATTGTTACAGCTGTTAATTTCCCAGGACAATCCCTCAGAGCAGTTCCTGTGCCATGACAGGAAGAATTTGCTGTTAGTTTTGGCAGGAGATTAATTGCCGGTATTTCTAATCAGCAGGGCCAGAGGTGTGAGCAGGAGGAGCAGCCATGGGCACCAGGGTCTGGGGGCATGGGCAGCCAGCAGGGATGGAGGTCATTCCCGATGGACATCGCTCCTTGTGGCACCTTCCTGGCAAGCTGCATTTACCTGGTATTGAGAAGGGAGCAGTTCTACCCCACACCTCCCTCCTGACACCAAAAAACTGAAACTTCTGGCATCAGGTTTTGGTGGGCTCCAGCTGCACCTCTGAGGGTCAGTGTTTGTCTCCAGGGCCCGAGCAATTCAGACTGGGCTCACCCAGAGCTGGGCTCCTGGTAAGAGAGCATGGATGAACTCCAAGGCTTTGTGCACCAAGGAGGTCATTAGCAGGAAGGAAATGAAGGGAAAATTAAGAATCATGTTTTCAGAACAGATGAAAATCCCTCTGTGATCCCAGACCCAGGGTTGGCTGTACCCTTGCACTGAATAGGAGGAAGAAGGAATAATTTCCTCAGGTCTCTTTTTGTGAATGTTAAATAATTAATATCTCTTTAACTTAAGTTTGAGCACTGGAAAACCCTGGGTTGCATTCAGGCCAAAGAAAACATATTTTTGCTATTAAAAGCACACTCTCATTTTATCTTGTCAGCCTATGAATTTCTTGCAGACCATGCTAACATTTGCAAAAGGGAGTTTCTCTCTTCTCTCTTTTCCACGCATGCAGCTATTTTCTTGGCCCGAGATAAGGGAAAATTTTTGGACAACACCTGACCTCACTGCAGAGTAATGTCCCATTGTGGGTATGGAGTGTAAAAAACCTCTTTTAGCTTACTGCAGCTTGTGACACCCTTGGGAACAGCAAAACCCCTGAGACAGCCACAAGGGACCACCTGGGGGGCTGCAGATTCCTCCACCAGACTGGCCAGGGGTCTTCTGGGCCCGGTGCTGGGCATCCCCAGCAAAGTGTTGGAGCTGACAATAGGTAAGACAGATGCCACTGTGGGGGGGAGAGAGCCACCCCATCAGGAGGGGGCAGGAAGGAAACCTACCGCTACTGCCAACAACACAAGGGCAGCAATGAGGAAATAACTGAGGCAATAATTGAGGTGCTCAGAATTAGACAAAGAGTGCAGCAACTTGATTTCCAAATCCTTTGGAATGGGTAAGAGTTCTCATTAGTCTGTGTGGGACTGGCACTTGCCACCCAAATCTGAAAGCTGCAGCTGGAGACTGGCCAGGTGCAGGCGGCTGAGCCAGCCCAGCAGCCAGGCAGGAGAAGGGGAGGGAGGCCCTCAGGTGCAGGAAAGAAACCTGGATGGGGAGCAGCAGGGCACAGGAGTGATGCTGCTCCTGCACAGAGACCTCGGGAGACGGAGGTGGCAGTGAGGGAGGGAGGGATGGGAGCTAATGCACCACAGAGGGGATTGGGCTGTGCAAACTAACTGTTAGGATCAGATTTTAGTCGGTTTGAAGAAAATATTCCCATTCCATCTACATTTCCGGTAACAGCTGGATTGTCTGAAGGTTTTGCAGCAGGCTGTGTTTACCAGCATCCTCCTGTCACCTGTCTGCTCTCCTTTGTGTTTATGGCAGAAGAAGAGAGCAATGCTAAGGAGAGATACAACCTTTAAAAGATGTGTCTCCAGGTCTCTTACTCCCAGGCCTCTGTGGGAATATTTTCTAGGTTTTTCAGGTGTACAGCTGTTGAAGATAGCCCTTGATACCCTTAACTGCTAATTTAGTAAGCAAAATAGAGATGCTCACTCCCCTTAGCCCCAGGAAAGTTGGCACAGAAGGTTCTGGGTGGTGCTGGGGCTGGGAAGAAGCTATCCTTCCTTTGAGTGCTGGTTTCTCCTGCAGTTTTTCAGCTGGGAGCAGCCTTGACCTGCTATCCTACACAAAGAGGTCCTGTGGTTTTCCAGCACCACTGATGAAAAGCAAAATCTGCATGGCATCCCTAGGGGGCTGGGGGAGCTGCAGCAGCAGTCAGAGCAGGTAAACCCAGATATCCCCACTTACCCAGAGCTAATTAATTGCCCCCCAAACAGCCAACCTTTATCATTTTAGGGGGTTTTACTCGACTAATGGAGCCGTTCCTACCTTTATTCCTACAAGGTCAAACCATTTGTTTTCATGAGGTATGCTAATGTAATCTATTTTTCCCTTCTTCCTCAGCCATCTCTTTTAAAAAAAAAATCTTAGATGTTTGTTTGGGAAAGTTTTGTTGGATGTATTTTTATGTGACATATTTATGCACACTGTGGCTGATCTGAATTCAGATTAGTGATTCTGCACTACAGCAATAACTGATAGGTTGTAATGTTTATAAACGTTGCTTTGAGATTTAAATTTAAGAGACAAGCATAGGAAATAGATCTTACCACAATACACTGTAACCAAATGGAGTCCCAATAAAGAGGAATAAAGAAAACAAATTTTATATCTGGGCATTTGCATTCTCCCAGATGCTGGGCACCATCTGCCAGGATGTTTTAGCTCTAAAGTAAGCTGCAGTTTAACTCCTATAAACACAGTGATTTCTTCCCCTCTTCTCCTCTGCCCACACTTTTGCAAGGAAAAGATACACACGGTAGTAACTTGGGGTTAAAATTTTCTGGGAAGGATTTTGGTGGGAGAGGAGGTTTGTATCGTCCAGGGCATTCATATTTTGGATGCAACAAGGCTGCAGACTGTGGTTGTTGTTTTGAAGAAATCCATGTATGTGTGACATGTATTCATGTGCAGTTCACATGTACTAATTACTCAGTGTTTTAATTCCAACCTTATTGCTCCATGCTTGTTGCATCAAAAGGATGTATAGATTTCCTGGAATTTGAGATTTTATTGGAGGGATGGTATTTACTGAAATATTGAGAAGTCTTATCTAGTTTTAGAGGCTTGAATGCTCAGTTGTGTGCATTATTTCCATTGGATTGGGAGCAGATTCAAAACTGGAGACCTGGACATTCACATGGTCCAAGAACTGAAAAGTACAACTAGCACTGGGTTATTTTTTTTCCCCTCTGAGTTATGCTGACAGCAGCCATGACATTAAGGCTGAAAAGTTTATTTACTATATAAAGGCCATATTTTCCCTTCTTATCCCAGCTTTCCTTGGCTTTCATTGCTTGGCAGTATCCCCCTAATCACTAACACCCAGAGGCATGGTATTAAACTGGGATGAGAAATGAACATGCAGAAGAATATTGGAGATTTAAGTGGGTATGGTTCTAGGAAAACCAGTGGAAAATATGTTTACCCCAAGCATCTGTAGCACCTAATTGAAGCAGTGATATTTTCTGTAAGAACACAGGGAATGCTTTTCTGCTTTCTCTTTGGCTTTGAATTTCACTTTGAATTGATGTGACATAATCCATGGAATTATTTTCTCTCAGCTGCAATGGAAACTTTCTGCCAATAGACAAGGATGTGTTAATGGGGGTAAAAAAGCTTACATTCAGTTCATCTTTGGTGCTTTCTGGAGTCTTTATTCAGGAACTGTTTCCCCCCCCCTCATTTATTGAAACCCAGTACACAGTAAACACTGTTACTTTTGAACTATTAATGTTGCTATAAATTCGAATGGTGGGAAAAAGGTGGCAGATTGTGATCAAAAGGGAGCTGATCTACAGCTGTGTGTGAAATAATTGCTGATACTAAATGTGACAGAGACTGAAACGCACATTAATGTGCCCATAAAGGATGATGTAGTGCTCCTGAGCCTGCAGTATTGGCATTGCCACATGAATTCCCATGAATCTAATTTAGGAGATCATAAAAGAACCTGTATCACCTTTAGGGCATCTGCAAGTGCTGCTGGTTGGTACTTTGTTATTCATTCACATTGCTTTTCTCAGGCAGCTCTAACTGGCAGGCTGAGTGCCCCACCAGTGGACTTGCCAGGATGGGGCACCAGCCCCAAGGCCAGCACTGGCTCCTGGCTCAGGAAAGCCTCCTGGCACGGTGGTCTCGCCCTGGGAGAGGCTGTGGAGTGTGGGAAGGCTGTCAGAGCACTGTGCACTGCCCCCTGAGCACACCTCCCTGGCGCCGTGCAGGTACTGGAGGTGCCATTAAATACGGCCACACCCTGCTCAGCACTTCCAGCTCATTATGGTCCATCAGTGGTGTCATGGTCCTCCAGTGCCATTCCAGAACAGGCACTGTGTGTGTTTGATGGGAACACCTGGGCAGCAATGCCCTTTTCTTCTCTGTATCCTGCTTTTTGAGGCAGAGGGCTCCTACAGCATCATCTGTTCTAAAAGCTACAGATTTAAGCAGCCCAATCTTTTTGACGGTATCAATGTGTATTTGTGCTGGTCACCAATCTCCAGGCACACATGACCGAAGGCAGGTAAGCATTAGGACAGCAAGGCCCTGATGCAGTCACTCTGCTGAGGGAGCCTCAGCAGCCCCAGCAGGCAGGGACTGCTCCCTGGGGCAGCTGCATGGCCACGAGGGCATCCCCAGCATTTCAGCTGGTGCTCCCCTCTCTTGCCCCGTGAGGAAGCTCCTGCAGAGCCGGCAGGGCCCTGCTGACAGCCTGTGCTTCCCGTGTGTAACCACTGAGGCACGGCCTGCCGCCAGCAGGGAGCTGAGTGCTGTCCTCACGGCAATGAGCTGGGCTAGACACTTCTCCAAGGCACAGCGTTCATTCCCCCACACGGCAATTCCCACTGCCTGGCCTGTCACACATTGCCACGTCAGCAACACGTCAGTGCTCTGAATGTCCTTCTGTGGGGTGATCACACGCTGCTCACCCTCTGTCACCTTCCAGCAGGCTCCTCTCCATAGGCTCTGCCATGTGGCACCTCCTGTCCCCAGGTTAGGTGGAGACAAGCTGTTCTGTGCCACCATGTCCCTGTCTGTGCCGCCATGTCCCTCTCTGTGCCGCCATGTCCCTCTCTGTGCCACCACATGCTGCTCTGTGCTGCCATGGTGTTCTGCAGGCACGTCCCACAGGCTGTAACTCAGTTTTATCCTGTGTCTTCCCACACATTTGGACTTGCGCATGGTCACCAGGCAGGGCCAAGCCTGGACAGCTGCCCGTGAGCCCCCAGTGACTGCCCCAGCCATGTGCCAAAGGAGGGAAAATGGGTTCCCACACCTCACTCATCTCTCCAGCCCTCTGTTTCCTCACCTTTTATCACATAAACTGAAACAGGAGCTCTTTCCAAAATGTACTTCTTAATTTATTTTTTTTTCCAAAATACAGATTAACATTTCTCAGAGACCTTTGAAGATATAAATTCAACCAGATATATTTTAAAGTTCTTTTTAATCAGCATTAGAGCCCTTGTTTGAGCCATATGGAGGAGCAGAGGAACAAACTGGAGCTGAGGAAGTGGGACAGGGTGGGTGACACACCAAACAGCCTCACCAGCAAGTCACACTAGTGAGGTAAGGCCAAACAGGGAGACTCTCTGGGCACTGAAGTGCCCACGGTCATGGCCAGGGAGTGCCATCAGGGTGGCTGGAAAAAAATAGATTTTCTCATTTAACCAACTGTATCATCCTGCAGTCATGCTTTGGAGATTAACAATGAACAGAAGAGGCTACTGATGCAAGTGCTTCAGCGACAGGGACTTCATCCTTCAAAAGGGTTATTGGCAGCCCCAGCTGAAAGCAGCAGGACAGTGTTTGGGCTGCACAGCAGGGCCAGCACTGGGCTTGGAGCAGAGGTGCTTTGACGAATGTATCTGTGGGGAAAAGGGCCAGAGTAGAGATGGCCCCAGCTGCTGCAGGCAGTGCTCTGCCAGGCAGTGCCTGGCCCTCACAAGCCTCAGCAGAGCAGCAGAAAAGTAATACCCTCCTCATTATGGGGACCCCTGTCCAAACATTTCCTCTGGGAACAGCTGGATGGGAAGCTAATGTCCCTCCCTGGACACAGCCATGCTCCTCTTGGCCAGCTGTCAGCCTGACTGGGGGACATGATCTTGGGTGTGGAGTGCCCTGCCCAGGAGGAGGCTGCTCCATCAAAGGCTCACAGCATTTCCCACCGCAGGAAGGGCTTTGGGCTTTGCACAGTCTGGCAGAGCTGCACGTTGTGAAGACGGGGTGGGCTGGCTCCCCTCACTCCCCCTCCCTGCCAGTGTCACTCCAGAGCATTTTGTGGGGTGGCTTTTGGCCAAATGAGAGCAGAGTCTGACCCACTGAGCAGCCAAGGGGTGGCCAGAGGGGCTGCTGGTGAGGGTGCAGCCCACAGCAGCGGGGAGCACCACCTCCTGCTCAGTGAACACCATTCTCTCACTTTCCATACAGCAGAGCAGGGCTTTATTCCAGCATTCGTCCTGGGCACAGGCATGGCTCCTTGGGGCACTGGGAGCAGCACAGAGCTGAACTGAGCTCAGTGGGGTCTGCATTGGTACACAAAGAACAGGCTGGGGCACAGCTGTGCTGCCTGACAAACACAGAGCCAGAGGTGAAAAGGAACTTCACACTTTACCTCCAGCTTCCCAGGCATTCAAAACAGACTTGGATTCCCTTCTCCATCTTAAAAGCTCCTCTAGCCCTGCCTGACTCCAAGTGCAGGAAGAGCCTTGATTTTGCCACCCTTTTCCACCTCTCAGCCCTGTTGGTTTTTTCCTCAGCACGATTATTCTGAGTGCAAGCTGTTGGGCTGAGAAGGGCAGAGCTCTTGCCCAGCTCTGCACCTGTGGGACATGAGCCTCCCACACGTGTCACCATGAGGTTGGATTGTGGGAAGCTCCTGCTGGTGACAGCTCTTTTGGGGGGACAGGGTGGCCTTTCACAGTTCCACAAATACCCAGAAATTGACAGGGATTTCTCAAAATGTATTTTTGCTGTTGCAAGTACTGTCAACCTTTGCTGATACCTTTTGCCTGGGTTGTGAAGGAAGTGTTGGGCACTAAAATAGAAAATATTTATTTAAAGAAGTCAAATGTTCTAATTTCTCCTCTCTTCTGGTGGCTGTAAATTAATGGCAGTTCAGTGCTCTGCTGAAATAAGTGGAGTGGGATGGTGGGAGAGCTCTTTTTAGACCAGTATAAATATATACCACTTTAATTGTGTATATTTAATATACACCCACTCATTTGCTTTTTAATGTGAGCAAGGCTTCAGCAGGCTCCAAAGAACATGGATGCCCACATTCACTCTGCCCTGGAGCAGCCCCAGCCAGGGACCTCCAGCTTGTCCACAGGCAGGTTTTTAAGCAACTGCAAGATCACTGCTCAAGGAGTCAAACAGCTCTTCCTGTGTCTGTAGCCTGGAAAAAGGACTCCACACTTGCAAAAGTGGCAAATTAGCAAAGCAAATGTAGGAGCCCCCTGGTCTGCTCATTTCCCACAAGGTATTACTGGGTGGTAAAAACCTCCCCAGCACAGCAAGAACTGTCACATGCTGTAATGGAAAGTGGTCAGGCCTTGGGTTCTTCCCTACATCTGTGGTTGTTTTTGGAAGGGGAAGAAGGGCTGCCCTGTATTTGAAGGTTTTTCAGAATCCTCTGCAGTGGCCTCATCCTGCTGCCACTGATATCAGATTGGGAAGTGTCTGACTGATGCTGATGATCTCTGCAAGTCATGTCCAAATACCCAAGTGCTGTGTTGGAAAGGAGGCAGGACACCCCAGCAATGCTGCTGATGGGCTCTCCAGAGCTATTAGGCCACAGAGCTCTGCTTCTTTATCTTACTTCACATTGATACACAGATTTACCTTGAGTTTTTTGTGATTTACTGTCAGGGAAATAGAAGAGTACTTCTTTCCTTCACCTTTGCATTCTAGTGTAATCACCATCCGTAGCCATGTGCAGAGAGCTGCATCCTGGAGCTGTAATTGCACTGGGGACACACCATAATGCAGAATAATAACTCGATGCTAATGAGCTCCATGCATTCAGTCAGGATCAGACCTGCCATCTCCCTTCCCAATGAAATTACTGCTGGCCTGCTCATGCTGCTTTTCCGAGTGTATGCTGAGGTTTGCAATCAATTGGAGCAAGTCTCAGTTTTGACTTAAATTGTTTTCTGAGTTATCCAACAAAGAAAGGCAAAGCCAGGACAGCAAAGCAGACATGAATCTGCAGGGCTCTCTTTAATTTTCAGTTTATCTGCAATTTGAGGGAGCAAACACTGCCATGCTGAAGATGCATAAATACAGCTTGGAGTGCCATTGAAATCTAGGTCAAGGTTGCAGCTCTGCCTGGGAGTTTCATTACCTGACTCGGGGAGACTCTGCTGCTCCAGGAGCCAGCGGGAGGGCACTTCTGAGCCAGCACAATGAAAGCAGGTAGGCTTCTGCATAACCAGCAGCAGCTCCACTGCAGACTGAACACAGGCCATGTAGGCCATCGCTGAGCTGGAATTGCTGAATTATGACTGAATCTCACTGGTCAGTCCTGGCAAAGGCCTTTGGCTCTCCAGTGGCTTCAGTCTTCAACTCTGCTCCAAGGAGCACGTCCAGCATTTGCCAGCAGTAACCAAATTGCCTTCCAGGTGCTTGGAGGGAGGGATAGAGCTGTCAATGTGATAGTTGTTAACAAAATACATAATTTGGAGGGAAAAAAAAGGACTTGCATTGATATGCATTCATTTGCTTTGCAATCCAAGTATATGACTGCTGCAGAACATGACTCTGTTCCATATTTGAGACCCAGTCTGTGTTTGTGTTTTAGGTTAGCCTTCCAAGCAAAACATGTGAAAGGAGAACATTTAAACAGGAAGGGTTCATGGATTTTTTTTCCCTCATAAATTTCTGTAGGTCTTGTTGCTGCTAATTACTGGAGATCTCAGCACAAGAGTTTTCTTTCTAGCAAACCATCTTCTCATGTTTCCTGCCCTTCAGTTAATCAGTTTTAATCTCCTCTCTGTTTGTTTATTTAACTCCACAAAGCTAATTGACTGTTTGTGGCATGAGTCTGCCAGAGAGTGGGAAAGCAGAGTCAGCCTGCGTGCACCGCAGCGCGGACGGCGGGTGGGTCTGGCAGTGCCACCGCTTCCACGGCAGCCTCTGGGTGTTCCAGGAGCAGGGTCTGGCTCTGTCCCGCTGTGCCTGCCCCTGTGCCTCCCAGGGAGGCTGTTTTCCCCGAGGAGGGTGCCTGGTGGGGCTGGCCAGCAGCCCAGCACTGTGCAGGTTGGGTGGCTTGCAGCCGCGCCCAGGCAAGGCAGAATCCCACCTGGAGAGGGTGGGTTAGCATCAGGGAAGGCAGGGATGTGGATGGGAGCCACTGCAAGCCTCATCCTCCGATTCCTCTGCTGGGGCTAGAAAAGCAGATTAGAAAATAAAACATTGAGGATCTCTATAGAAACCTTTGTGTTAATTGAAGGAAGATGCTTGTGGTGAGAGTGGAGGGCTTGTGTCCTCTCTAACTCCGCTGTCCCTGTCCCGTCCCTGGCACAGACACACCCTTTGGAAAAGCCAGGCACCCACTGCTGGCTGGGAACAGGTAGCAGAGGAGAGCAGCTGTGAGCAGCTCCTTCCTCCCTGTGCCCTGGAGTCAGGCTCCACAAGATGCAAACCAGCTCCCCTGGGTGTCAGGAATTCTGTGCAGTGAGTGTTGTTCTCCTTGCCCACCCACTCCTGTGCTTCCCACCCCAGTACCTGGCATGTGCCCCCCACAGCAGCTGCCTCCACACGCAGCCTCTCTGGGGGGCTTGGTGTTCCCAGTGCTCTGCTGGATCCTCTGAGCAACATTAGGAGACGGCTCTTCTCAAAATCCATGTTTAGTCGATGGTGAGATTCTTTTGTCCATGTGTTTTTTGCCTTCACCATGCAAGAGTAACTAAGCAGTGCTGATTTGAATGAGGTTTTTTTTTTTCATCCTTTAAAATGTGTCCCTAAATCCCATCGGACTCTGGCCCCCTTTATATATTTCTGTGATGTCACATGGCTACAGGCTCAAAGGATATGCCAGTGGAGAAATCTTCCAGCCTAAGGGTAAATCCTGAAAGGATGGG
Organism: Pyrgilauda ruficollis; assembly: GCF_017590135.1. Lineage (NCBI taxonomy): Eukaryota > Metazoa > Chordata > Aves > Passeriformes > Passeridae > Pyrgilauda > Pyrgilauda ruficollis. The sequence goes on from NW_024525045.1 coordinate 5,129,707, forward strand.
TCTGCTATAAGACGCTCACCAATGCACATTATCACTGCAAAAGAGACTTGGTTTTTTGGCAATTGTGGTGCTGGGATTGTGTTTCAGCATGGGAGGAACAGGCTGTAGTGCAAGGACCCTTCAGAAGGTCCCACATGAGTTCTTGGTGTGACAAAACTACCCTTTAACCTCAAGCCATGAGGTAGGTGGCACTCTGTTTCTAAAATGACTTGAGGCATTACTCACAGTCCTATAAAATTGCAAAATGGGGCTGCTGTGTTACCTCCTGTAGCTCAAGAGGTTTGGAGCAATTGGTTCATCATTTGCTACCAAAAAAGCACTTCCCTGAAGCTGTGGCTGCCACATCTTCTTTTGCAGCAGGCTCTTTATTTTTGTGCTTATAACGTTGCAGTTTATTTCCGTGGCAACGACTCTAATGTGAACATTTGCATCCATAATAACTTCACTGTTACTAGAAAAGGTAAAACTGTGATGATCTTCTTGAAAAAGTGATCTGAGTCCAACTGAAATTGCAAACTTTAAAAAAAAAAAGCTAAAAATTAAGTTGAATTCTAGGGCATTAAATCATGGCATATTGAGCTGAGCTCATGATTTTTCCTGTCTCAGTGCCGTGGTGAGGGGTGAGCCTGCGTAAGCTGGCTGGAGAGCAGAGACTGACGACGAGGGAACACACAAACACTCTCATTTGTGTTTTACTTAAGCTTTGACAACGTTTGTCTCTGGTTTCCCTTCCTCGAGGACTGCAATCACTCATGTACTGTTTTCCTTCACTCTGCTAAGTGATGCACAAATTGTTTCTGCATTGCAGGTTAGTTTGTGACATCCCTCTCTTGTGTTTGCACGTGGATGATGAAGATCTGCCCTGCTCATCAGGAAATGAGTAGGCTGCCTGCCTCCAGCCTCAGAGGAGCTGCATCCAGGCTGGTGGAATGGCTCAGCACCAGCCCTGAACCAGGGTTTGCCCCAGCACTGCCAGTTGTTCAGTGGTTTTGCACATATTTTATCTTTCACCTGTGTCACAATCTCAGTCCTCCACTGAGGAGCTTAGGATGAAACACGGACTTTCCTGGGATAAGCACATTGACAAACTAAGGCCAAAATGCATTTCTCTTGGTTCAGATCCAAACCAGCCACAAGGTGTCTTTCCTAGTTCTGTCTCCTGTGGGTTTTGCTTGCTTTAAATTTGTTTAGAACACAGCATTTAAAAAAAAAAAAATTCTTGCATGTACACATTGCTTGCTTTAAATTTGTTTTTTAGAACACAGCATTTAAAAAAAAAATTCTTGCATGTACACACACTCATGTTTAAATGAAAGAGAATCCTGCCTGGGTGATGAGACACACCAACTGTCTTGATTCAAACAGTCCTCTGTTTTGATGACTTGATTAAATCTATTTTAGCTAAATACTTAGCAGAAGTCAGGCTACTGGTAATATAAAGTGAGCTAAGAAATATACTCTCCATATGCTTTGAGCAACCTGGTCTAGTAAAAAGTGTAAAAACCCAGGGGGATTGGAACTTAGATGGTCTTTAGGTCTCAACTCTTAGATGGTCAGTGGCCTGGGGTGGAAGGGACCATAATTATAGGCTTTCCTGAAAAGCATTCCTCCATAAATTAGAAGTAAGAAAGCTGACACTAATGAAACAGAGCAGGTTATCAGTTTGGCTGGTGTAGAAATGCCAAATAATACAGTTTTCCATGAATTACTGACTGCATAACCGTGTTGAGAAGTTAAACTTCTCTGAGAAAGGTAATGTCCATGTGAGCTGCTTGAGCCCACACATGGTCATGAGCACTTCATCCTTGCTTGAAGCAGCTCAGTGAGCAAGTGTCTCTTTTCTTTGTTGTGTGTGATGTGGGTTGAGATAGAATTACAAAACTAATCCTCCTGCTGCTTTGTCTCATCTCATTTTCATAGGCCAAGAAGAAGAAAAATCCCACATCCAATAATGCAAATGGGGCTTGCCTCAGCCCTGTGTTCCCTTGCCAAAGAGGGGTGAGAGGGCTCTTTCCAGCCCCTGAATGCTCCTAGGACACCCATGACCTACACTGCAGCTGGCCTGGGTCTGCCTCTTCCTGTGTGTTGCTCCTGCCCGTGGTGCTCACCTACACCAGAATATGGATTTGGCAGGTAAAGCTTTTGCTATGTATCTGCCATCTGATAATTAATGCATGGTCTTAATTAGAATGCAGTTCTGAAGAACTGTCTCTCTTTTAAATGTCCTGCTTTTCCTGTTGTATGATACTGCAGTTTCTTAACAGCTGTTGGAGTCTCCACATGATATGTGCTCCTTGTTGCTGTGTTTATTTTTTTGCTTCACATTCAGAGTATTATCCGTATTGATTCTCAAGACACTTGCTTTGTTATTTCTAGAGAGACATGCAGATCGAGCCACTTTCCATTTAATATTAACTGAAACTCACTGGAACATTATCACCTGCATGGCAACCAGAAGCCCATCCGTGCCTAACATCAATAGTCCAAAGTGAAAGAGCGTGCTTTTGACAGGAGAAATACACACTGTGAAAATCCTTATCGGGTCTGAATGAGCGTTGGGTGGGAAAAGCCACCCTCTCCCTAACACCAGGTGCAGGTCACGTCCAATTTCAGCTGTGAGTAATGGACAGCAGTGATTCACTCCACAGCTAGTCTCATAAAGTCCACTCCTCATTCCCAGAGACAAACGGGAGGGATATTTTTACAGACAAGTGTTATTGTTGGTAAGCCCTTTCTAGGTCAGCCTAAACCAACACACGTAACCCCTCCTGGCTGACTCCCAGCTTCGTGCAAGCTGGCAGCGCCACTGGGGTGCTGGTCTGGTTTGGAGGGAACATGCTGGACAAGCCACACCGACAGAACTGGGAACTGGCTACAAAACTGCACCTAAGTACCAAAATTCAGGAGTGATGAGCTCTACTCTTTGAGGGAAAAAGAGTGACAAATGACTGTCAGGGAAGAGGAAGCCTGGTCATCTGGTGCTCTTTTGCTGAGAGATGATCCCAGTGCAAGCTCCCTGTCTGGGGTTTTGCTTCCCCTCAATGTAATGGTGCTCTTCTGCTTACAAAGAATCAGCACAGTGTTAATTTCACTGTGTCTTAATTATTCCTTTTCTGTTTTTCTACATATATGGCTGCTTTACAGCTTTAATGCAGTGTTTTCCATTAAGCAATTCTATGCAGTACAACAAAAATAAACACACAGCAACGTGCGTAAGATTAAACCATTAAATTCACTCAAAGTACACAGTTCATAAATTAAAAGTGCTTATGCTTATACTTTATTATTGATTGCTGAGTTGATACAAGAAGAAGAACTTGCCCTTAGGAAACAAAACTCATGGTTCCTTAAGCTTTTCTTTGTCAGGAAGCCAAAAAGACAACATTAAATGGAAATGTCACCATTTGTTCTTGTCAAATGTAGTTTATTCAATTAGATCTTTTATAACTCTACTGAGTTATACAAAGGAGGTTAATATTTTTTATTGTTTTTCTTCTTGCTGTGCCTCTAATACACACAGAGATAAGTTGGCCTAGTAAAATATACAGTGTAATTTGGTAATGTGTTTAGTGGATTCCAGTAAAAGATTATGAGAAATTATCCAAGATTTTTGCTTCTTCAACTGAAATTTTCTTTCTTCTATTTTTTTTCTTTTTTTCTTTTTCTTTTTGCTTGTTTTTCATTGTTTGGGAAGGTGGGTAAGTGGGCTTGCAAGTTTTTGTTTCCTGAAAATGCTTCAAAAAAGAAATTCCTAGAAGCAGATTTGGGGTTTTCCCCTGAGTTAAGAAAGAAAGAAGAGATTGTTGGTTTGTTTGTTTTGGTTTTTTTTTTCCTTGAATTAAGAAAGACTTCCTGAAGAACAAGGTATTTAGATACACTCATGGTTTCAAAAATTTAACTGTGGTTGTGAAACATACCTGACGTCTTGCAGAATGATAAGAGGAGCCTGAGTTTACAGTAACTTACCATTCAAAACTGTCTTACAGAGGGTTCAGATCAGTTCTGGGTTTATGGATATGGTTTAAACCAGCAAAAACATATTCCTTTTGCCTTGTGGGGTTAGTTTTCTGCCCAGTTGGCAGTTGGAGCTCCACTCAGCTCCAGAGGTCAGAAAATATCACCACTGATGTAAGGAAGAGAGGCAGGAGCATGCAGCCAGTGCCAGGGCAAAGACAGCACCAGAGAGGCATTGATTTTAGGTTCACTTGCCCAGTGACAGAATTGCCAAAGCAGCTGGGTAAAGCTCTGGGCACGCTCACCAGTTCTGCTGAGCTGGGACAGTGCTACCATGCCTGGCCACAGATGTGAAGAAAAGGAGAAGCAAGGCTGCTCAGCAGCCCTGGGACTGAGAACCACAAGTGTGGCCCATGGCTGCTTCTTAAAAGTACCTGCAAGCACCTTCACTATGTGAATCTACAGGAGATGAGTGAATTTCTTGAAAGAACCAACACCCTTCCTGGAAAAATTACAACAGTTCAGAAAAGGTGAAAGTTGAGCACTGCTGCCCTCTCCCTCTTGTGTAATTTGATTAGCTCATCATCTGAGACAGCAGGAGCTGCCATCCCCACCATGCCAGGTTGGGGGCTTTTTCTAAGTCTTGTGTTGTATTGGGAACTGCTATCATGTTTAATCAGTTGAGGACATGAAACCAACTGCAGTTTGGCAAGCCACACAGGCTGGAGCTAATTTTTGTTCTATGTTAATTCACCTGCCTGTGGCTTTTTGTGCTGCCCAGGATATAATCAGCTTGCTCTGGAGATGGATCTGCTGCATGTTTGTCTGGAGCTGGGCTGATGCTGACTGATGGGCAATGTCATCAGCAATGTCATCCGGGCTGTCACAGCAGGCACAGCTGCTGGGCTGTGACGTGGACAGAGCCCAGGGCCAAGGCTTCCCTTGGTTTCTGCATCCCTGAATCTGAGAGGAGCATTGGAGGGGTCTTCACAGCTTTGGCTGCCCTGACTGGTAAGGAACCAGTGGGGCTGACGTGCAGAAACCCTTCCATCAGCTCCCAGGCCAAACAAGGGAGCAGAAGTGCTGGAAATGAAGGTGTGCTGTGGCACACGCTTTGTGGAGCAGCCTTGGGAGGGACGCTGCAAACTGTGATGAGTAAGAGTGGCCTGGAAGCTAAATCCCATCTTACTAAGGGTGTCAATTCATGAAACTGCTTAATCCCATTTAAGTGCAAGCTGCTTCCAACAGAGGTGGCCTCCTCACACCCCACATGTGCACTCCCACCCTCTCCCTTCTCTTGCTCCTGGGTGTCCCTGAGCTGTGAGGCTGACTCAGACCGTGCTGTTCACCCAGTACAAAGCACTGACGTTCACTGTAGGCTCAGTTTGTGTCAGGCCATAACTATGCACACAAGAATCTGACCTAGGAGGCTCCGTCTGCTAGGGCTGAAGGAGAAATGCTGCTCTGTTTGGTAGCCTTCACTTAGACTGGATTGCCTAAAAAGAAACTGGACTGCACAGAAGTGAATAATGCTCAGGGCTGGACTGGATCCAGCAGCTCAGGAGACTAAAAATCAGAAAACCACTGAAAGCTCCTCTTAGCTACTTCATGTAGGAAGCACACAAAACCTGGAGCCTTGCACCAAGCTCCAGTCAGCATGACTGCAAATGAGGAACCTTCTTTTGGAAATATCACTTGGAAGAAACCAGCCAGCCAAGAATGTTTTGGTGGGTTTGCTGATACATTCATACAAGTGAACAGTCTGGAGGCCAGGAAGGAGCTCTGGTTTCCAGATAAATGCCGTCTCCCACATTCACTTCATTACTGAGCACAGCTCACTTCCATTTCCTTTCCTATTCTTTGCTCCTGTTTCAGGACAGGGATCAGAAGGGCTGGAGAGGGGCTCAGTGCTCACACAGCGCTGCGAGGGAACACAACCCAAAATAAAAATTCTTGCTCTTCTTATGCCTTCATTTTAAATACAGCTTTTCCATTTCAGGTGTGAACACATCCCAGGTTTATCACCTCTGGTTTCTGGAAAGGGACATTTGTTTTGGGAAACAAGTGGAAGAGCAGCATTCTGCCAGGATAAGTTCCAGTTTCCAGCAATCTTGCACGGGCCCTTGCTGCCAGAGCACGAGATTGCTTCTCTGTGCTGAGAAGCCTGTGGTGATTGCTTCTTCCAGGCTTGTCTGATGAGTGTGCCTGCAGAGTGGTAACAAAAGGTGTTACAAAACTTCTGGGAGCAGCAGCAGACCAGGGAAATTTTGAGAAGGCATACGTGGGAACTGAAAGTGAGAGACGGGACAATTTAAACTTCTTGGTTTAAATTGTGATGTAAAAACCAAAACAAAACCAAAAAACCCCAAACCAACCAAAAAACCCTGCAAAACCTCAGAGAACTCAGGACATAAAAGTAAGGTTAAAAGCCAAAAAAACCCCATGGGAGTTCTTCTCCCAGCTTCTCCTCCCCTGTCCTGCTCCTGCTCTGCCTGTGCTCGGTGTGGATGTGCCACTGCTCTGCACTCTCCCACATGCTGCTCCTGGCGTGCTGCTGCAGGGGATGGCTCTGGCACACACAGCTCTGGGCATTGCCAGAAGTGCCCTGCCTGCCAGCCCAGCAGCAGGCCCCCAAGCCAAGGAGCACGGGCCTGTGTGTGGCATCACAGGGGCCTCCCCAGGCCAGGATGTTGTGGTGAAAGTCAGATGATGAAGAGAGGTTTGGGGCTCTCTCCGTGCCCAGATAACCACGACAGCCTGCAGGGTCTACGAGAGCTCCTCTCTGCAGCTCAGCATGTGCAGCCTGGCCCTGCCCCTGCCCACCGTGGCACAGCTCCATCCCAGGCTGCCAGTGAGGCAATTCCCAGGGGCACAGGGAGGGGAACAAGTCACTGGCACAGAGCACAAGTCCTGGCACACCTGAACAGGTACTGAGCACTGCTGGACTCCAGACTGCACACTTAACAGTAAAAACCATTATCACACCAAATAAATACATAAACATACTTTACTTCAGGTGACTTTATATAGTAATGTCCTGCATGTACCATTGCTGAAGTCTTTAGTGAGTTCCTTCTCCGGTAAACTCTGATTTTTTTTTTATTCTTTTTAATTATGTACTATTCCAGAAATGTCATCCTATTTCCCACTGTCACACAAAGTGCCTGAGGCTGTGATTGAAAAATCTTATGAAAAGACTCATATTCTGTTTCTAATCAGATATGTTTCTGTCTTTAGAGTACCTGCTAGTTTCTTTTTGCCTGCATGACATTTCTATTTTGATCTAACCTCTTCTTTCCCTCCCCCTGTTGCAGTGCCTCTGTCTCCATGGCCCATTTCTCCTTCACAAGTTGTTAATGTGAAAAAATTACACTGCCCCATACCTGGGCAGGTCAGCTTCAAGTACTCCTGAATCACAGCTTCAGCCCATGTTTATGGTGGCTAACAATGAAAAGTGTTTTTACGCTGAGGATAATGGTGTATTTGCACTGTAAGATAAACCTTAGATGTAAAAATCATTATTTATTTAATAGGCACATCAAAGAATACCAGGGAGAAGGGAATTTCAAAGTTTCCCAGAATAATTAGATTTCTGCTATTATGTGAGGTATTTTTTTTTCTCCTGACTCAATAATAATGAGTAATAAAAGTGTAGTTCTCAGAAATCATTTAAAGCACTACTAGACTGAGAAGAAAAAAAAAAGAAGAATTGTTTCCTCAGGAGCTAGAAATCTAGTAAGCAACAGGACTGCACAGCTAATGAGAGAAAGAAAGGCCTGACTTGGAGCAGACTGCAGCACTTCCGAAACCTGAGACAGATTTTCTCCTAGGAAGGAGGAGAAGTACCATTGGGAAAGCTCCTTGCTTGATTTCCTATGGTCCTTTCCTTAATTAAATGCATATTTAAATAAGCAGGAGCTCAGCAGTGGAAGTATCCTATAGCATCATTGTGCATTGTGCTCAGGGCACAGAAGCACCACTGAGGGCAGCCCTGGCCCCAGCATTGCACGTTCGAGGTAGGGAGTGCCACAGAAAAGACATCCTTTGTGCATCTCCCCTTACAGATTTGTCAGAAGGCCTTTCTAAAGCCTCTGATGACTGACTGTGAAACAAGGCCCCAGTTGATTAAGAAAGCGACTGGCTTGGCGGAAGAATGAGGTCCTCAGTTTAAATTCAGCCTGGTTTCCGTTTTCTGCCTCCTTTCCATGGCTCACAGTTTTTTAACCCTTTGCTCTGCCTGGCTGAGCAATGGGAGGCTGTGGGTGCCCATGGCTGTCCTGGGGCTGTGCTGATGCCCCCAAGCCCCAGGCTGGCAGGAGAAGGCTCAGCAGGCAGGACTCGTGGGACAGCTGTGTGCCCAGGAGCACAAAGGAGGAACCAAGGGAAAAGGGCATCCAGCAGTGAAGGAAGGCTCACACAAGAGCCTTTTTTCCATTTTTCTCATAGTACTTTCAAGTACTATCAAATACAAAGGTATATTTTCCTTTGTCCTAAATACTGTATTAAAAAAAAAAAAAAAAAAATCTGTTTCAAGTGGCCCAAAGTATATGGCTGAAAGCTTTTCAGAGATAATAATCTGCAGGTGTGTTCCAGCCCTAGACAGTGATGGATCTGCTGCAGGGAGTCCTTCCAACAAAGAAAGGGGCTCCTTCTTGTGGGATGTGCAACACAGCAGGAATGAAAAGCTTGAAAGAATATTTATCTATGTACAGGTGACAAAGATAGTGTCAGTTTAATTTTAAAATCAATACAGGCATTGTAATTATTTCTAATAGCAGGAAGCAAGTCTCTTATGTCCCTTGTCATTAGGGCTGGTGAAGTCAGGACAGGGAACATAAGTGGGAGATTACTTCAGGACAGGAGAGAAAGGCCAGTTTCAGAGTATAGATCCCACCAGATGGATTTTTAATGTGTCAGGAGGAGTAAAAAGGAGGCTTATCCTCAACACAGTACAGGACTTTTGAGAGAATAATACTAACAATAGCATATGCAACTGTCATAAGGAAATTTTTTTCTGGACCAGCTCCAAGAAACAAGGTCTGGACCAAAAAAAAAAATCCCTCCAATAACCTGTGTGATAAATACAATACTTTCTTGAAACTAGAAAGAGAAGTAGAAAGGCTGGAAAGAGCACTATTGTGCATGACTTTTGTGGTATTTTTGTGGAAAACTGACTAACAAGCACATGATGTGCAGCTTGGTAGAGTGGGGGGAAAGTGCTGGGACAGAAACCTGAGTTTCCTGAGAAATTATTCTGACTGACATTAAAACAAACTCAGTTCACACATTTGTAGGAGAAAAACTCCACTGCCAGATTTCTAATGAAGAGGTAGCCATGATCAAGCACAAGAAGCAGAGGCATGGCAAAGGTTTTAAAAACTGGCAGCATACTGAAGAAAGTCTATATGGAATATGTTGGCTCCAACTGCAATATTGAAACAGCTGTTGAATTTCAGGCTAAAAAAGCATAAAATATTGAGAACTGGTAACACAAGCTCCAATTCTGAAATGCTTGTGTGACAAACAGAAGAGAAACTCATTAGGCAGCTGAAAATGTCACAGACTAATTGTTTCATTTTGCTAGCTACCCTCTGTGGCATGCATATCAAAAACCACTCATAAAGATGGGGAATAGTCAACTTTTTAGGAGCAGTAGTAGACTCTGTGACATCTGAGCATCTCCATGCTCCAAATTCTTGCTGTCTGGCACCACAGTAAAGAAATGTCACTATTCCCATTTTGCAGACAGGGAGGTAGATGAAAGCAAATGAAGTGATTTCCTAAAGGTTGCACTGAGAGCTTGTTCACAGGTCAGGGACTGAACCCAAGTTCCCAAAGAACTAGCTAAATCTTTGGCTATGGAGGTGTGGGGTTTTTTCTGAGTTGTGAAATGGGTCATTGTTAATAGTCCAGGATTGTTACTCTTTTCTCCTTTGACAGATTTAAGGGTTTTCAGTGCCACCTCCTCGTTCTCTTGTATTTTATATAGAGCATGCTCTGCATATTTGGTTGAAAGCCAAGCGTGCCTCAGTTCCCCATCTGCTCTTTTTATGTTGCAACTTCTCTCCCATCCCACCTCTGCATTGTCTCTTCTAAGTGTATCTCTAATCTCAAGCAGTGCTCAGCAAACCCAGATAGCAGTGTCACAAGGGGTGGCTGCAGCAGCAGTGCCCCTCTTGGTGTCCACAGTGCATCTATGGAAAACTTGAGCAGCCCTAAAACACATCACTGGGTGTTTGAGATTATTTTCAAGAACCTTCACTAAGCATCCACCAGGAATAGGGAGACAGCTGTTAACACTCCAGAAATACCAAGTGAAGGTTTGAATGCCAATCCAGAAAAGGAGTTGAAAATATAGTAGATGATTTATCAAGGGCATATTGGAGAAGTGTGAATAGAGATGGTGCTGTCATGATGTATCTTAAAGTGCCTGATATTGAAATGACTTCTTAGAGATTTCCAGTCAGACATGGCAGAATCCATGATAATTGCCAGTGTTAAGGGAGTCTCTGATAAATGGGCACCAAAAGGCAAAATGTGAAGAGCTTGAGGACAAGGAGACTTGTTGAGCACAAAGGAATTTGGCTGATTTGGTTTGCTTTGTGAAATTTTTTGGTTAGTATTGGGTTTTTTTGTTTGTGTTGGTTTTTTTTTTTTGTTTGTTTGTTTTTTTTTGGGGTTTTTTTTTTTTTTTTTTTTAGTTTTGATTTTTTTTTTTAACATTCCAATGGAAATGGTTATAAAGAATTAAGAAGAAAATGGCATTTAGCACTATCCCACTTGCTAGCAGTGGCAGTTCTCCCACTCTACATCCAGAAAGGACGGAGAGAGGACTGAGGTCTGGGGATGGAGCAGTGAGTGTGGTGGGGACTGAAGCAAGAGTATCTGCTGCTTTTGTTTCCCCCACTTCATCTCTGTTGGTGTCAGAGGCAGCTGGGAGGCAGCCAGTTATGCCAAGAGAAAAAAAATCCAAATAATAGGAATTGGTAATAGAATATAAGGGATACTTGGCAAGAGAGTTGTCCAAGAGAAGAAGTGTTTTAGCCCTAGGTGTGAGGTGTGAATTGCTGAATGCAGCATGTTTAGGAAGGATGGATGCAGGATCAAAGGAGCTGCTGGCACTGCTTGAGTGATCCATAAGCTCGGTTTTGTCTTCGTTGTTTGGAGCTGGCTTTTAGCTTATGCTGTTCTAGTACTGCACTCTTTGACAGCAGCTTAAAAAAAGCAGGAGTCAGCTGCTCTGAGGGACCCGTGTGTCCCACCTGGGAGCACAGTCCAAGTCCATCTGGTAAGTAGCTGGCCCTGTGTGGGCACAGATGCCACTTCTGTGCACACAGTTGCCATGCCAGTGCCGAGAGATGTGGTGTGTGTGAAAACTCAAAAATCGAGTCTTGAAGGTATGGGGGTCATTACCAGAGATGTAATGTACCTTGAATCTCTTTAATAACAGTCTCTTAGAACAAGATGATCACAAAAAGAGACCGGCAAGTTTCCGTGCATCTTGAATACAGTGTATGGATCCTGGGCTCTGACTCTCTGTCTTTGATGTTGGGTAATTACTTATTTCTATGCAAACTGGACTCCAAATGCTGCTGAACTGGAATTCAGTTGTTCTGTGTTGCTCTGCAAGTGTGAACAGACCACTCCTGAAAGGTGAGGGAGATCTGTGGTGTTTGGTGGCTGCCTGACACTGGTTCTACACAAGTGTGAAAAGCTGGGGCCAGACTTGCTGTATTTGACTGAAACAGGCTTAATAAAAATGTCTTTGTTCTGCCTCTGAAAGGAAATAATATCCAGTAGGCAGTTCTCTGTTCTTGATGACAGTGAACACTCAGTACAAGTGATGTGATATTAGATTGCTCAACACTTAACATGGAGAAAAAGCTTATAAAAATTGGATATGTGAAGATTTATTGAGAGAAACCATGGCAAGCTACCAGGAACTCCTCTGTGACAGAAATAGCCACCCTAAGAAAGCAAAGTCCAGAGCACCTCTGAGGTCAGGGCTGTCCAGATGTGATAGTAAGAAATGGTATCTCTAGAAGCACAGGGAGTCTGAAGTGCTCTTGGCAGAATTGGATGGATGAGACATGCTGGTGCTCTGAGCTCTCTCAAAGCTACTTTAGGCCTAATACCCAGCCTTTCTCCTACAAGTTACTAAACCCTTGCTTTGATATGTGCCATTTATTTAACACAAATGATTGTTCAGCCTGAACAAATACCAGGCACAAGGGGCAGGCATGAAGGCACCAGGCACTACCTTTGGTCTAGTGTATGAAACAAGTGGGAAATTCCTCAGGAAAGCTGAATTTGCTTTATGCAGCTCATTGTCATCTGGATTACCTTCTTGCACCTTCCTGATTACATGATTGCCAAAAATCTTCCTCTGATGCCACAGGACATGAGAGCAACATAAAGCCAGGGCAACATAAGGTGTCTGACTCCTGTTGCTTCACACACCATGTGCCCCTTACCCCTCCAGGCACAGTTAGAAGAACCCTCTGTGAGGGGACTTACCTGCAGCTATTTGAGCCTGGGCAGGTGTTTGACATGGCCCTCCATGACCTCTGAACCACAGAGTGCACCAAATGAACTGCAGATATGGCTGCTTCATGGCATTGTTACGCATGGCCCTCCATGACCTCTGAACCACAGAGTGCACCAAATGAACTGCAGATATTGGCATTGTTACCTGGGGGAGGCACATCCACGTTCTGCTGCAGAAATACAGCTCTCTGTCAATTATCCAGGAACTCATGAAGGCAGAAACCTTCATCCATGTATTTATGGTCCTTGAGTAAGTGACTCTGGAGACAAGCTGAAAGGAGCCATCATTTCTGGGGTGATCCTCTCTCCTCGAGCACTGACAGCTTTCCTGAGTGCTGTCATCCCAAGGGAGGGCACTGGGGCTACCCCATCAATCATTCCTGGAGTGTCGTCAAGCCTGAAGGGGCAAGAGCAAGCCTGAGCCAAGGATGCTGCTGCCTGTGTGGGAGCTTTCTGACTGAACAGCTCATCCACTGGGCCCAAATGGTGCAACTGGAAAACAAAGCAGCAAAATCCTAGCTGACAAAAGTGGATGGAGGCAAGCCAGGACTAGAGCAAAATAAAAGCTACAAATAAAATATAGATCATCTCAGCCCAGTTTAAAAAAATAAAAAGGATTCTTCTGTGGCCAGGGTAGTCCATGCAGTGATGGGCACAGAGAAGGCTTGGGAATTTGGATCTTGATTTATGTCCCCTTTTATGACACTGGAACACAGTGGGGAAGACAGAACTATAAATCCAGCACAACAAAAATAGAAAAAGTCATGTTTTTCTTTTAGAAGAAGGGGATGTGGGACAGCCTCTGGTTCACTGTGTCCTGTCTTGGTTAAAGGGTAGCTTTAATCTCTGGTCTGCTGGGCTATGTGTGTTTGGGGTGAAAAGGTGGTGACCCAGGGAAGACCCTGAGAGAGACTTTGGTGCAGAGCTGAGGTTTTCTGAGACTGGTCCATGAGCCCATCAACTTCTATGTGGTTTCAGAACGCAGACAGCATACACAGCTTGGAGACTGGAACACACCTCCAGAACTGTTATGATAGCTGTGGAAATGACAGTCACTCTCTGTGGAGCCACAGCAAGATGGATCACTGTGGCAACATCCTCTGTCCAGGAAGGGATACTCTGGTGCTTGGGCCCCAGCCAGAGGTTCAGACTTGGGAGGGAAATGTGCTCCACCAGAGCTGTTCAGCCTCACACCATGACTTCAGTGTGCCTAATTACTTCCTAATTACTGGGGGAACCACGGGCTGGTTCCCATGGTGCAACTGTCCAGGCTCCCACCTTCTGGCATGGTGAAAGGTGACAGGGTGACCAGCCTGGGACAGGCTGAGCACCTTCCCTCGCTTTCCTGGCGGTGCTAGGATCCATGATGGGTGCATCTGCTGAAGGCTCAGAAAGAGAAGGAGTTTGTGCTGGTGCAGCACGGAGGGGACAGGCAGAGACAATCTCGTGTGTGGCAGGGGCTGGCCTTGGCCATCTGGACAGAGTTTGAGCTGGCACTGCCACCCAAAGGGACAGAAATAAATGGAGTGGTTGGGAAGCTGTGGAGGATAACCACAGGGCAAAAGCACGGGCTGCATCTGTCCACAACACCCACACACCATGGGAATGGCGCTGCTGAGGCCTGGGAACACTTCAGCATCCTGTGTGTTCCCCGCTTCCTTTGTTTTTCCCTTGTGGTATCATTCCCTGTGAGCACTGACCTGAGCAGATGTGACGTATTTAAGCTTCAGTCTAGCTGGTTGTACTAAAGAAATGTCTTTTGTGATTAAAGGTGATTGTTCTGTTATTGGTAGTTGTAAAAAAAATTTCTGAACCTTACTGTTTCTCTATTTTTTAAGAGTATGTGTCTCCCATAGTGCTGCTGGATTTTACTTTTTAATTACAAATAAACAAACCAACCAATCCCCAAACAATATTTATGTCATATGTTCTTATATGTTCACCATGTATTGTAATGTATTAAATCTTTCTTACAGACTGACTGATAGTGGGTAGTTGGTCTTAGAGTCCTAAAGCACAGTAGAAACCAAACTTAAAGAATTATATTTGACGGTAATCCTGGTCCATTTTCTCCTGGTCTCTAAATTTACCAATTTTTTTTTTTTTTTTTTTTTGTTACATACCACTCCTCCGAAGCAGACTGCTCTTATACCTCAGAAAATGGAGACATTAATTCACAAATTAGTGTGGCATTACTAAAACAAACTCCACCCTCTTCTGAAAGAATGAGTTTGAATTGTGAACCATTCAGTCTACTGCTGCCTTCAGAAAATGAAATGCCACAAGCTTCAGAAACTTAAGAAATTGTTAGCTTGGACTCCATCTCTAGGAAGGGGACAGGGAAAAGGACCTTTCCCATCAAGTCTTAAATTAACTCTTTAAATTTTGAACCAGCTAATCCTGTCTTTATTGTTGTTGTAGCACAAACTGACTCAATGGGATGTCTGGACTGAACCATAGGCAAGAATCTCTCCTCCCAAGCAGAGAGGATTCCTGGGAGAAGCTCATGCTGGAATGCAGAAGGGAGTGGACAAACCCAAGACACTGAGGCACCAAATACACCAGAGGTGGTGAGTGGAGAAATAAATAGGTGAAAATAAAAAAAGAATGTTTGTCAATATGATGGCAGGTGCTTTAAACATATGAAACTTTTATATCTATCTATGTGTATATATAAATATAAAAAAACTCACCTTACCCAGAGTTGAGTTTTTAATTGCCAAGCCCTAGAGACCTAGAGAGGTCACAAAAAAACCTGACAGAAGGCACAGAAGATGAAGATCATTAGCATGATTAGAGTTCAAGTGCAGGCAGGAAAATAAAGAGACCAGAAATACCTTGCTGAGAAATAACAGGGTTTTCAAAGCAAGCCTTGAAGTATGTTTATTAGTGGAAAGGCAAGAAACCTTTACTTTTAGCCAAAGACTGCCTGATCTGCCGTCTTACACCTTATTTTAGCAACACTACCAAAGCAAGATCTCCTGTGTGTCACTTCAGCTTGCAAACTCAGAAGCTGCCTTTGCTTTGGGAAGAGGCAGGCTAAGGTGAGCTGCTGAGGTTTGGCTGAGGGGTCAGGTCTGGCAGGATGTGATGAGGCAGGATTGTGGCAACAGGGAGCTGGAAGTGCCATGCCTGGGGCAAGCCCTGGTGCACAAAGTGCAGCCAGGCTGGCTCAGGCAGGAGCCAGGGACGTTGGCACTGTGCCCTGGCTGCTGCTGGCCTTCCCTCCTGCCCCAGTGGCCAGTGATTACAGGCTGCAGCTGCCAATTCCCCCAGAGGGTGGTTCAAACCTTGGGGAATCACAGCCGTGGCATTGCTCTTCTGGACCCTGTCCTTTAGGGGTTCACTGCTGGCTGAGCAGGCCCATGGCTTGCCTTCTCCAACAGCCTCAGCAGCAGCCTGTTTCATCCAAGCAGGTTGAAATCAAACCCCTGAACCTTGTTCGTCTCTACAGGCCTCTGAAAGAGAACAGTAATCAAAACTGATTTAATATTCTTGGCCTGACTATCAGAACTTATCCTCAGATCTTGTACTTGTGGGGTTCCCAGACGAAGTAAGGAATGATGCATCTGACTCCATGTTCTTAGAAGGCTAATTTATTATTTTATGGTACTATATTATATTAAAGAATACTACACTAAACTATACTAAAGAATACAGAAAGGATACAGACAGAAGGCTGAAAGGATAATAATGAAAACTCGTGACTCTCTTCAGAGCCCTGACATAGCTCGGCCGTAATTGACCAATAAGTCAAAACAATTCACATGAAACCAATGAAACAATGTTGGATAAACAATATCCAACCACATTCCAAAGCAGCAAAACACAGGAGAAGCAAATGAGATAATATTGTTTTCCTTTTTTCTCTGAGGTGTCTCATGTTCCCAGGAGAAGAATCCTGGGCAAGGGGATTTTTCCAGAAAATATGACTGCCACACTCAGAGGATACAATGTACTTGTTAGCCCCAAAAGCCACTTGAATGGGTGGATAAAACACAACAAAACCAAAAACCTGAATTCCTAATCTGTAAATCTCTGGAGAGAATATTAGCTTTTTATTGTTTCCCTATCAATAAAATGCAGGAAGTAGTCCTAAATGCCTCACCTCTACAGCTTGCCATTATTTATCACATCAAATGTCCTTTCTTCCAGGCTTTTTGGTTTGCTCCTGCAGATAGATTATGCAAACATGTTCAGCATATGGAGCAGAACAGATCCAAACTCTGTTCAATCAAATGCAAAGTGCCTTCATGTGCTGCTGCTGCAGAGTGTGAACTCTCAGAGAAGGCAATGCACTGAACTGTATTATGAACTGAGAGTATGAAAACACCCAGGTAGTCTTGGAAAAATGGTTAATCAGTAAGTATTCATTGGAGTTGGCAGGCAAGCACATTTTACAAATGTTTGTTTCATAAATATTTATTTTAAGAATTGAATTTTGGGAGTTTTCAGACAAAAGAAGCCATAAAATGGTGAAGAAAAACTTCAAGGTTGACATTCTTGTGTGTGTGATATTTTTTTGCTTTATATTCCTTTTAACCTCTTTTCTTCTTTTTCATTTTCAAAGAACTGAAGAAACTAAAATCTACAAAAACCAGTCTCAGGCAGAATGTGGAGCCAGTGCCAGGTATCCAGAAGAATGAGTCAGTAATAAAGAAACCTACAGCTTGTAACCAAAATGCCTCGAGCTGTTTGCATTAAGTTATCTTGAATAAACTATGTGTTGTGTATTTCCTGAAGAGCATGACCAAAAACTCACTGAGAGTATGGATCTCCAAGTAAGTTATGGCTAAAAGCCTGACTAATGTTTTATGTGTCTTTTTGGTGCATTTCCAAAAGGATGTTTGTTTGTTTTTACTCATTTCTTACTCATGAAAAAAAAACAACCAACAACCCAGTGAACTTAAGTAGGGTTTACAATACAGGATTCATTTTTCATTTGTTAGAGAGCATTTCCTCTAGACTGTAGACAAATTGTTTCCCGGCACAGAAAAATCTGTATTGATGTGGTCAAGATTTAAAATCTAGCAATGTACTTCCTCTACTGGGGATGTTCTGAATTTCTTCAGTGCAGTGAATCATTCTGGTGGTGGAACCAAACTCAACTTACTTATGTTGAATGGCAAAAGGACAACAAAAACTTTCCCAAATTTGAAAATATCACTGAAAAAGAATAAAAGCACAATTGTCTTCAGCCATTATGGGCTGCCCTAATTTGAATCACATGGGAAAATGCTTTGTTAATGGCTTTCTTCCTGTACTCTTCATTGGCAACAAACCAAACCAAACCCTTTTCTTTGTTCTTTTCCTTTATGCATTGTCTTTCCATCTGGTTTTAGAAGAAGCTGGTCCTGTGAGTTAGCAAAGATTTTGAAGTACTAGAGATCTGGGGTCATTTCTACAGATGCTCACGACAGCCATGGACTGACCACCTCCATTACTGTTCTGTAAAATGGGAATATTCCACTTTACCTCAGGAGGCTGTTGCTAGAAAATCTATTTATTGCTGTAAGATGTCCAGCTACCACAGGATTATTTAAGGCATATATATAGTTCGTATTTTTCCTTACAAGTGTGTGCTGTGTAGAGTTTAAGCTAATAAGTCCTGATGATGATTTATGATGAGGAATTCACTCTTAAGAGGAACAAATTTGAATAGATTTAAATACATACACGCAAAAGAAATATGTGCAGCCTCCCAGAACTCTTTGAAATATAAATGTGAGAATTCCTTTAGGTATAGTGCTGGAAGCCTTCGTGTCAGACCATATTGTCAGGTGCCAGGCAGAAGGAGCCAGCCAGAGTCACTGATTTATGCAGCTTTCTGCTGGAAGACCCCAAAGACTGCAACTCTCTATCTCTCTCAGCCACGGGGCAGGAGGTGGGACCAGCTCCATTAATGCCTCCTTCAGCTTTTAAACCCCAGCAGAAGGTTTACTCCCATGTGCTCGGGACCTACAGTCTTTTGTTTGCTTTTCTATACCAGCGTCTCCATGTTTGATATTAATTTTATTCCCTTCCTTGGAGTATTATTTACAACTGAAGAGCAGAATGTTATAGGCTGAGCTGACAGGGCACTAAATATAGCAAAAGCAGGGCAGTTCCCCACTCTAATCATCTCCTTCTGCTTTTATGTAGATAGTAAATGATGGGCCACAGAGGGAATTGCCATTTGTCTCTAGGAAATACATGTCAAAGGAGTTTAAGCGCTACATCCTGCCCACACGGGGAAGTTAATTTAGGCTTGACGCAGCAGTGCTGGCTTTTCCTAGCACTGAGGAGTTGCAGATGAGCTCTTTAGTCCTTCAGCTGAGTGCCATAGAGACCGTGGTTTTGAATAGGGTATTTACAATGGCAAATGGCACCATTTCTAGCCTGAAGGAACAGGCAAATTTCAGCCAAAACCCGGTGCCATTCATGCACATCATCCCTCTCACTGCCCTGTGTCTGTCTGAGCCTTGGGCAGCAGCCCTGCCTTGGCCGGGGCTCGGCTCTGCCCCACCGGGACCCGGGCCAGCCTCGGGGCTGCCATTTGCTCTGTTTCTGCCTTGGGCTCGTTCCTCTGACTTGCCTCCCCTGAGCCAGCTGACTTGCCTGGGCTTTCTTCCCTCTGCCAAGTCTGCTTTGCTGCCTCCTTTCAGGTCTGGAGCTGTTCTGCTGCCTGCTCTTTTAACAGCTGCCCAAGTGCGCAGGAAGAGTTGGACCAACACTAAAACCTCGCCAGCTCTGCTCACTTGGGTCCTACAACCTAAACGCAGCATGCAAAAGTTTAAGCAGCAGCTTTGCTGATGGGGCTTAGCCCTAAACCCACACAAATCCAAGGTAATCTGGAAGCAGCTCACTGCTGCTTTAATATCAGCGCGAGGTGGAAGGAGCTGGGAGCTGTGTGCGTGCCTTGACAGAGAAAGTTTGTGATCTAAAGGTTTCAAAATCTGCATAATGAAAACTGCCAGAAAGTTTAGTGCAGCAGTTCTGCTTTTCCCCGTGCAGAGCTACAGGGCACAGGTTAAGGCTCAGCTCCAAGAAGAGTGAGGTATTGCAATGCAAAGGAGCAGAGGAGATGCTGAGTACAAGGATATCAGTTAAACTTTCTGACCAGCCTAAGGGTTCTTCATGTATTTTATCTGCTGGCTGACTAATGTAAAATACAAAAGTATTCTGCCTGGCAAGCCAGGAGCAGAACTGCAGTCTCCACCCTCCCAAAGGATGATTTAAATACGAAGCTATGATGCCGTGTTCTTCCTTTCCTTCTGCCTGCTCAAATGCATTTTTAATTCTTTAATGCAAAGTAGGAAGGCACCAAAATCTCTCTTTCTCCAGAAAAGCCTGAGATAGGGTAGACAGAGACTTCTCCTACCTTCTGCCTGCTCAAATGCATTTTTTAATTCTTTAATGCAAAGTAGGAAGGCACCAAAATCTCTCTTTCTCCAGAAAAGCCTCAGAGAGGGTAGACAGAGACTTCTCTGGGAATACCAGCAACTCTCCTCCTGCCTTCACTGGAATTAAAATCACACTCGCTGTGTTCTAAGTGACCACCTCACCCTGAGGTACAGGAAGAATGGGGTGCTACCTCCTCCTTAGCTGTGAGCTGGAGCACAGCACCAGGTACTGTGGTATTTTTTACCTAGGCAGTCTCAGCAGAGACCAGAGTCACCCAGTGAGCCAAACCACCAGCCTGACTGTACAGGAGTGTGGGCAAGAGCAGAAGCTCAGGCTTAGTCCCCCAAGGGATATGAGCTCTTACGGTCCACTCTGGATTTAGACATTCTTTGTGAAATGACCATTCGGTAAGAATTCTCTTATACCCTCGTGAATGCACAAAATACAGATGATTATAGTGGTCTATAAAACCCAAAAACTGGACACACTGTTTACTTCAGTAATTATTTGCTCATTACAGGCAAAGCATTCCAGAGTTGCTCCTCCTGAGGTGCTAAGGTCACCTGCTTTGGTGATTGTGTTGTAAGCCTGCTGTATCCCAAGGCACCAATACTTCCCAGTTAAAACACTGCAGATGAACACAATGAAAGCCAATAAAAAAATCCTCCAATTCCAAAGAACTGTTGATTGGAAATGTTTCCTTATTTCTGACACCAATGAAGGCAGCCTGCTTATTTGCAAGGGTGAAACAGAGTACAAACTTTTTAATCTTCAATCCCAAATTCACCTAAAAGATTTAGGGCCAAATATTCCTCTTATTTACACCAGTGTAAATTTAGGGAAATTTCATCCAACTTAATGTACTGCCAGGTGGTGGATTTTGCCTCAGATCTCATTATTTTTGGGTTTTTATTTATATTCAGCCACTGTGTGTATACACAGATACAAAGCAGTAATTTTTGCCAGCAAGAAGAGAGTGGAGTTTGCTATATAAATCGGTATTTCTCAGTCAATATGTTGCAACCCCTGAAGGGGTTATAAAAACCATCTGGGGGCTTGTAAAGAACTGAAAATTTTATAACAATCTAAAGCAAAGAAAATGTCATTTCTTCTACTCTCCATAGAGCAGCACCATTCTCTTGGCAACCTGTCAAAACCATACATGAAACAATAAATTCTTTAGGCTTATCACTTTTACCATATTTTTTTTCTTTAGCTTTATAAAACATGGATGAGAACTGGAAGTTTCTCCTTTTTCCCCCTTTTATGTAGGATTTCCTATCTGAACTGCTTGAGAAATGTTGCTTTCAAATTTTTGGCCTCAAAAGGCAGTAAATTTCTTTAAGGGCCTCCGCCTTGGTCTTCTCCTAACCTGCTTGTTAAAACTACAGCCTATTTTGTCAAGCTTAGGCTTGTTTGTGTTGGAGCCAGTTTTTCTATTTCACTGTGACTTTCTGCCTGTCAGTTTCCTCTTTCAGCCTAAATCATACAGGGAAAAATCAACATTTCCCTTTGTGGGAAGAGATGTTTTGCATCAAGTGGAAAAAATGGATGAGATTTCCTGTATCCTCATTAGCAAGGTGGTGTATGGTTTGAAATCTGCCCTTTCTAAGGTGAGATACCATCTAAGAGCCTCTCTGCTTTTAAGTGTAGCCTCACAGCACATACAACTTTTCAGTGAATTTTGCTTTCATGTACACATCTTTCATCTCTGTGCATAGGTGCTTATCTATGAAATTAATTCAAGTAGCAACCAAGTGTGTCCCACCTAAAGGAATCAGAGAATAAATTCAGAAAAAAAGGCTCATTGTTGGTTTTTTCCCCTTCCAGGATGAGATGCCTCACACAAGGACTGGGCAGGCAGCAGAGCTGGTGGCTCTGAGACCCTGAGCGGGGTAGGGGGGAAAGGAGAGGATGGCAGTGCTCTCCTTTTGGCAGCTGTTTGGTTGGGTGGGCAAATCTCAGGCAGCTTCACCTCAAACTCCTCTTGACTTCAGCTCTTTTGCCTGATTTCCACAAATCAGTTCTTTGTTGATGCAAAGTACTTAGTAGGTGTGGTGCCTCACTCTTTCCAAAAAGCCTGACTTGTTAACTGTTTAGTGGGCACAAATTTGGTAGCTTAAGCCACTTGCTAAGGAACAGTGCTTTCTTGCCTGGGTGGGAGGTGATGCCCAGAGCCAGGAGCTGAATGAGCTGTGGGCGATGTGGCAACAGCTAAGGGGAGGAACTGCACTTCTAGCTTTTACTCTTCAGCTCCAGCTACACTGGGCTGGAACTGTGCTGTCCAAACTGGGTGGAATCAAAACTTGGACAATTTCATGTCATTTTCATTTGCTTGGAACACAGCTTCCTTTTCCCTGTCCCATTTCTACTGAAGACAGACTACAAAGTCTGCACGTGCAGAGGATGGGTTCGGATCCAAGCCGAGGGCGTCTGGGGGCTTGGCTGTTGGCTTAGGTCTTCAGGCTGTCGGACTAGAACCAGGATTCCTGCTCCAGTTTCTGAGTTCAGCTAGCTAGTCAGGGTCTAGCTCTTCAGCTGCCTTCCAGATGCCAGATTGTACCAAAATGCTCCTAAAATCATTCCGTGGTGTTTTCCCATGGGGTTTGCATGATGCTGAGTGGTTGGGCAAGAGATCTGACATGGTCTATGCAGCTTTCTGCCTTCATGCCTGAGAGAAAATGGCTACCCAAGGGTTGTCTCTGCTAATATGAAAAATCATGCAAAAGGTGGCTGTTGGGTATTTTTGTGGGTTTTTTGGTTCCTTAATTAATCTTTATTCTCAATTCAGAAATGTATCTGTGTATGAAACATTTTGGGAAAAGAGGGTAAATTTTAATTAAAATTTAAAAATCGAGCTGGTTAGTAAATAGCCTAACAAATGTCCACCTCAGCTGGCACTGCCCACGAAGAAACCATTCCTGGACAGCCAGCACCAGCACCTTATCTTGGCCTAATTCTCCGTGCCCTGGCTGAGGCTGAGCTCCTTGCCTCTGAGCACTGCCTAGCTGTGCCACCTCTCTCATCCATGTTTCCATCATTTCTGTTTTGCCCACTCTCCCTGCACTGAGAGAGCCACCTTGATGGACACAAGGCTCTCCACCGTAAAGACCAGCAGCAGCTGCCACCGCTGCTGCTCCGGCTCGTGCCAGGAGATGGCTTGTTTTGATTTTTTATCCAGAGAAGTCCAAACTCCTGAGGGAAGAAATGTGGTTTATTGCATACTCATCCTGTTTCTTCAAAGCTGAACTGTGCCATGCATGAAAATTTTTTGGAAATCGGGAGCAGAAACGATGACTTAACAAGGCAGTGCTGTCCACTGCCACACCAACACACTGCCGGTTTTCCTGAAGTTGTCAGCACTACTGTTTTGTACAAAGAGTGGAAATTCCTTCTTGTACTTTGTCAGTCAGGAAGCCCAGGGCTGTCAGTCAGTGTTACAGTTAACATGTGTTTTCCCAGGTTTGCACTTCTGTCCTGCCACACTGCTCTGTGCCTGTGCTGCTACACTGAAGAGCAACAACTTCCCTCCCTGCGATCCCTCCCGTTGTTCGTGCAGATTAAAACCCCAGGGCCATACAAGGGATGGAGGTCCTAGGCTGAGCCATTTCCTCATCCCGTGGCTGCACTGGGGAGCACACGGGGAGGAGTCCCTTGGCCAAAACCCTCCAACCTCGCAGCACGCCGCTGGCGCTGAAGGGCCGCACGGAGCTGGCCTCGGTGCTCTCTGTCCCCTCACCGCTCCGGCGTGTCCTGCCGGGCCGAGCCTCGCCCCGTGGGCACTCCACCGCCGCCTCGGCTTCCCCTTGTCCCCGACACGGCCGCTGCGCCCCCGCTGAGCCAGCGGCGCTGGGGAGGCTCCCCGGCGCGATGCGGGTCCGACCCCCGGGCACACCGAGCTCAGGCCGAGCGCTGCCCGGGCTCGCCCCCCGCCCCGCTCCGCTCCGGGCCGCGG
>NW_024525045.1:5153573-5463118 GCF_017590135.1 Pyrgilauda ruficollis
CGGGGCAGCGGCGGAGAGCGGCGGGGGAGGTGAGCGGGGCCGCCCAGCCCCGAGCGGGCAGAGCCGGGCTGCTCCGGAGGGGCGCCCGGGAGGGGATCGGGGCACCGGGCGGAGGGTCCGGGGCACCCAAAGTTTGGCCGCCGGCAGCCCGGAGGCCGCGGGGTCGCTCCTGTTACCTGCTCGCACAAGTTTCCCAGCACCGGGTGCGTGGGCGCTGTGCCGGGAGCGGGCTTCTGGCGCGCCGAGTTTCTTCTGCGTGTTGGCTTTGTGAAAGCAGGGAGGGTTTTTTCCCCCCAAAAGAAGCGGGGTTTAAGGCTGGCAGCCCTCGGTAGTGGCATCGCCAGCGCGGCGCGGGAGCCGCTTCGCTCCGGGTGCGGGAGAGGTGGCACTTCCGAGCGCCCGCTGCGCTGGGAGAGCCTGGAAACTGGAAGTTGCTCGCTTCCATTCGTGTCCCTTGTCTTCTGTGAGAAACGCTTGCTGGCTGAATGAAAGTAATAAATAATAATTCAGTTACTCACTGAAATTTTCTTGGCATTTCGAATGACAGAGTAACGGGGGAGAAACATTTACGGCCATTGCCCTTTGGGGAGGAAAGGGTGATATTCTGATACTGTAACAGGATTTAGATAGTGCTGGTGGCATCACGTTGTGTGCTGTAAGCGGAGAGCTGGTTAACCAAAACTCTGACCTCGGCTCAGTTTGGAGTGATGTGGGAGCTGCTTCGTGTATCGCTGTTCTGGGAAGATTTGGAAATGCAGAGTCCTTTGTCTCTTGGTGAAAATGGTGCTTGATGTTTTGGCTCAGTACTGTGCAATGTTGGAGGATCTTAACAGAAAAATACCTTTGGAGAAACCATTGTAGTAACAAATAGGTGTTAAAATATCGAATTTCCCATAAAACTAGCGAATATCTGTTTATGGATTAGGGGCCTTTGATTTATTTCTCTCCCCCTTTCTCATGCCTGCATATGATTCTGAACGTGGTCTGGCTTTTGTGGTTGTAATCGCATTCTTGGGCAACTTCCTGAAAGAGAAACCTGGTAGAATGACTTTTTTTTTTCACTGCACTGAAAAATGACCTCTTGTTCCTTCACTTTCTCGGGTGTGAGCATTTAGTAATGTCTTGTCCCCAGCTTGCCACAGGAATTCATTAGAAACCTGATTTTGTAGGGACTATTCACAAAATGTACGTAGGTGTAAGCAGCTGTGCTGCTGTGTAGCTTCTGAGAATCTGCAGACATCCTTGAGCAAAGTGAAAAGCAGCTTCATGCCTGCTGAGTGCTCAGATGAGCCTTTGGAGTGTGAGGGGAAGACCAATGCAAATAAAAAGGCAGAATTATTAAGTAGATTCAACTGCACGTAAGATGTACTAGGTTGGAGATCTAGCATTTTGTGGGGTGTGATTAGACTCATGAGAATAGCAGCTCAGCTGTTTGGCACAGGAGCAAACTTTGAGTGATGAATGATAGTCCACAGCTTTTTACAATTACAGACAAGTTGTATGTCAGGCAACCTGTAAGAAAATTGTGTCAAGTGCACAGTGTCTCTGGGCACTGCTGTTTTATGGCCTCCCCAGGTATGAGGATGGTGGAAGAACTCCTCTTTGCTCTGATTGATGATATGGCCATCACTATAGTCACACATACATTTATATCTATATATAGCTGTATGTATCTCATGTGGGAGGCAATAGAAACTCATGTCAGAACAAAAAAGAAAACAGAAACCCGCAGTGGATTTTGTCTCAAGGTGTATACAGAAGTGTTGAAGCTTCTGTTTGGTGTTGTCATTGACAACCAGGAGAACAGCATGTCTTGGTGGCATGTGGAGACTTTTAGCCCGAGTGTCTAAATCACACAGGCAGAAACGTGTTCCCAACCTAGAGTTTCTTACCAGCATCTGCTAGGCAGAAAAATGTCAAGCAGGGAGCCCGGTAAGTTGCACCAGGTATTTTTAGAATAGATTGAAGTGAATGTGTCTGTGTAAATACTGAAAAATAACCACCTCACCTTACTGCCAGGAATTACAATGGAGATGCATATAAACTGCATGTATCCACAGCAAGGGATCAGTTCAGAGGGAGCTCTGGGTAGAGATTTGTGGTGGTGAGCACAGCATCTACCTGGCTCATGCAGCTGGTGGTGGCTTTTGATTCTTGATAAGAACTACTGTGCTCATTCTTGAAAAAGCTGAGCCTCGGTGGAAGGGCTTTCTTGGAAGCTGGGGTTAGGGTTGTCTGGGCTGCTTGAATTGCTTAATCACAAGCACGCATGAAGGAGCATGCTTTTGTAATACTAATTATGGGGAAATTAATTCTAATCATCAAAACGTTTCCAGTCAACTTGGTTTGTTAACTGACTTCTGCAGTTCTCTAGGGTCCAAGGTTTTATACATGAGAAGACAGGGAAAAGATGGATAATCATCACTAATCTGCAAGGTGTTGCTAGATACAGTCATCTTTACGTGCCTCTGAGCATCTTCCCAGTCACCTGTGACATGGCTAATGAATCAAGTTTTACAGCAAAGTGCTGGCCTGTAAGAACCATGTAATTCAGTGCACCTCTACTAGCCATAAACATATTTTGAATAAGTGTAGTGATATAAGGAATTACCTCTTTTTGGTAGTGGTAGCGTGGAATAGTCAATCACCTATGTATGAATTTAAAGATTTAGTGTCAATGTAAAGATACAGTGTAACTTTAGGGATCTATGAAAATATAAGTAGTTTATTTTTATTATTATTAAAGTAGATAGCTTCTTTGTGTAAAAACTAGAAAGCTGAATATGTGCAATTGTGTATGTGTTCAGGTGTCTCCTCTGTGATGGTTAAAGTGGTGGGAGGAGAGCAATAAGAGGTGGTAACATTCTACAGCTGGAGCTACACAACCGTTTAGGCTGGCATGCTATGGGGAAAAAAAAGCTGTCTTGTGTTCTGCTTGTTCCTGTCTCTTTAGGGATAGACTCTAGTTCATACTTGACTTCTGTAAGCAGAGCTGAGGTCTCTGCTGAAGTGAGAGCCAGTAATCAGGGAATGGAAAAGTATGGGGCAATTTTAGTGGCAATGCTAGTATAAATCATAGGTTCTTGAGCTGTTTATCATGGCCTTGAAATACACTTAAATGCTAACTGAAATGCTTTCTAAATCCATTAGCACCTCTCCTTGAGCAGTGCCTGTGGAAAAACGTGCATTTTGGCAGCTGCTGTGTCTTCTCTGTGGTCTGGTGTTCACCTGTAATGGCCAGAAAGATGTTTTTCCCCTTATTTTTATGCTGAAATCAGAAGGTGTCTTATGCTGGGCTCCAGTAATTATGCCACAAAGCAGTTTAAGTATGAAAGCATATTCATCTTGTGGAATTATCTCCCCGTGGAGAAAATGTCAGTTTTGCTGACCATGCTCAGCCCTGTGGTGCAAAGTGTGGGCTTCAGGCAGTCTGCTGTTGGCGTCCTGGGCTTCGGAAACAGCAGCCTGAAATTCTCTTCAGTGCTATGGGACCATGAAAGCAGTTGTGGAAGGGATCAAGACTGGTGGCCAGTGAGTGCTGAACTGAAGAAGCCTGTTCAAGGCTGTGTTTATGTGGTGGCCTTGGCATGCAGGTAGGTTGGTTTGTGAGAAATAGGAGTTACCAAGAGACTGTAAGCTACAGGAGTAAATCCCCCTGGAGTCTCCAGAAGCACTAGTGAGAAATGCTCGTACATTCTATCTCCCTTAGTTTGGCTGATGTACAGGGGGGTATGAATTTATATACATCAGCTATGTAGCTTTGACCAAGCCTAGTTTTTTTACTTAAATGCTTTCTGTATCATTGAACAGCTCGCTCTTTAAGCCTCTGTTCTTGCAGAAGGACATGTTGAGGTATTTAGTGATGTTTCTCACTGCTTCTGAGATGGTTCTGTCATCTGGTGTGAACTGTAAGCTTCTGCTTGCCCACAGCTGAACGAGGTTTGAGGTTTTTTGTTTGACTAGGAGAGGGACAGTTTCCCATTGGCTCTGACAGCTTACAGGTACAAAACCAAGAGGAGAACTGAACATGACTAATTTTTCCTTTTCCATTCTGTTATCCTATAACTTTACATCACTAAGGAAACTAAGAAATGCCATGTAGAAGTTGGTGCATTATCTGTTACCTCTGTGTCTCCATCTTGCTGTACACCCTCCTCTTCCAGAAGGAGTCGTTCATGTGGCTTTCTCAGCAGTTAAACAAGCTGAGGCTCCAGCTGCTCTGGCAGCTGGGTTGAAGAGGTTGCTTTCCCAGCTAATTGCCTACTTCCTCTGCAGAGGTTCGTCATCTGCCTTACAGAAATAGTGATGGACTCCTGGAGGCTCAGCCAACACAGCTCACAACTCAGCCTACAAACTCTCAGGCTGAACTGAATCAGACAGTTTAATATACTGGGTCACGACCTGCTCTTGGAGAATTCTTGTGCATAGTTCATACTCAGTTGTCCCTTTTTTTACTATGGAAATTTAAGTCTTGCCTTCCCAGAAACCTGTAGTAAAGCCAGTGGGATCAGTCAGAAGTGAGGTCAGTTTAACAAAAAGAGTGTTCTCTTAAATGCAGGTCTTTAAATAGCTGGTAATTCTCTTATTAACTGGTTAATGTAAGTCATATTTGCAGATTACTGAGGAGGTGTCTGCCTGATATGGATGATGTTCCCAGCACAAGGCTTTCCTGCATCCTTACAGCATCTGGGACTTCTGATGCTCCTGTGGTTGGCTAGTTCTGCTTCTGCAGCTTTCTGGGGGGAGGGAAAATATATAACTAAATGTCTGTGCTGTAAAGAGAAATGTGAATGTCCTTATCCTTTTTGGGTAACCTTCAAGCTAGGGCGGGAATGGCTGAGAAGAGCCCACTAAAAACTAGTATCTTGTGTTCCTGTGAGCTTAGGTCTGTTTCAGTGATGCTGTCCTGCATACAGAAAATCAATATACATTTTTCATCTTAAATGTTAATAACGTGGCTACATTACACTTTAAGTGTTATGTTTGTTATGTAGTTTTTCAGATAAGGTTTCTAAATTAGCTTGCAAATAGGAAGTGGTTGATTGCTAATGTTGTACAGTGTGATTAATAAATAAATAAAAGACTAGTCACCCATTACTCTGCAGATCTCCAGCCACAAGTGCAGTAAATGGTTAGAACAGCATTCCTGATATCTCCAAGTAATTTGTCATTTGGTAGCATTCCCTATGTACAAATGCTTAAAGTGTCAGGTTTTGGCTGTCAATGAGCTTGTGTAAGTGCAAGTTTTTTGAATTTCATTGTTATGAACAGTCCATTTTTATAGTGAAATGACTGTATGTACCTTTAGAGTAACTGCCAACACTGTTACTGCCATAGTCTTTCCTCATGAGGGAGGAGGGATAAGTAAAAACTTAAAATAATGCAAGTAATTTAATAGTACTTGCATTATTTTAAGTGAGGTTTCTTCAAGTCCTCTTGAGAGACTGTCTTCTAATCTTCTGTTACCAGTGGGGCATCCTAAACCCAGTTGGCTGTAGTTAGATGTTGTATGGCTGATAAATCCTGCCACCTCTCTTAGCTTTGCAGGTGTAATAAAAATGTAAATAATGAATAATAGTATGACTGCATAGAAAATCTAATTTTCAGTTATGCTGTAAACCCTGACTGAACCATAGAGTGTGGAGTGATGGGAATGGGGCTTTGTGGCACTGTTTAGTAGGAAATGTAAGTACCTCTTTTGTGGAGTAACCTAAACCTAAAAGCTGTAGAATCTGAAGGCCAATAGTCATCTCTCTTCTACTCTGCAGCAACTCTCATGCCTTTTCAAAGCTCTGAAATACTAACTATTGGCTTGAGGACTCAATTCTGTACCTTTAGTTTTCTTTATTTCTTACACAGGTTTTTTTTGTCCTTTGCTTGACAGTTCTTTAAGCCCAAGTGTTAGAGAAATTGGCGTGTCTTAACCCTTTTGAAGAAGGATGTATCCTGCAAGGTCTTGGCACTCAGTCTTCTCCAAGCACAGTTCCCAGGTGGCCATGGAGCCATCTCCATAAGGCTGTTTCTTAAGTCTTCAGACTCTCCCAGCCTGGCAGGTGCAAGAGGCAGGGAGGGCATGTGTCAATGGCCAGCAGGTGAAAATTTACTTGAGGAAAGGAGAACCAGATTTGTTTGCTCTGCAGGGATGTAGTGGTGTGAGAGTCTTGCTTTCGGATGACACCAAGATACCTGCACCAAGTGAAAATTAATAAGGGCACTGGATTTCCCTTTAATATTTTTTTAAGGAAGAAGAGATGGTAAAATCCTAAGGCAGAGGTGGGACTTAAGGGTGAAGGTGGTGTGAGGTACCTGATAAGACACCAGCCATTGTTAGTCCAGCACCTTGTGCACTATTTCCTTCATAAATCTGTACTTACACAGCCCATTGCCAGAGAATCAATACCCTGTACCTCATTAATGGGAGCTTGCAGTGCTGTAGGCTTGCCTTTGGCTCCTAAGGAGCCTGTGGTTGCATAGTGAGCATTGTTCATGCACAATAAATGTGGCAACTGTGGTTCCATGAGGCCTTTCTTGCACTAAAAAACTAAAAGTGGGGGCTTGAGTTTAGGCGAAGCCTATGATTGCCATTCCCTCTACTGGGGTGAGCCCAGAGAAGAGGGTACAGCCTCCCCACCGTGCTGTGGAACACTCCTCTGCTCCCTCTTTTGGGAAAACTGGTTCTGTAGCGTTGGTCTTGATGAGCTGACTGTCCCATGCTTGTTTCTTCATCATGTTAAAATACCCACAATGCATAAAGAACTTAAGATCAACCAAACCTCTTCTTTAATAAAGGGACACCAGTGAAATGAAAAACATAATTCTCTTTAATCTTTCTGATAGTGTAAGACTTGATACTAGATCTTGGAGAATCCTGTGGAAACTACTTTAAATACAGGAATAAATAATAGCTAGAAACTTTAGCAACTGTAGTTGAGCCTACAGTAACAAGAGAACACACAAAATTTGAGAATGTTGATAGAATTGTGCAGTGCCATAGAAGTTTCTATAAGCCCCCTGCCCTGTCAGCTGTACTTGCTTCATGAAGCAGAGCTAAATTTGGCTTTTTTAATCATGTATAAATGAGGGATGGAAGTAAAAGCAAATGATACATAGAAGCCTATCTATATTCTTGAAACTCTGAATAGTGCCTCTGTAGTTGTTGTACAGTCACAACTCAGTGAAGTAAAAAACTCTGGTCAGCTTTGCATGATGTGAAATTGATCTTTGTAATTGACTACCATGAACCACCACCAAGTGCTCTACAAGATAGATTAGATAGATAGATAGATACTGGTGAGAAAAACTAGTCTGGCTTGTGAACTGGAGACCCTGGTCATGAGGCTACATACAGTTTGAAATGGAACTGGTCTCTCTGCAGTTCATGCTTAACAGAAACCCCCAGAAAACGGTGATGGTCAGGACTCTTCATAAAGAGGCACTGAACTCCAGCTTCCTGCTCATGTGGGAGCAGTGCTTGGACAAAGAGATGGTTCCTGTGTGGGACCAGCTGGTTTTACAAGCTGGTGCTCTGCAGGGAAATTCCCACTTGGCAGGGGAGGCTGGTTGGACACAGCTGAACAGGCTTTCCAGAATGCACTGAAAACCTGAGAGAGATGGGAATAGCAGAGAAAGGATAAAGGTTGGGAGAGGAAGTCTTCAGAACCAATACCATGCTTTTTGTATTCATGTGCAGTGCTGGCTGTTGTGCCCGAATTCAGACCAATGTCTTAAAATATAAAATTATTTCTTTAAAAAACCCATCACTTTCAGCTTATCTCTGTGTACAACTTATGTTTATATCTTGTTGACAGTAACTTACTCCTCTTCAGAGCAATGTGAGTACTGAGCTGTTTAAAACCTAGCAATCATCCTTTATTGGAAATGCTCTGCTTATACTGAACTTCCCAGATATTGAGTAATAATATAAGGAGTTGTCGGATGAAAAGGGAGAGCCAACATTCAAGACATACCAGAAAAGGGGAAGGAAGGTGAAACATTTCCCAGATCTGTCATGTGGAAGAAGCCAGAACTTCAGCAGGCTGAACTCAGGTTGAGGATGAGGAGAGGATATTGAAGCTGAAGGCTTTGCTACGTAAGAGGCTTAGGCAGAAGGGCAGTCAGGAACACCTGTGGGGTGCAGGGAAAGCACAAGAACCAAGAGGCTGGAGTGTTTTACCATGCTGCTCTGGGCATCAGCTGGAAAACAAGACCCAGCACTGCGACCAGAGTGGTCTTCTTGCTTGGGAGAAACAATTGCTGTGTGTTCAGCCAGCTCCTTTAATGACTGTTAACAAGTTTGGTTGAGTATTTATTCAGTCCTGCTGAAGAGAGTTGGTTAAATGCCTGAAGTGAAGCTGCTTTCAGCTCATATGTCAATTGAAATAAGACTTTTAAATTAGTAGCCCAGATGACAGTGGCATGGAAACATCAACATCTCAGACTTGGAGAGGTCCCTGAATGTTTGTTCCAGGCTGGCTTTCTCTGGTCACAGAGGCTGCCCAGTGCCTGCCACGTGGGCTCAGGGGATCTGAGGTTTTTGGGCTTAATTCAGTGAGACCAGCAATGCTGTGAGACTGCTCTTCAGTTTGTGCCTTTAGCTGTGCTTGCTGCTGTTTCATTGCAGCTGTTCACAGAAGTGCAGTTGGGTGTCTAAGCTTCCTTGTGCTTGATATATCATTAAAGAAATTACAGAATCAATCTTGCAACTGCAAGAATGAGCCTTTTGGATTATATTGAAGTCAGGCTTCAAAATAAACACTTGGAGGTGTCTCATAGTGCAGTCATTACAGATATCTAAAAATCTATGTACAGTTGATTATTTCATCCTCAATCCACTGCAAAGTGTTCTTCAGCCTCTCTGGGACAGGCCTTTTCTCCAACTAGATATTAAATATTGGCATTTTTTCAGATCATGTTTTTTGCCTCTGATCTTGAACCAAACTAATTTCTGTTCTTCCTCTTGGGAAGATTGCAGCAGCTTGGTTTGGCTCTCTGAAAATGAAGTCCTTCCTAAGCTAGTTTTCTGCTGTAGGAGGAATCTTCATTGTTTAGCAGTATTTTGTGCCTGGGGCTGAAGATGTAACTTTTCCCTCCTCCACCAAATGCTTTTCTAGACACAGATGAGACAGCCTGTATTAATATACCTTTGCTTTTGTAACAAGCGTTCTGTAAATGCAGGATGAAAGCATCACGTCCTCTTTGTTGATATAACTACTTCCATAATAATTTCATCCAAAAAAATTAAACTAGATACTTTGGTGGTGATCTGAATAGTTGAGCCTAGTGAGAGTAGAGTATCCTGCCCAGTACATCTGAGAGTCAGTGTTTGCAACACCAGCATGAAGCTGAGCTCATCCCAAGACTGGGAGCCTGAAGACTTTCCATCATCAGTCATGAAACAACGCAGAACCATCAGTGTACACTGGGCGTACTGCTGTTTTCCTCCTCTGCCTTCCCCAGAGCTCTGTGCCTGACTGGAATAGTTGTCTAAAAATGCAGTTAGAGTTGTAACTGGTACTTCAGTGTGATGTACAGGACTTGGGGTGGTGCTGCTCTGTGAGGCAGGGGGAGTTAAGTTCTTGGTGTGCTTGCTGTGGAGATGGCATCTCATATAGATGGATGTGTGACACTGATCTGTTTTGCTCAGAAACTCTAGCATTAGGGTTAAGAACTGGATTTGCATAACAAATTGCAATGTATGATAACACTGGCTATGTTTCTTTGGGTTAGTGACAGTATTTCCATTGTGTCTTGAGAAGCTTAAATTGTGGATGTTGTCCTTCCTGTAAGTGCTCAGTCTAAGAAGTGGGCAGCCTACCCTACAGAGGGACTTTTTTTTTGATCCAGAATCTTTCAAAAAGCCCACATTTATGTAAATGAATTCGCCTATACACTCTCCTCCTTCTCAGTTTAACTTTGTAAAAAATATAAAGGTCATAGGCAAAGAAATGCCTAGCCTGTATTTTTGTTTGGTTTTCTGAAGCATTAGATTCAGATTTAACTATCACCAAGTTTTTTTGCTTCAGTGTTATGAAAGCTTGTTGAAAGCTTGTTGATATTCTGTATAGCAGGTCAGCTGTTTTCCATCCTACACATCATACATCCTTTTGGATTTCTTCTCCCAGCACTGTGCTTAAGCTGTTTCTTGCAGGATATGCAAATGCACTTCTTGATACTGGACTGCATAGAAGCTGATTTTACCGAAATCCACGATGGAAACTTCAGTTGCAGGGATGCTGCTTCTTCTCAAAGATCCAATTGTCTCCCCAGTTACCTGGTGAAGTTACACAGTGGCCAGAGCAGGGCCAGGCCAAGAAGCGACTGCTCCGTAACTTGTGATCAAAAGTGGTTTTACTCTTTTTCCATGCTCAGAGCGCTGCACAACTTCTTTTCACTTATCGAATAGCTATTTGCTAGAGATTGTGCTCCAAAACAGAGACCAACCTATCTTGATGGTGTGTGAGGAGGGAGAGGTTAGGCAAATATGGAGAATTCTGGGGAAACCAGATGTGGGAGGTAATAGATTAAAACAGAAAAAACCCAAAATTCTGCAGCAGTGGCCTTGGGAGCAGAGTTGGGTTTTTTTTGACAAGGCTTCACATGTTATGTGGAAAATACAAGGCTGTCACCCTGAGTCTGTCAGGGACTGTCACCAGTGAAGTAGAAAACTTGGAGACTTACAATATATTCTAGGAAAGGCAAGAAGAGAAGTGTCTGCCTTCAGTTAGGCTTGTGCGGATGAAGTACCTAAATGACAATGAAACATAGTTTTATTTGATTTCAAAGTGTCACTCCTGTCTCTGCCCTCATAGTATGCTTCTTGCCATATAATGCATCAAGGGTAGATTGCCCTCAAAATTGCCCAATTTCCTGTGGTTTGCTGTCAGGATCAGGTGGAGCTCGCTTGGTCAAAAGCCTGGTTTTCAGACTGCAGGTCAAACTGTGCTCTGTGATTGTTATCTGGTACTGTCCCTGTCCATCACTATGTGGGACAGGCTATCTGGCACCAACATGCACCATTCCTTGCTTCAAAGTGCATCCAGTAAGACTTTGTAATAGTTTTAGGACCTTGAAGTTTCTTTCTGCGAAGATACTAGGTAGAGTTACAAGTCTGCTTAATATTGGGATTAATAATTTATTTAAACTACCCCTTGGGTTTCCAGGCTTGGCAGAAGAGATGGCCACCAAACCACCAAAGAAAACCCTAAAAGCTAGCCCTAAAAGTAGCTTTTCTTGGAGTGCCTCCTGCAAGGCAGCAGCACCATCGGTGTGGAGCTGCTGCCTGTGAGAAAAGGAATCCTTGCCCTTAAGAACAAAACTAGAGGTTTCAGGTGGTTTGTGTTGGTATCAAAGAACACAGAAGAATGTTCCTTAATAATTTTAATTTATTTTGAAAAGTGCAAGTTTACTTTTGCTGTCAAGCTGTTGGCTCTCCCCCATGACATTTTCTTGCCGTAGCTGGTGATGAGGGGTGCAAGACAAATGTGGGAGTGACTCATGTAACCTGCCTCAGGGGGCTGCAAACCCAATCCCTGCTGCTTGGGTTTTGTTCTGCTGGTCTCAGCTGCAGTTAGGCCAGTCCAGTCTAAATTTTGGGCTAAGCTTGAGTAGTTGCAGTGGATGGCTGATATGAAGCTCCTTTGGAAGGAATTGTGCTTAAGTGACCTCAGAACTGCTTGGGGGATTAGTAGGTTTATGGAGAAGACTTAATTATTGGGTGGGCTGTTATCCCACTTTGTAGGACAGTGTTTTCACTTTTTCTTGCATAACTTAAATCAGCAAGTTCTTCTGGTCAGAAGTATGCTAAAGTTGGATTTGGGGGAGAAAGATGTCTAAACTCTTGCATTTTTGCATTTTCAGCATTTGGTTTATTCTGCAACGACAAACTGCGACAAAGCCAACTTCATCCCCTCAAATGGTGTAGAAGAAAGTGGAAATGCTGTATTTGTCGCTTTCAAGTGTTTTAGCACAGTTAAAGTACATGCTATTAAAAGATGATTAAACAAATCTGTACAAACACCAGCTGGTTTTCTGGTAGTCAAGTGCTCCAGCATGGTTTGAAGTCGCAGCGTAGGTAGGCTGGCGGTGGCACAGCTCCTTGGGGTGTGTGGGAGGAGGCTGGGAATGACAAGGCTGTGCCTCTGCTGGGCCCCAGCACCCTGGGGTGCTGCACCTACAAGAGCAAGTGTGCCAGCTTGCTGCACAGGAGGCTCCAGGGCAGCAGAGACCTGGTTTTGCATTTGTTATGCAAATAACACTTCATTCAGTTGGACACCTTCTGCAGCCCTTCTTCTGAAGTCAGTGGGGGAACTGGCTCCTGGCTGGCCTGGAAATGGAAGTCAGGGCTGTGAACTGTGTAAATGAAATGTCTTAAAAATGTTGTGAACGGGGAACATAATTTAAGGAAATTGGAGGTTATTGCATGTTTCTCTAAGTATCTCTTTGCCCTAACAAAAAGGGTTGAATTCGGTTTTGTGAGGAGGAAATACAGCATAGTAGTTACAGTGCTCAGTGTTTGACATTTGGGCTTGGCTCTCTGTAATCAGTTGCTGATAGGTCCTCAACAAAATGTTGATGCTGCTTGTGCTTGAGTTCTTTGGAGCTCATGGATAATAATACTGAGTTCTGTCAGGTGTTAGACCTGCAGGTGAAGATACGCCCGTTTTGAATATTAACTTAACGTTGTATACATTAGGTGCTCTATTTTCTTAATTGGAAAAGTACAGATTGAAATCCAAGTTCAATGTTTGCATTTTAAAATCTAAAATTTTCTTCTACATTCTTGTTATTGAGAATGCCAATTATGCAGCTAACTCTTATTGTTCTAGGCAGGTGTAAATTCCCATACCAGAAGGTCTGTTTGCATATGTAGATATGCTTCTGTTCACTGCAGAAAATGATCTATGAGGTGTACTGTGCATCACATACTAGTGGGTGAGAACCATACCACACTTCTCAGCACTCATTTACCATAAAGTGCAGTCTAAATAGAATGCCAAGCCTCATTTACCTGAAACACAAAACTATCTGAACTAGGGGGTTGTGGGATGTAGTCTCCTAACTTGGTGGCTTTTGTCCTTTATATAGACACTGATATCTAGCTATGTCATGATTATCAGTGCGTCTGGAAACCCCTATGCCTAAAATCCTGGTAGTGGTAAAACAGTGAGTTGTGTGAGTCCCATTGCTAGAGTTCTGTGAATGGTGTGTGGCACGTGTGCAAGATTTGCCTGCTCTTTAGGTGAATAAGAATTTAAGTTAAAAATGCTGTACTTATGAAAGCTGACTTAACTTTGCCCTCTTGTTTTCTTACAGATATCTCCAACCAGGAATCATGAACTGGCACTTTTCCCTCCTCTTTGTTCTTGGGACTTTAATGTCTGTATGTGCCCAGTTCAGTTTTTATCCTCTGGAGGAACTTAGCTCTGATGTTGGAATCCAGGTCTTCAATCAAATAGTGAAAGCTAAGCCTCAGGACAATGTTGTTGTTTCTCCTCATGGGATTGCATCTGTCCTGGGGGTGTTGCAGCTGGGAGCTGATGGCAAGACAAAGAAGCAGCTGACAACTATGATGAGATACAGTGTAAATGGTCAGTGATCCTAAGGTGGTTTTGGGTGTGTTTTGTCACTCTTCATGATGTGTGAGATGGCTTTCAAAGTGTGGTAGATTGCATCATGCACCAATTAACTCTGTTTACCAAAGCGCAGAATGGACATGCTTGAGGTTAATTGGCAATTTGAGCATGGGCATGTACATATACCCAAACTGGCTTATGAGCAGCTTGGTTAATGCCTTCAGGGCCCTGGCTAGACCTGTCTTTGTCCTTGACAAATTGGTATTCCAGAACAGGGTGGATGGTGGTCCAGTGCTAGCTCCGAGCAGGAAGGTGGAAGTACTCCATTTCAGGCTGTAGTGAACGACCTTTAATGTGCCACTCCTTAGATAACAGGGCAGGAGGATATTTCTTGGCACCTCACTGAAAGCAGTGCAAACTAACCATACAAGTGATACTTTCGTGTTGCTCTGCAGTTTTGTTCATGTTTTTCTGCTGTCAGAATCCCTGTATGTGTAGTTCTTGTAGTGCCCTCTTCTTGAAACAGCCATTTCTGCTTGCCTGTGCCTGACACTGCATGCATCTGTGTTCATATTCCTCTGCCAATGTCTGCCCCTCCAGAGGGAGTAGGCTGAAGATTCTTACTGCTTTAATTTGCATGCTATTTTTGTGAGTGTTTGCCAGCAAGACTTAACATCTTAGTGCCAGCATTCTGCCTTACTTCCAAGAATAGAAAACCCTCCAGGAGGTAAGTGCACATTTAAATCTTGAGCAGTATTGCCATATAACATGTTGTCATATAACATGTTGTCCTGTCTTCATTTGCTTTGCTGTTTTGGTCCTGGATTTGAAGTACAATAAATTTATTTGACACCTTAACATCTAAATGATGTAGATTGAAATCTCTTCATGGGATAATCAACTCTAGGAATATTTGAATGCTTAAAATCTAAGCACTTGCAAAAATGTTGAAGTATTATATCAACTGGTTTTATTTGGCCTTCAGACTTCCTAATCCTAACTGTGAGACACAGAGGTTCTCAAACACCTTAGAAGGTAGCCACTGCCTGGTTAGAGCCTTGTTATGGGATGCTACCTCTGTCCTTGCACAGGTTTCCCCTGCTCTTGTTCATGACTACCTTAAAGTCCTTTGGCAACTGTAGCAACTGCTTCTTTGGAAAGGTATTAGTTGGAAAGTATTTAATTTGTCTTTAGCTGTCTTTTAATGCAATTTAGCAGCTGGAAGCAAAGAGGAGAGCCAGCATCATGAGACCAGCCAGCTCTCCCCGGACCACCAGCAAGTGCTCCGTGGGCCACCAGTGGTCCACAGAATACAGTTTGAGAACCTCTGTTATGGTATGTTCTCCAAAAGAATTTGCCCATAATATTGGAGAGTGAACATGTAGAAATTCATACCAGTGGTGCTGTTAAAGCATTCATGACACATGAAACAGCAAAGCCATCTGAGGTTTTTTCTCACATGCAGCTAAGAGAATAACTCTGAACTAATTTATTCCTGTCATATCTCTTCTTTGTCTACATAAGAAAGTAGTCAGGAGATGTTTCTACCTAAATTGTATTGGGAAACAGAGGGAACCCTTTCATAACAGCCACCCAAGGATGCTGTTTGATGCAGTGGTTGAACATGAAGTTGCCTGCCTGGCAGTAGCTTCCCTGTGTAGACAGGCACTCATTGATGAGGCGTAGCGCAGGAGAACTGGGTCTGGTGAACATAGCAGTTCTTCTGTGCTGCCATATGCTTTCCCTCACACACAGTGAAGGAGCTAGCAAGCACTTTGTACAATCTGCTTTCAAGTCCTAAGGATCTTGACTAAGCACTGGAACCTACTATTTTCCCTTTTCCTTTTTTTAGAGGCAAGCTCATGTGTTAAGAGATTAACTCTTGCTTGTAGCTGATTTAGGCTGGAACTTAGTCTTTAAGGAAACTAAGACTCAACTTGGAAGTTTATTATAAAACTCTTGACAGCTTCCTTTATTCTCCAGCAAATGGAAAGGAAGTAAAGAAAACAATTTTTGCTTTTCATTCTGAGGCTCAAGACTATTTGTTATGCAAATCCTGCAGAACTCTGAGTAGGCTGACCCTTTGACTTGCTTTGTCATTGTCACAGAACTGACAATTGACCTGGCTTATGTGATACGAAATATTTTTGGAACAGTTTCTTCTGTGGAAGAGCATGATTTGTAGCTCTACACTAATATTTAAACCTCAGTGTAAACCCAAGCACTGTCTGTAACACTCTGAGCAGACAGCTGGAGGTGCAGCAGGCACCATAGTGGAGGTTCACGTTTTTGCTGGGAATCAGTAGTGTTATGCAGATGAGACATCAGAAATGGGTATTTTGGAAGTCCCTTCAGAATGCTTGCTTTGGTCTTCCTTTTCTAGTCCAACACTTAATGTCTGACTTTTCATGTCATTAAAAGTTGCATATAGAGTAACTGTTGGTTTATCATGTTATTCTAAATTAAACTTGCTGTTTTTTCCAACTAGGAGTGGGTAAAGCCTTAAAGAAGATAAACAGGCTGATAGTCTCAAAAAAGAATAAAGACATTGTAACAATTGCTAATGCAGTGTTTGCAAAGAATGGCTTTAAAATGGAAGTGCCTTTTGTTACAAGGAACAAAGAGGTGTTTCAGTGCAGTGTCAAGAGTGTGGACTTCGAGGACCCAAATGCAGCATGTGATTCCATCAACCAATGGGTGAAAAATGAAACAAGGGGTGAGTATTGGGCAATGCCTTTGTCCGTGGCTGGGTGGTGTCTGAGACCACCAATTTGGATGGAAATATTGGAGAAAGATATAAGGAGGTAAAGAAAGCTCTGTTCTGCAGCTCAAAACTGTCTTTTAGCTGGCATTAGTGTGATGCTTTAGGGCTGGTGGGTCAGGAACCAGCAGTCTTGTTGCTCCAGCAGATGTGCCTGTGTGGTAGTCTGGAGGGATGTGTTTGGGGTGTGTGTCCATCCCATCCATCCATGGGATCAGAGCAGCTTTTACTCTTCTTTGCATTCATGTACCTGGTGAGAAATCCAAGCAGTTATCTTGGGTCTGTGCTTTCTCTCAAACATAGATGCTTTCAGGAAACTCAGATGTTTTATTCAGTAAATCAGACTCACAGGAAGCTGAAGGGCAGTTCAGCTTTTGCTCTGACTGCTCTAAACTGTCCTAAGATATGACCCTGTTCTTAGGACTCACATTTGGTGGCTCACATCTGCCTTGGCAGAACTCCTCATGCTTCAAGCCTCTTGAACCAGTTGTAAAGCTTACATACACTAAAGCCAGAGATCATGTTTTGCAGTGTGTCCCCAGTCTAGAGCAATTATGTGTTTGGTACCTTCTGGAGCTAAAACAAGTCTCTCCTGGATGTGAGGAGTGTGTTAATGATGTTGGTTGTGGTATTTGGCAAATGAGGCTGTCAAATTCTTTCTCGACCACATCACCAGTTTTGCATAGCAATGTTGCAAGAAGTGTGTGAATGGGGAGGTGTTTCAGCTGAAACTATTCCATGTAGTCTTAGATCTGCTTATGTGCTGGAAACGATAGAGCCTTGTTAGTTGTTAAAACATCAGGCTATCAGTTAGCAAGATATGTTTATTTCTAGTTATCCCAGAAGTTTACTTTTTGACAAAGAATACCATTGACTTTGACTTAAGAATACCATTGACTTTGACTTTAAAATATATTGTCCCATGAGGAGCTGGCACACTCACAGATCAAGGGGTTTAAAGTAATGTGTGTCAGGTTCTTCAAAAACAGTTGGCCAGTGTTACAACAGCAAATACTCAAGAATTCCTTTATTTCTTCTAGGTATGATTGATCAGGTTGTAGCTCCAGATGATATTGAAGGCAGTTTGACCAGACTGGTTTTAGTGAATGCTGTGTATTTCAAGGGCTTATGGAAATCACGATTTCGACCTGAAAATACCAAGAAACGCCCATTTTATGGAGCTGATGGGAAGACCTACCAAGTTCCTATGCTGTCCCAGTTGTCCATCTTTCGCTGTGGTAAGCTCAGTGACTCCCACTACCACCAATAAAGGGTGCAGAGTTTGCTCTTTCCAGGAGCTTGCTGTGCAAGTGGTGTTTAATGGTGCTGCTTCTTGTAGCTGATATAGATGGATTGTTACAGAAGTGTCTACTGCTGCTGAAGCAAGGTACCTAACAGTTGCCTTAAGGTTGGATACTCTTAAGTATTGCCTCATCCTTTGCCTTCAAAAGGGAAAGTCTGAAGTATCCAAATTGAGAAGTTTGCGTGTTGGTTAAGCTAAGTACATGTTTATAAGGGCTGAGAATAAAGGAAAGCTGCCAACAGGCAGAATGGTAGAGGTTTACCTGGTGGTGAGCTGCATATGAGAGAAAGATTGGAGTTCAGTTTATATTTTACTGCAGCTAGAGAAACAGGGCTTGCACAGTTTACAGTCCTATGGGAGCCAGAGGAGCTGGGTTAGAATGTTGGCTGTGTCTCCTGAGGTGTGAAACTGCTCTTCAGATTGAGTCACAAGTGAAAAGAAGTTGAGCAGGTTCTGCCAGGCTTCCATCAGAGACTCTCAAAGCTGACACCAGCAGCTTGATGTGACTGACAATGTACTTCAGAGCTCCAGTTTGCAGCCTTTTGGGGATTTTAGTGGTGAAAGTAAGATGGATGCTCTGATTAAAAACTTGTGTTGCATCCTTCTGAGAAGTGCTGCCTGGAACTTACTTCCATGTGTGTTAAATACACTCTGAGAAGTAGGCCTGAGAATACAGCTTGCTATAAATCTAAAAGCAAGACACTGTGCTTTTAAATGCCTACTTGTACTGTCAATAGTGCTCAACCAGTATTAGTAGACTTTATGTTAAGTAAACAGCTGTGACTCTGTCCTAATATCCTGTATATTAGAGCAGATGTGTTGTAATACTTTAACTGCTGAAAATGTGAGTATATACTGCAGTATATACTAATTTTGGAGTTTCAAATGAGTCCATAACTTAAGGTGGGGTTTAGCAAGACTATTGTCTTGAAGGCTTTTGACCTCTGATGCTGGTTGTAATATCCATTATGTTGGCCTGTGTTTAAGGTAGAGAAACTATTAAGGCTAAAAAGGAACAAAAGAAATATTGCTGAGTTCCTAATTTCCTGAGGACTCAAATGAGGCTTTTTTATCTCTGGATATCCTAGCACAGGGCTTCTATTTTATCCATGCTTGCAACAGGATCTTTAAAAGTTTAAATATCTTATGTATCTTCAGTCCCATCAGCTGACTGATGCTGAGCTCCCCTCCTGTTCAGTTTGCTTCAGTAATGATAGCAGCACATGGCAAATCAGGAGAGCTGCACTTACTTACCTGTTGGACAGTTTGCCTTGTGTGACTGTCCTGGAACTGACTTCTGCAACCAGTGTTAGATGTGTAGGATACAGCCTGAGAACCACTGCCATAATAAAAGGAATAGTGAAACTGCCAGCTTTGACATGATTCTTGCAAAACAGAGGTGCAATACTGCCAGTTTTGTAGCAGTATGAGTTTAGAGCAGCTTTCACGGTGCTGGCAACAAGATTAAATTTGTAATGAAGTTTTTGATTTTCAGCTTGGACTGTCAAGTACAGATTTAGATGAGGAAAGGGGAAAGACAATAAGATCTTGTTGCTATCCTAAAACCTTGCCTGAAATACTATCTGTAGTTAAACTGACAAATTTTAACTTGAAACTACTATAAAAAGCATTTGCTTCCCAGCCACATGCCAGAAATCCCACAGTAAGCAAAGGGAGCTTGGAGGAGGAGAGGGCTGCTCAAAGACAGTCTTGCTGTAACTTGGATGTGTTGCTATCTCCCTCCATCTCATCTAATTGGCCTCTTGCACTGCCTCAAAGTGGCTGCGTTCCACTATCTTGAGAGACTTCAGATTGCTTCCTAATCAGATCCTTATTAAGCAAGAAAATCAAGCAAATGCAACAGACTACTTCAGACAGGAACCAGGAGGTCTTGCAATAACTCTTGGAGGAAGAAGCTTGTCCGCAAAATCTCTTCAGTTTGGAAAGATAGTCTGCTGCTATTCCTTGCTTTGTTTTTATTCTCAGTTCACAGCTAGTTCTGGTACAGCTGAGGTCTGGAGCAGAAATCCAGTTAATTCACAGACCTGGTCACTTTTAGCATAGCTGGCTTGCTGCTCTGGGCTGGTGAGATGTGTCTGGGAAGCAGTATGTATGCTAAATGGGTATATGCTCCATGGTGTCATCCTGTGTTTTCTGTCATACTAGCATCCATACAGAGCCCTTGCCTTTTGAAGGCCCATCAGGAAGTGTGGGACTTTCAGAGTTGGTTTTGAGATGTGGGCAAAGCTTTCCTGACAGACTCTTCTAGCACTAGTTGTGTTAAGGTAGAGGTTTAAGGCTGTAATGGCTATGGCTCACTAGTTTGTTTCTATTATTTTAGGCACTACGAGTACCCCAAATGAGCTGTGGTACAACATCATTGAGCTGCCATACCACGGGGAAATGATCAGCATGTTGATTGCACTGCCCACCGAAAGCACGACGCCACTCTCTGCTATCATCCCCCACATCAGCACAAAAACAATAGGAAGCTGGATGACAACCATGGTAGCAAAAAGAGTACAGGTTATTTTACCAAAGTAAGTACCTATACAATCCATTCCTTCTTCAGGGAGTGTTTGGGGGGTTATTTATATATATCTCATCTGATACGGGAGAAGGAATACTTCAGGTGACTTTGCTGCATAATACTGATGCATTCTTTTTTTTGTTCCAACCAGATTTACAGCAGAAGCAGAAACAGACTTAAAGGAGCCTCTGCAAGCACTTGGTATTACAGATATGTTTGACCAGTCAAAGGCAAACTTTGCAAAAATAACAAGTAAGGGTTTTTTTTGTTTTAATTCACAGTGGCCCTTCATAGTTCCTAGCTCTGAATCAAGTGCTGCTTTACCAAAGCAGTTGTCCGCTTTCTCTTGGCTAAGTGTTGCCA
Organism: Pyrgilauda ruficollis; assembly: GCF_017590135.1. Classification (NCBI taxonomy): domain Eukaryota; kingdom Metazoa; phylum Chordata; class Aves; order Passeriformes; family Passeridae; genus Pyrgilauda; species Pyrgilauda ruficollis. The sequence goes on from NW_024525045.1 coordinate 5,174,102, forward strand.
TGACATTGGAGCTGGTTTTATGTTGTAGCCAGCCAGGCATGACTGCTTGCTTCTGTTCAACATTGCCATGGCTTTTTTCCTCCCTCATCTTATGTTACAGCAGTAAATCATGCTGGTTAGCTTCTTAAGATTTGATATTGCAACCTGAGGGTCTCAAGCATTGTCTGAAATCTTTGGCAGGACTTAAACAATACCATATCTTAGTCTGTAGCAAATACTGCAACTACAGTGTGTAACCTTCCCTGAAGTATGTGTTTAGTGACTTGACTATAAGAAAGCATGTATGAAAAACATTCACACTTTAAGGGACTGAACCAACTCAGAGCTGTAAATAGTAGTATCTGAAAATGGGGTGTAAACACTTTTTAACTCATGGCTGTAAAATAACTTATTTCTCTTCTCTGCTTTCATTAAAATCCTGATTAGCTTCTATAGAACTGTCTAACAAAAAAGCTTACCTTGTGCTGGCTTAATTTGAAAACAAATGCCTGTGTTTTATTGAAAGCAAGATATGTTGCTAAGTGCTTTTTTCCCCCTGACACTGAGACACATGGGAGTGTAACTTAAATTCTGATAGCAGATTTTTTCAGGTTTTTTATAATTAAAACTAAAAATGCTTGTAAGCACTTCTAACTTAAACAAACAATAAGCAAACTTAAGACATTGGGAGGAATGAGGAGTAAGATAGTAATCACAAAAATAGAGAATAACCTCACTTAGTGACTGTGTTCAAAGGTATTGTTCTGCTCTGCAGCTTTGGGATTCCAGCAGGATTGTAGCAGTTTTTAGTATTCTGAGCCATGTTGACAGAGCTGCTTAGCTACACAGTACTTCAGGACTCTCAGTGAGTTTTACTGAAGGTGCTGTTCTCCTTGGGTCTTTCAGGAACAGAAGGTCTTCATGTATCTAATGTTCTGCAAAAGACAAAAATTGAAGTTAGTGAAGATGGAACCAAAGCTTCTGCAGCAACAAGTAAGCAATTGCACTGATAACTGTCAGACATGGGGAAACTCCATTAGAAGGCTTTGGCACTAGGCAAAGATAGCCCACTTGGAGATCACTGCAGCAGTATGCTCAGACTCAGATCAGTTGATGGGCTTTATGTGATTTCTCAGTCAAGTCTCAACTTGCCAGTGTTGATCACTGTAAGAAATATTGACAGATTTACTTCTAGAGAAGTGTCTTCCCATAGCTTAGGCTTTATATCAGACCACTGATGGCACATTCTGACTATCCAAGTTATAAAGAGGAGTAAGCTACTACAGCCTTTGGGTGACAGCCTAAGGCTTTCAGCTCTCTGTGGGTCTTATGTCTTTTTAAATGCTTCCTGTAAGAATATCATGTGGCCTGTGTGGCTTTAAATGTCCAAGTTAGTAGGTTTTAGGCATTTGTCTGCACCTATTCAAGCCTACATATTTATATCTACAATGAAACTTTACTTCAATTGAGTGTATAATGCATTATGGTGCTTGATTTGTCTCACTCTAAACTTTTTTTTTTTTTTTTTGCAAGCTGCAATTTTAATAGCCAGGTCATCCCCTCCTTGGTTCATAGTAGACAGACCATTTGTATTTTTCATCCGGCACAATCCTACAGGTAAGCAGCATCTGTAAATACTTTTTGGCTTAGAAGTTGAGTATCAGCTATGTAATAGTAACAAAAGAAGTCTGGAGCTACCAAATAACTATTATAAAAATGCACTTGCAGGAGTGTTTTTTGCCCTTCATTTTATATTATTTTATTGGGAATACAACTTGGAACAGGGAAAAAATACATTTTGGCTGTCAAGGTAACAGAAACAAGCATGGCAGGTTTGTGGGTATAAAAGAAGAGTCTTTAATAGTCATAGTTCCCCTGAGTGCAGAGGAAACAGCTCTTTACTGGTAGTGAACTGCTGAACAGTACCCAGCTTTCTGGACAGTCAGATAGTGAGGGCCAAGGCTGAATAGGGGGTTGGGGGTCCAGGGTGCTGCTCCAGGTTGCCCTGAACATAAGTGAGTGCTCCAATATAATGCTCACAGCTTCTTTGCAGTATGGGCTGCCTCTCCCAGAGCAGAATTGCTCTTCTGCAGTGACCTGCAGGATCAATATGTCATTTAGTGGGGAACAAGGTGCTGCTGCCAGCACTGGGGGAAGAGCAGGCTGCTGGCAGCAGGCCCCATCCCCAGGCTCCACAGAGCATCAACAGGGCTGTGTGTCTCTGGAAATAGGAGCTGGCCACCTATCCAAACATGCACTTCCCTGGGCTAACAGATCTCAGGGAGGCTAGACAAGACTGGCAAGGTGGCTTGGCTGTGCTCTGTGGACTTAATGCTTTCATGGAAAAGTTTAACTCTATTTACAGATGATGGAAACCCTTGTTTTTGTTTCATCCCTCAGGTACAATCTTGTTTATGGGACAAATAAACAAACCTTGAATGTGGAAAAGACTTTCTTCAAGAAGTAAACAGGCACACCCCTGTTCTGTTAAATATTTTGTACACTACTCTTTGACTTCACTCAAGAACTAGTTTTAACCACTGACTAGGTTTTGAAACAGGAGTCGACGTAGTTCTGGCTTTGTGGGGAAAATACAGATTGAAAACTACAGTATCTCTTCAAAATGTCTAAAAGATTCTCTAAACTACTGAATGGTTACCTATGCTAGCAGCTTCTGAGCTTTTTCTGTATCTACTAAGAATTTATGTATGGCTTTTTGTGAGAGGATTTTAACAAAGAATGATAAATGTTTCTATTAATGTTGGTTTCTTCTTGTGCGTGGAAAAGGTCTAATTTTGTAGATACCACCTATCAAGATTACTTTTGGTTCTTGAGTATCTTGGTACCTGGATATTCTTGGTAGAAATAGAATAAAAGTTCTAGCAGTTTTTATATAGTGCATGTATCACTGAGAGTTTTAAAACTAATGTGGTGTTCAATACACATCGCATTGTCCTGTCTCATTGTAATGTAAACTTGTCATTGCTAGTATACACTTTCTATTGGATTTAAATTTTATATTTGTTTTTGTACAAAGGAAAAAATAAAACTGCATTATGAACAGTCAGTGTTGTGATCGTGGATGTGCTGAAGCATATTGGGGTCCAGAGCCCTGTGTACTTGTTTGAGATTTAAGAAGAGTGAAAGGAGGGAGATCTTTTGTGAGACCTTTTTGTTGTGTGTAGGGGGGTGTTGGTTGGTTTTTTTGTGGTGAGGTTTGTTTGTTTGTTTGGATTTTTTGCTTGTTTGGATTTTTGCTTGTTTGTTTTAGTCCCTCCTTCTGATGACCTTTTTTGAAGTTGTTCTGCTGTGGATGAATTATCCATAGGTTTGGCATCTGAAGAAAACTCTATTCTGGTATGCCCAAGTTACTGCTGAAAACTGCCCCATGAGGAGGTCTCAGTGCACCTTTGAGGCCTTTCCTCCTCTTCCCTGTGGTGCAGTTTATATGCACATGGGCATCTCTTCATGCCCCTTGAAGGACTCTCCTGAGTGCAAAACTCTTTCCCAGAGATAAGCAGTAAATCCCTTTGGCTTGTCACAGATGGTTCTTTGTTGTACTGCTTCTGTGGCAACCGAGGGATTGGGGTGGGTGAAGGAAATTTTTGGCAGCTCTGAAGGGCACACTCAGGGAAAAGAGGCTGCTGGTCTCGGGAGAAATTCCTGCAGACTCAGCTCTGGTGGAAGTAGGTGACTGTAGTGTGTGTCTGTAAAGTGGAGTGTTGAGCCTCTTGGTCAGCTAAAAAAAGATGAAGAGAAAATGCTTCCAGCTGAAAATACCTGAATGTGTTGTGCATGGCCAGTCTTAACCCAGTCCAACCCCAGGCTGATAATATGCTGCCAGATTTTGAGCCAATCTGCTAGCCTCTCTTTTCCTGCTCGAGTTGGACATTGCACTCATCAAGAAGAATAAATCTGTAGGTGATTCATGGGATGTATTAGCTGCCTACCACCCAATCCAAGTAAGCTGGGGAAAGGATGCTCCTGCTGCTGAGGGCTAGGTCTGCAATAGGTGAATGGAGAAGCTAGCATGGCCTTGTTGTCTTCCTGTCTTGTTGAAGAGAAAGTGAACCCTGCAGGTGGGGAATGAAAACGAGATACTTATTTTCTGGTTGTTACTTTTGAGAGTAAGTATGGGGATCATGTAACTGAAGATTCCAGTGCTGAGCAGGAGACCTCTCCTGGCTATAACTCAACCACACCTGCCTTCAGTTCCTGGCATCTCATGAAGGTAAGGAGCACAAGTAATAACAGAATAGTTACTGGGCTGTAAACAATTACAGTGACATTTGCATTGGTTTGTCTTGCATCTGTCTTGGATATGGTTTGTTCTGCAAGAGTACAGAAAAGTTGCCTCACAGAAACTACAGAGCCAGGACCTGAGGTGGACTTAATTCACACACACTGTGTTTTTTTGACTGCTGGGGTGCAAGACGTCATCTTTGGGTTCTGGAGTGGTGTGGGATTGTATTTCAGAGTAACAGCTGTTTTAATATAAAAAATTGCAATATGAGAATTAATTTTCCAGTTGCTTCTATTTAATGTTTGTTAAGAATTCAAATATTTCAGGGTTGGCATTGAAACTGAGCTCCCACAGGAGTTGCACACAGCAGCAGTGTCTGCTCTGGGCAGCAAGCAGGTTTGGGATTAGGTTTGGGCAAGAAAAAAATGCAGTGACATAAGCTTTCAGGTTTGCCTTAGCACAGTTTCTGTGTAAACAACTGTCAGTCCCTTCTGTTAGTCCTGAAATAAATAACTTGTAAAAAGATGATTGCTTTAGAACATCAACAGTGAGTAACTGGGTTTGTTTTTTTTTTTTTTTTTCCCCAAAAGTGAACAGTGAAGAGGGTGGCTTGGCAAAGGTGAACGGGATTATTTAGTCTGCTGGAGCCAGGACTACTTGCCCAAGCTGAGCTCTGAGCAAACTGAGGGGGAGTGCTACACGTCACAGCTACTCCTGGTGAGCTTCAATCTTCTGCAGTACAAGGGTGAAATATGTCACCACTCAGAAAAAGGGGAGCTCAGCTCTGCCACTCCTAGGCAGCACTTTTTAACTTTTTTCAATGCTGGAAAAGTTAAAAGGTTTGAACAAAGATGCTGGTGGTATTTGCCCATAAACTGGGTAGAGGAGCTTGGGGTGAAGGGAAATGAAAAAGCTTTGGAAGGTGGAGATCAGGTTAGCTGCTAAAAACTTCCTCTTCAGTAGTGCTGTAAAAGCACTGTGCTCTTCCATCCTGGGAGCTGATTAGTATCAAATTTCCAGTCCTACTTGACAGAGTAATGAGTTCAGTGTGATGTTTTTGCATTAAGGCAGTGTTTAGTGTAGTCCATTAACCCTAAGTGTAGCAGTCTGTTAGCTGCTCTTGGAAGGCTTTGGGGAATCTGATTGCAGTCAGTAGAGGTGGCATGTTAATTTTTTTCAAAGTCATCTTTGTCTCTAGGACTGTCAGGTCTAAGGTGAATGCTCACACTGCTTGGTTCAGCCTATTCCTCCTTTACTCCCAAGTGCTTCACACTTGAACTTTGTCATCCTGGCAAAGCTGAGATGGTTTTGGGCCCCTGAGCCCTTCCATGTTTGAGGGTAGGAGGGCTGGGAAGGGGCCATCCTCAAGGAAGAACAGAGACCATGAATGTGAGAAGCTTAACTTATTGTAGTAATGGATGGGTAACTTCAAGCAGGAGTTGCAGAATTGCTGCTCAGATGGTCTCATTGTCTGCTGTTCCTGGCTTCTCTCTACAGACACCTCAGTTTCTCAGTCTTTAAAAGCACAGATAACACATCCTTTGTAAACTTTTCTGAGGTGGAAAGCCCTGAGAGACTGATTGCTCTTCAGACTGAGACTGAAACCCTGGGCAGGGAATGACTATGGAAAATGCTTGTGATTACAGTTGCTTTAGCCTAGACAATAAGTAGTGAGAAAGAGTTTGGAAAACCTTGCCATACGTTTCCTGAGCCAGGTACATAATTAAGAAAGTAGTTAGTCATGAAGTAATTAACAGGTAAAATAGCAGGTTATTAATCTGCCAAACCATGTCTTAACTTTGTTTTTCTAACTTCAGAGAGCTCTAAAAAGACTGGTTTTCTTTTACAACTTCCACATTTCATTAACATTGTTGATTTCAAATCCTGTTTGCTGGACAGAGTGGAGAGTGTAGGGAAGGGCCAGTTCCTCAGCATGTGTAGAGGGACAACTGCTGTTCACCCTTTGGCATCACAGCACATTGCCTGCTGGAAGCCTTCTTCTGACAGCAACCTCTCCCTTAAAAACATGGCTGCATTGCCTCCCAGCAGCAACATGGCATAATAAAGATGAAGAAGAGCAAGAAGTTGAAATATCTCTTTTGTAAGCAAATTTTAAAAATTCTCCCTCATACTTCAAAGAAACTAAAAGCTAAAGAGCTTAGCCCCACCAGTTTAAACTGTGTGCATTTATTAGTAATAATAATACCAATACCTGCAGTGGTTGAAACTTGTTGTCTAACACTAATAATTTCCATCATTACTGTGGTGCCAGGAAGCTGTGATGTTCTTGTATTGGATGTGACACCCAGGAGGAGACCAGCTCCTGTCAAAGGCTGTAGGGGAGCCTAAAGGTAGAAGCTGCAGTTGCCCTCCTCCCCAAGAGGGTGGTGCTGGTGCCAGGGTGCATTCTCCTTGCTCTTGTTTCTAGGCTTGCTGCTATGGCCAGGTGGGCACTGCTCACGTACTAGATGACACTTTGCTGTGCTGCTGCTGCAGTAGTGATGGGTGTGTATTGCCAGCTCACAGCAGGACGGCCAGCTCAGTGCTGTGCTGTCCTCTCTTTTCTTCAGATCGTGCTCAAAGGATGCTAATTTTTGCTTTCAAGATCATGGTGAGGATAATGCATACAAACTGGAAGAAATATTGGGCCCTGTCTGGGATGCATGTGCCATGCATTGTACATTAACACAGTGTCATTTCCATTCCAACGTGCTGCCAATGCACAATCAACCCTGATCCAAGGATTATCTTCCCCAAGCCTTTTTGGATTGCTGAGTCCATGGCATCTCCCCTGAATGTTGGATCTGGGCTCCTAATGCACCATGTTCCCTGTAATTAAGTGCATAAGCTCCTGAAGGGTGTTTGTGCAATAGAGGGAGTGAATCAGATGATTTTTCTTTGGGGCACTGAGCACCTGGAGCCTGTGGCCATCAATTAATTACACTGGCTGTGAGCCACCCTGTCCTAGACAGAAGGGTTGGGTTTGTCTCCTTGGATCACAGGCAGCATTTGTTTCACTTCCAGACTAATGCGGGCTGGCTGGTTTGGGATCAGAACAGGTGGTGAAGGTGGAATGCAGGGATGTATCTTTTTCTGTATCTGACCAACCTGGGCTATTCTCCCTTCCTGAAATGGTTGCAGTGAGGACACTGCAGCTGGCTTGTTCAGGGCTCTGCTGGCAGCTGTGTGCCCATGGGAAGCACAGCCCTGTGTCACCTTTGTCCCTTCTTGCCCCTGGACCGGGCTGGCTGCTGGCTGTCCCCAGCAGCAATGGGGCTCTGGGGGCACAGGGCACTGTCAGTCCCTCAGAGAAGCAGTGCCACCCTTAATGCTCCACTTTGGGCTTAAAAAAAGCCCCCAAACCAAAACAACAACAAAACCATCAACCAAAGAAAAGCCCCCAAACCCCTCTAAATCCATTCTGAGGCTAAATTATTGCATTTGAACAGTTTTCTTCTGGTTTTGGGATGGTTTTTTTTCCTGTTGGTAGTTCTTAACAGTGTCCTCTAAGCAGCAGGGCCAAGCAGAGGGGCTGAACAGGTGACTTCCCTGCCTGGCTGGCCTCTGCACGAGGCAGTGAAGTTCCTCATGTCCTCATGAACCTCAGCAGGAGGTTCCTCATGTCCTCCTGTCCCCATATCCCCCTGTTCCATGTCCTACTTCCCCGTGTTCCCTTCTCCCGCTGTCCCCATATCCTCCTGCCTCCCTGTCCCCCTCTCCCCAGATCCCCTGTCACCATATCCTGCTGTCCCCATACCCGTACCCCTGTCCCCATCACCCTGTATCTTCTTGTCCCGCTCTCCCTGCCCCTTATCTTCCTGACCTTGTCCCCATATCCCGCTGCCCCCCGTCCTCATATCCCCCCTCTCCCCACATCCCACTGTCCTTGTCACCCTCTTCCTTGTCCCCATCTTCCCAGATGTCCATATTCTGCTGTCCCTGTCCCCATCTCCCTGTACCTACTTGTCCCTCTCCCCCTTCCCCATATCTTCCTGTCTGCATCCCTATTTCCCCTGTACCCCTTTCCCCACATCCTCCTGTCCTCATGTCCCTCTATCCCTGTATCCCCGGCTGCCCTATCCCTGTATCCCTATGTCCCGCTGTCCCTACATCCCCCTATCCCCCTCTGCCCGAGATCCGGCGGATCCGTCCCTCAGGCGCGGGCCCGGCGCGGCCGCAGCGCCCCCTGGCGGCCCTGCGCGCACGGCGCAGCCCGGTGCCGGTCCCTCAGCCGGGGCGCGGCGGGACCCTGGTGCGGGAGCACGAAAACACCGGGGATCAGCACATCCCCCGCTCCTGCGGGACGGGGGTCCCCACCCAGGAGACGGAGGAGCCGGTAGAAGGATGTACCTCCAAGCCGAAACACCACCACGCGTCCCTAGCCAAGGTCAGCAGGGCGATGAGTAGCAGGTGATGGGGCCAGAGGGAATGTCTCATGTGATAAGAAAGGAAGGTTGAAAACAGCTCATAACCATTAGTCATCAAAAAAAGTGTTTGGATAGCACTTCTTGAAAACATTTCCCTGTGGATATGCCATCCTAGAGCTGCACGTTCATTCAGAATCCCTGCTGTGAAGCCTCTGTGTGTGGAGAATGCTGTCTTCCCCTCTTCGGGCAGAGACAGCTGGCAGCAGCTAAGCAGGTCAGGCTTAAAAAGCAGAGGAATAGGTGTGTACAACACTGAATAATAACCAGAGCATTGGGCTACAAGGTGCCTTTTGGTGTCTGCTTGGATCACAAATTATCGTTCTGACTACAGATACGTCCACTGGGCTAAGCACTGCGTTGCTGTTCACAAGCACAGGGAAACCTTGCACAGCAAACATAGCCAAGGCCTGAAATATTGTGTTTGAAGGATTTTAGATCCAGGTATTTTGCTTAAGTGGTCATTGCCTGTTGTTTTGACTGGGATGATTTGTTAGGCCAGACCTGGAGTAATAACCTTGTCCTCAGTGACCAAGTCACTCTGGAAATACAGAGGAAAAATAAGGAAGCAGGGAAAAACTGAAGCAAAGCCAAGTGTATTTAACCACATGTATCTTTGAAGCTTCAAGCTGGACCCATTCTTCCTGTGTGTGTTTCCTTTGCTGTATAGCCAATCTCCCTTTTTCTCAGCTACAAAATTCCTCTCTTGGGACAGGGCAGGGGAAAGAGAATTGCTGTCTGCTGCCCTCCCCCAGGATCCTGGGGAAGCCCCATTCACCCTCCCTGACTGCAGGTGTGTGGTATGTCTGTCACAGCTTATCCAATGATACAACCCCCAGCACCCTGCTCCAGGAGGTTTGTCTGCACCTCGCCTTGGAGCTCATCTCTTTGGGCTCAGCTCTGTCTGAGCGTTTTCAGTTAAGCCCAGTGTACGTTTGCTACATCCAAAAGCTGGTATTCAAATATAAGACCAAAAACCAAGCACTGAGGGGAGGAATTCTGCTGCTGGTTACCCAGCTATGTGGCCAACATTCCCGTGCAGTGAACACAGAGAAAATAACAGCACAATCCAGCTGCTTGAGAACTTATAGGATGAAGGATTACAGCTGCTTTAACAGACAGAAAGGAGCTAATGTATTTCCTGTGACTACGCATCCTGTCTCAGCCCATATCCCTCCGTTAATTACTCCAGGGGGAACAGCCTTTCCTTTGCTGCCTTGCTGTGGCCCCATGCCAGCGGGGACGGGCAGCGACTGGGCTCCTTCAGCCGGGGTCACGGCAACGACTTTTCGTGGACAGAGCCCATGAGAGAGCACAGCCACCCCCGCGGCCCAGGCCACAGAAACCCGTGCTGAGCCCGGGGACACCGGAGGGGACACGTCCAGCTCTGGGCAGGCGGCCGGAGCCCGCACCGCCAGATTGAGTTTCCCCGCTCTTCTATGAAATACGGCCCGCGGCCCTTCTATTCCAGGGAATACGGCTGGCGGCGGCCCGCCCCCGCCCGTGACGGCATCGGCGCGCGGTGGGGCTGCGCCGCTACTCGGGACACCTCGGCCCGGCGGGGCGGCGCCGCTACACGCAGCCTTACGGGCCATGGCCGCCGAGATCCACTCGCGGCCGCAGAGCCGCCGGCCCGTCCTGCTCAGCAAGGTCGAGGGGCACCAGGACGCCGTGAGCGCCGCGCTCCTCATCCCCAAGGAGGACGGTGTCATCACGGCCGGCGAGGACAGGTGACTCGGGGCCCGCTCCCCGGCGGGCCGGGCCGGGCCGCGGGGCTGGGGCGGGAGCCGGGGCAGCGCGGCTGCTGAGGGAAATCCGGCTGTGCGCTGTGCCTTTGCCGGGAGGCGCGCAGGGACTCCGTGCCTGCGGCCGTAAGGAGATCCGCGGAGCCGCGCTCCCAGGGAGGAAGATGCCGTCAGCTGTGAGGGAGGATTGAGGATTGGCTCGGCCCGTGCGGGACGGGGGGCTGACGCTTTCCCACCGGCGGGGGGAAGCTGCTGTGCTCCGTGCGCGCTGTCCTGCCCCTGCGGAGCCCCGGGAGGAGCACAGCTCGTCCTGTGTGTGAATGGGTCCTGCAGGGCTTATGAGCAGAACCAGGAGTCAGGGAGTATGTTTCCCTCGGCCTTCCGCTGTGCTGGCTGAAGCGCTTGCAGTGTGTCACTGCTTCCCCTGCCCGTCGGGGTAGTTGGAGCTTCCCGAGCTGCGCCGGTGGAACGAGCCCATTCTGATGGCTTGGTGTGCAGGTCCCAAACCTGCTTCCCTCTGGGCGAAGCCGCTCAGCGAGTGAGTTGGCAGATCTGAGGGGAGAGGGGGTGGTGAGCTGCTGTGCACGGCAGCAGCACAGCTGCTGTCTTTCTGCTTGGAAGAGAAAGTGTCTTCGGAGTCTGACCCTGCTTCTAGCCACTGGCTCGTCTGCCACAGGAGCTGGTAATGTCGCTAAACTGTTACTCGGATGAAAGGAAAGTGGGAATGAGGAAGCAGGTAGTACAGAGGGTGTACTACTCTGTACACCAGGAGAGTGGTGAGGGATCTGCAGTGTGTAGCAGGAGATGGAATTTCACCTGTGCCATGTAGAAAGTGACGCTTAAAGGTGAGGAGGGATGGGAGGTGCTTCTTAAGAAACTGTGGCTCCATCTGAAGCAACGGTGTGCTTTTAAAAATACAAAAGTGCATTCTTGGACCTGTAGCTTGGTGTGGGGGTAATTTTACTGTTATACTATAAAACTTGTAAAACTAAATTTGCATTAATATTTGCATGAATTTTTGTTTGAAAAGCTTGACCTTGTGAGAAGTAGGAGGATCTGAGTGCTGAAAATCAGCAGAGCAACGGTGCTATCTGAACTGGGTTTTCTGGCATTTATTTTTAGGTCAAAAAGTGCAGAGAGATCAGGTGTCTAGTTGGTTTGTGTCATCCCTTCCTATGGAGATGGCTTTGTGCAGTACATGTTGGATGACAGCTTTTGGATGGGAATGGGCAGCTTCCTTTCATTCCAGTCACTTAGGTGTGTTTGTGTTTAGTTTGATGGGCTTCCTGAAGGAGAGAAGAGGAAATAATGATTTTTAAGACTCCATATCGGGGTTCAGCATTCAGAGTTTCATGATACAGGCTTGCAGAGCCTTGCCTGTGGGCAGACAGTGCCAGTGTTTAAACTCAAGGTCTTAATGCTGAAGGTTAAGCAGTCTGCATGCTTAGACTGCTGATAAGAGCCAAGGCTGGAGCTGCATCTTTATCTGGGCAAGTTTTGGTGTCAGATACAGACCTGTGCAAGGAGAGAGAGGCCACCACCCACCTTTGGTGTGTGTAATTACCAAGTGAGTCTGTGGACTTGTGGCTGAATTTGTGTCACCCACCTTACTGTGAGAAGTGAAATCTTCAAACTTTCAGAAACCTGTATTACCTCTAATCTGGGATTCCTCCTACAGTACATCAAAGCTTTCACCTACAGTTCAACATGTTGTCAGACAGTGCTCCCCTGTTTGCTCGCTACAAGTGGGGTGTAGGTGTTAATACTGCATAACTGCTTATGCTCCTGGCAGCAAAGTGCAGAGTACAAGGAGCACAAGAGCTGCTGTGTGTACTAAGAGCAGGGCTCAAGTATTTTTTATTGCATCTTAATGCAGCTAAGGCTGTCAAGTATTTCATAATAACCAGCCAGAGGAATGTGTTTACAAGTTGGGTAGTGAGGAAAACATTGGTGCACAAACACTCCCTGGGAATGTTGTAGATTATTCTCTCATTAGAGCTACTCATTGTAGTTCTTCCTATTTTAAATTATATTTCCTAGAATGAAAAGTAATGGTTTTATTTTTTCAGAGGATACAAAAAATTTCATAGTAGATCTGTGAACACCAACAAAATTCTATTATTTTTTTTAACTTTTAAAGAGGAAAAAAGAAACAAGAATACCTGCAGGAGACCAAGAGTTAATTTTCCCAGTTGGATTTTTCAGCAGGACACTTGCCATCTGTGAAGCTTTCTCAGAACTTATCTAGAAAGGATGATTAACTCTGTGTCCCTGTTGGCATCTTGTCTGACCCTGGCTGCAAGACAATGTTGGGAATTGTTGCAGTGTGTCCCTCAGCAGACAAAGCTAAGGCAAGAGGAGTGTTTCCCAGCTGCAGCTGGGAATGCTGAGGGATGATCAGCTGTGTACAAGACCCTAATGCAAGATGAGAGTCATGTATTTACTACAGGAGTCTGGAGTCACTGGCACGTTTCAGTGCTGCTGTTTGGTGACCATGAGTAGCTGCTAAAAGTACAGTATTAGCTTTTGTTGGTTTTTTTGCTTATGAAACTCATATATTGGTCAAAAACATGGTTTGGTTTTAGCAGAAATTTGATAAAAACTATCAGCTGTGTCTTTGAGCTTCCATTGCACTCTGATTAAACCAGATTCCTAATGCTGTTTTGGGAACAAGGTTGATAACAGTATAAATATTTTTGATATAAGCTACCAGAAAGAGGCAGTATTCTGTTCTTGTTAGGAAAACAACTGCCACTGGTTGATTTTGGGTAGGAAAGCAGTTGGTGGTGGTTTGAAGGAGTTAGGAGATGCAGTGCTGGCAACAGGACTGGTGCAGCTGTGTAGTAACCTGCAGCAGTGCTGGTATTGTGACAGGTTTGGGTTTGGCTGCAGGTCTTCCATCACTTCACCCTCTGTGGCTCCTGTTGGCTTTCAGAGGGCAGCTGGTGTAGCAGGAGCACAAACACTGTGGGAGCACAGCATTGTGTCTGCTCTCAAACCCCAGGTTTGTTGTTTTTCTCCAACACTGTTGGGTGCTTACTCACTCTGTAAATGAAACAGTGACTGAGAACAATAAAAACTCTTAGAAATTGGTAAGGCCACAGTCTTGAAGATGCTTGAAGATGGCTTTTGAATGTCTTTTTTTAAATTACATTAAAAAATCCTACGTCAAAATCCCTTTGAATTGTCTTCTGTAAATGTGTATGCTGCCCAGCTGAAAGCAGCTTCTGGTTCAGTACTGAATGTTAGGGAAGTTTGGAGGTAATTTCTAATATTTTTTTAAATGTTTTGCTTCCTCCTGCTGCATCTCAGGGGATGTAGGGACAGCGGGATATAGGGACGTGAGGATGTGGGGAAAGGGGTACAGGGGAAATAGGGATGCAGACAGGAAGATATGGGGAAGGGGGAGAGGGGGACGGGGACAGTGGGATGGGGGGATACGGGGACAGGGGGGCAGCGGGATATGGGGACAGCGGGAGAAGGGAACACGGGGAAGTAGGACATGGAACAGGGGGATACGGGGACAGGAGGACATTAGGAACCTCCTGCTGAGGTTCATGTGGACATGAGGAACCTCACTGCCTCGTGCAGAGATATGAGTCTAGAATTTTTAAAGTCTGTATCTATCTCTGGGTGCTTCTTAATGAATTCCAGCATTTTTATATCCTTACTGAGACTGCTGTCAAACAAACCTGTGTCTTTCTAGGCTCTTAGTAGGGAATGCTTAAGGAGAAGTGAGTGGTAGCCAGCTCTGCTCAGGTACTGAGCCCAGGATTCTTCATTAAATAAAGATAAAGTTTTGAGGAAAGTGCTAAAGACTCTAAAGGCAGTTGTCATAACAAAGCAGTTGAGTGGTTGAAGGAGTTTGTGGGAGCAGCATTACCAGAGGACTTCTCTAGTGCTTTAAGAGCTAGTATTTTACAAATCATTTGTCCCAACATAAGGAGATGCGTCACAAAAACAGGTCTGTAGGAGGGAGAATCAGGGAGAAGTGGCATTTTGGCAGAGGTTACTTGCTGATTCCTGTGAAATGATCTCTTCAAATTTTGCTCAGTCAGAGCTTTATATAATTAGATATAAAGCTGTCTGACAGCTTATCTTTGCAAGCATGAGGTGAGCAGAGTCTAAATCTTACTTAAACCAAAATAAGAAGCTTTCAGAAGTTAATTTTGCTAACTCTTGCAGCTATTTGCTTAGGCTCTCAACTTCACTGAGGGTCTGTACCATTGATGATCAACACAGAAGTTATGCTCCCATTAAATAATTTCTTAGAAAAAACAAATCTTTGCTTCCTTTATTCTAGTTCAGTACAATTAAGCACAATACTGAGAGGAAGCTAAGTCTGCTTTTGAAAAATCAGCAATGCATGATTTTGATCACCATGATAACTTATGTAATTCTTCAAAATAAAAGATAATTACATAACTTTGCCTAGAAGTGAAGAGTTGAATTAGGAAGAGTGGAAGCCACCATCTGAGATGTTCAGAACAGTTTGAGTATGATGGAGCTGCCTTAAGAAGCAAGTTTAAAAGCTGATAAAGGTGCATAGGTGCTAACCTGTGCTATTAGGTTGGCATCATTAGAATGACTTGAAAACATTGTTTTTCCCATATTCTGTGTTACCAAGAAATAGCAACTGCTCCTCTGAAGTGGTGACTCACTGACATAAGGTAAGCTGTTGATTATTGTAAGGAGGAAGTGATAGCTTTTGAGAGACAGTCTTAATGCAAAATATTAGTGCCTTAAACTGGTAAAAAAGTAACGTGATTTAAAAGCTGAAAATCATTGTTTTGGGGCAGTGTATGCTCACCTGTATTGCTTTGAAGTTTTCAAAAAGTAGTACATTAAGGGTGGGTATTGTCTGCTTTATATTTGAATGGTCTTTTAAAGAAAAGCCTTTAAATGGATTGCAAAATTAGAATGCTACTGTTGTATTTTGAGCAGTAAAACTTCTGAGAAATTCTGTTTGTGGTGCAAGACACTGGTCTGTTTCTGTGCTCTTTTTGTTCAACTTTTTACTGTTGATCCTACATGATGTCTGACTAATCAGTCCCCTAGTATTTTTCTAGAGAATTCTAAATACCAGAACTTTTATTAGCTAACAGTAAATAGAACAGCACATCTCAGTGAAGCCTCTTGACAGTGTTTCCAGGTACATATATTTACAGATCATTTAGGAATGAGGAAGTTGGATTTAAACAGTAACAAAAAGGCAAACAATGGTTTGGAGATGAAATTTCAAGAGGACTTAACACTGTCTACATGTGTGCTCTTAACTTCTTGATGTAATCTCTTCAATGTGTCTATCGTAGAAATTCTGTTGACAATAACTTTCCACTTCCTTGCTGATACTCTTACATCCCTCCTCCCAGGATTTGACAGTCATCAGAACAGTATAATGCTAAATGTTCACAAGACCACTTATCCTTTCCTTCCAAGAGATGATTCTGGAAGATTGCAAACTAAAGCCAATTTTATAAAGAATCTTAGCATGCTGTCCAAGTAATCTTGTCAGCTTTTCAGTTAACATTTGACTGGCTCATCAATCCTGATCATATTTAGGGCAGAGAAGCAGTGCAAACCAACAGCAACTAATGTTGCTTGTCCTTTGCATTCCTACATGAGGGATTAGAGGCATGGCTTAGAGGAAATAATACTGAGTTAGATCTGCTGTCCTCTATGGATTCTTCATATTTGGGGATGGAGATGTCAGTAATTGCTGGTCTAGAAAATGAAGGGCTTCTGTTATTAATATTCAGTATCTGGCTTGCTGAAGGGTGAGTTACACAGAGATGCTGTAAAAATTTAAAAGTTTGGACTTCCCTAAGAAATTATTTGCATTTTTTTTTTATTTACCAGACAATCTGATATAAACAAACTAAACCGTGGTTTGGCTCTGCCAACGAGAAAGTTTCTGCAATTTGACTTTATATCAACCAGAGCCAAGAAGGGAGTAAAGGGATGCAATTTGTAGCAATTTCTGTGGTGAGCTGAAATAGTATTTCCATTCCATACTACTGAAACTTCATGTATAAATAGTTTTAAAGAAAACTTTTCCAAATCCAAGGGTGCCTATTCTTAGTGCCAGTATTCTTGTTATGTTAGAGCAGTATTTGAGTGCTGTTATTTCTGTTATGTCGTTCCTCTATTATATTTGAGTAGCACAAAAGCTAAGGGCAGTGGAGCTGATCCATAAGTAATGAAGTGATTCAGATGTAGGGAATGATGCACTTACAGCTGGCTTCTCCCTGCTCTCCCCATGACACAGGACAATCCGAGTATGGCTGAAGAGAGACAGTGGGCAGTACTGGCCCAGCATCTATCACACCATGGCATGTAAGTACAATATGGATGTGGTAAGTGGTGGCCAGGCATAGTATGGGTTTTGTACCTGTGGTGTGTGTAGGAGTACCTCCTTCTCATTTCCCCAAGGCTGGATTCCCTCAATGATCTTGATTTTTGGGAGCTTTGCAGCAAATCTAGCTCAGACTTTGATTTGAAACTAGCATGGTGGATGGGATCTGTGGCAGTGTTCTGTCAGAACCACATCCTTCACCAGGTAAATGATTGTGGATCTGCAGCTGGAGGTGCCTCAGATGATGGCAGATAACTTGTCTGCCAGTTAAGTGAGCTTTTCTAACCACTAGCTGAAAGTTGAGATGTAAGAATACTCTCAGCTTTCCAAGGTGTGCATTTTTCTCTTTCAGGGCTGCATTTGAGATAATTTTAGTGAGCTCAAGTTCTGAAGTGTAACCAGCTGTTGCTGTTATCTCAGCTTTCAGCCTGTGTAAAATTCCTCTTGCTGAGTTGCACCTTGTGGCAGGAAGTCATGTTTGCATATGGTTCCTGTTGGTATATCTGAGTGACAGTAGTCATGTTGCTGTCCTCAACTTCACATGTGGGAATTGAACTGTCATTCCAAGGGATGTTAACTAGGCCGTCCAGTTTCTGTCCAACTACTTAAACAGCTTTTGTCCTGAGTGAAAGAATTGACTTTTATTAAAGTTGTGTGTATCCTAATACCTCTATTTAAATACTGTAATGTACTTGCTTTTTTTGACAGCACCATGTTCTGCCATGGCTTATCATCATGACAGCAGACGGATATTTGTTGGCCAGGATAATGGAGCTATCATGGTAAGTTGTTGTGACTTTTCTTCTGAATGTAGGTTAGAATTGCTCAGATTGTCCATGTGTTGCTGGCAGCTGATAGTCTGTTTTCTTTCCATTTGTTTTGGAATGCAGCTACTGCTAAATGGCTGAGCTCTTGGCAGTTCAGCTGAGATGTATGTGGGAGGACTGCAAAGCAAAGGTTCTTCTGGCTAGATGTGAGCCAGGTAGCCTCAAGAAGCCCTTGAGCCATTAGTGCAGCAGTGCACCCAAACAATTACACTTGGCCAAGGAGATGTTTTGAGGGCAGTACAGTAAGCTGGGCATGGTGGTGCCATGCCATGGTGGTGCTCTGACAGGGGTTGTGAACCTGCAGTTGGTTTGCCCCTTGCCAGGAGTATGGATCTGTCTCTATCCTGCCATGCACACATCTCTGGATTTGCTTGCTGTAGATCTTTTGATGATGTAGAAATTCCAACACTAGCTCTAAAATTATAAGAGGCTGGGTTCATCTCTTTACTTGCTGGGAATTCTTTCTTCTCTCTTTGTATATTCTTGCTGTAGTTGCTGTCCCTGTCTTGGAGAGCATACACTTGGCAGAACAGAAACTGGGTTTTATTCTTGCCCCCTTGGTAAAGGAGGAAAATCTTGTGACTCTCAGATGCTTTAATGGTTTCCTTTCTCTGTGAAAATAAGGTCAAAATAATAACTGCCCCATAAGGAGCCAGGGTACTGCATGAGTGTCATAAAGAGTGATTCTACAGATAACTGCTATGAATAGCCTACAAAGAACTGCATAGAATTCTAGTGATAGCTACTGGAAATTTCCAGTTGAGACTTCTAAAATTTCATTAAGTCTAGTGGATCAAATAGAGAACACTGCCACTTAAACCTGTCCATTGTGAAGTCACAAACATGCAAATCTTAAGTACTACAAGATAGTTTTGTTTGCTCCTGCTTGGGACAAATGAAATCTTATCTCTTCCTATAATCTCCCTTCAGTAAACTCAGTTCTGAAAGGATGTTCCCTGCTGAAAATTCAGTTCACTTAAAACCTTAATTCACAGTTGGTATTTCAGTGTGCTTTGCTCCAGCTTGAGAAGCTGCCTGTTTTTTGTGGGATATACTGCTGCTATACAAATTTTGGTCTTTGAGGTTGCTGCTTCTTTTTGGGTATCAATGTTGCTTAAGCCACTGTGGTATCTTCTAACAATTTCTCTTTGCTTTTAGGAGTTTCATATTTCTGAGGACTTTAATAAGATGAACTTTGTGAAGACCTATCCAGGTAAACAGTTGATCACCATCTACACTAACATTTGTGTAAAGGGAAGGTACCTACAATGCTTGGAAAACTGGACACAGTCACAGATTAATCAAATCCAAATATGCTTTTATTCTGACTGACCTTACAGTTGTCACTTAGCTGGGGGATAACTGCCATAAGAAAAATGTTCTGTCAGCTGAGTCCAAGTTGTAGTCATTATAATTAAGTTCACCATCATTAGCCTGCAATGTAATGAGCCAGAACTAGTGAGCTTGGATTTTGCTCTTCAGCTGGGGTAGTTGTACTACATGAGTGTTAGTGTAAGAACTTTATAAAGGTAATTTTGGTATTTGCAGTTTCTGTCCTTACTTCTTGTAATCAATGTGCTTGGTTACTCCTAGCTCAAGGTAAGAGTCATACCTTCTGTGTCATCCTAGGAAAGCAACAGGGATGAAAAAGAGCTATTTTTTCCAGTATGTGGGAAACAGCGTTTGTGGGATTGTTCTAATATTTCTACACACATCCTTTAGAGAAATACATAACTCAGTTGTTAGTTAAAGTTGGAATATTAATGTGAAAGGCCTGAAGGAAGCTCTTAAAGACTGCAGATTATGTAGCAAAACAAAGTGCAGTTTGTCTTGTGACTCCCTGACACCGACAGAAGCAGTGTTCTTGCTTGGGAGAAAAAGACCTTGTTCTTAAAGCAACAAAACCTCCCTTTATCCTAAGGGAGATGATTTGACAATTCAGTCAAGGGAAGTACTTGTACCTTGGGGGGCAGGGGAGGCTTCTTTTTAAAGCATGTGTAACTTCTTGCGTAGTGGCAGCATTCTCAGCAAAGTTGGGTGGGATTTGGTTGCTGTCACGGGAAGCAGTTCAAATGCCATGGACTAGATATCCTTTCAGGTGCTTAGAATTATGAATGTGAGCATAGATCTCTGGGGTTAGGAAAAGATGGGTTTAGTAAAGCAATTCACGTTTTTAGATGTGTTGCATTACTCCCCAGAAGTCCTGAGCTAACTAGAGGAAGCTGAGGGTTTTCCTGCTCCTTAACCTTGGGTATCTGGGCTGAACTCAGCTTCTCTCTTTCTGGGGAAAGGCTTACATCAGCTGAGCGATAGATTTGGTTCACTTGAGCTATTCAGAAAGCAAATCCTAAACAGAAGTATGGGAATCTTTTCATTCAGCTGAAATGCAAGTATAATATAATGGTGAAAGATCTCCCTGGGGCATTGCCTAGATATCATCTTCAACCTCTGTCTGGTTATTAGAAAGGAAGTACTCAGCACTTCGATTTTTGGGGGAAAATAGCCGGAATCTTTGTCTTCTCACAGCTCACCAGAATCGAGTGTCTGCTATTACTTTCTGCCTGGCATCAGAGTGGCTTATCAGCACAGGTCATGATAAGTGTATCAGCTGGATGTGCACCAGGAGTGGGAGCATGCTGGGGAGACATTACTTCACCTCTTGGGCCTCATGTCTACAGTATCCTTTAAAAAATGATGGCTACCCTGAAAATGGAAATGTACTTTGTTCCTTTACCTCAATTTATTCCAAACTTTTCATGTATGAAAACTAGAGTGACATCTCTTGCAAGTCTGCTAACCCTTATTCTCATTAGAAGTTTAATATCTTTATTTCTGTTAGTGGTTATTAGATAGCAGAAGACACCTTGAGCTGCAGAAATCCCAGTCTGTACTACTTCCTAATTTTGAGGTGTCTGTCTGTAGCATCTTGTGGCAGTGACAGTATCTATAGCCTGGCCCATAGATTTCCTGGGCAAGTCACTTTGTTCAACAGATGCCAGTGTGCCTTTGAGTCCTTACAGAGCATAAAACATCATGAATCCCCTTTGGACTGCTTTAATTTTTCTGTCTTTGCTCAAGTTAATCTTTTCTATCTTTAAGCTACCGGGTATATTGAAACTTTATTCACCAGTAGTAATTTGTGTGTGTACAATTTGTTTTCTGTAAACTATGTTTAACTGCAGCATTTGCAGCTTAGATACTCTGTCTATTCAGCTGTAAGTACTTCAGGGCATTCTTTGCCCTATGTAAAAGACTTACAAACCCAGTAGCTTGAAAGGCAGTTCACATATCAAAGTTTTTGAAAGCAAACTAAACTAAACCAAACCTATTTTTTTAGCACTTGTTAATGGTGGCAGTTTAGATGTGGCCGGACAGTAATTGAAGGCATTGGTTGCTGTATGAGGTTTGATGGCAATAATATTTTAGAAGTAGCAAGATTGAAAAATTAAACAGGTCAACATCATTTCTTGAAAACATGAAGCCCTCTCTAGAGTGGCTGTTTACCTGGGTCCTGGTAAGAAGCTGGGAGAAAAACTCAGTTGCCAGCTGATGTCTGTCCTTCTGAGGTCTCCCATCTCTGCAGACCCTGCCTTACTGACTGAAGAACTGTCAGGTTTGTACTGTTGTACTGCTGCTCTTTTTCAGAGTCCAGGGGAGTTGTGTCCCACAAAACATTCCATGTGCAGCTCACCTCAGCTGAATGCAGCACAGAATAGGTTAAAGCTGGTGTGTGTATTGCAGACTGGTGAACAGTCTGAGCCTCAGTGAATTCAGTGGCTTCTATAGCTAATGCTATTGCAAATAATGGCAGAGTTTATTATTAAAATGGAGAAAAGAATATGACCTTTTGTATCAATATAAAAATAAATTTCCACTGAAGAACTTGACATTTGAAAATCCATTTTAATTTATCTGCCTTTGGATTTGTGTGTGGAAGAGCCAGCTTGCTGGTGTGTGTACTAGGTGCTTGGCCTCCCTATCAGGAGGTTCCTTAGAACGTTGTTTGTTAATGACCCTTTGTGTAAGCTTCTGAAAAACACAGCGGAGTGCCTATTCTTTACTGGATTAGTGGGGATAAGGCAAGCCTGAACTTCAAGATGAAGAAAGGATCACATGTTCAGGGAGTTAGAGGATTTGTTGAAAGCAAATTGTTTATCTCATGATCCTGAAGGCTTAAGAGATTTTGGAATGTTATCAGATGGCAGAGCCTCTGTATTTTCACTTAGGGTGGTAGGCTTTTTAGTAGACTGTCTTAAAGTTAGCCTCTGTTGTATACCAGAGGTTACTTTTCTAGATGCTGTTTGTGTTTTTGTGTGGTTCAAGGAGGACACCTAAGTAAGTTTATACACAGCTCTTGGGTTATGTGGTGTCAGCTGCGTGGGTCTTTCATAGCTCTTGCTTATATTGTGAATAACAAAAGTCTTCTAAAAGCAGCAAATTCTCTAGTTCCATTGGCTTGCCATGCTTTGGTTTCTGGCGTTCATAGTTGCATCGTGGCAACAACAAGAGTGTCAGAACTGTTATGAGGTGTAATGCTTTTGCCCAATGTGCCACCTTGTTAATGGATCCCATGTTAGGATGTGGTGTGGCTTTTATCTCAGTGTTAACTGACAGAATCCTTTCTGAAATTAGATCACTTTTCAACGCCACACTCAAGGACCTGCATTGGTAAACTGGGAAGTCCAGAGAACAGGACAAGAAATGAGACAGTCTCACCTTGGCAGTAGCTAGAATGTTGTGGGTGTACTTCCACTGTAAGGTGAACTCGTTGTGGAGGGTCAGCATCCTTGTATCTTGGTTTCCCTCTCCTGAGGGTATTAATTACAAACATGCTAGAAGACTAAGGGTTTATTGAAGAAGATACTAGGTAAGACTGAATGCAGCCCAGTGTCCAGTGAGGTGCTCCTAATGGTTGCAGAGAGCTCTGCACTACAAGTAGCCTGATGAGTTTTGGCATCTTGTAGACACCCATGAGTGTGTTCTGTAAATAGCTGCTAGAAATGGCCTGAAGCTACTTGGCTTGCCTTAAACTAGGGCATGGCTTTCTACAGTGGCTTTCTAAAACTCTTCTCTTATTTTCTATACAGTTTTACTTGCATGTGTAGGGAAGTGTGATGAGAAGGAAGGAATCAAAAAGGTTTATTACAGTCTCCAACCACTTTAAAAGTAATTAATGTAAATTTATCTGGCATATTAAAATGTTCTTTTTTTTTTTTTTTTTGCTCTATAGCTGATTGTTTCAGTCATGTAAAATACTCTTTGAACAAATGAAGCTTGTCCTTGACTGGTGTTCAGATATGATCATGAAACTCAGCATGCATTTGTTGGTGATTATTCTGGACAGATCACTCTTCTGAAGCTGGAGCAGAATACCTGCTCAGTTATCACAACCCTTAAAGGGCATGAAGGTAAAGGAACTCTTTGTCTTAAAGCCACTTGTCCCAGATATGGTATCTCTTTGTAAGTTGGGGTGAGATGTTTAGTTGCATATCTGCCTCTTGGGGTAGATACTGAATGAAAAACCAGTCCAAGGTAGTGGTTATCATAAGCTGTTGAAAGCTGTACTTCCTGATAAAGAACAAACACATTCTTGCTGAAGGGAAATCTTAGCCTTATAAATACTTACAGGTATTTTTATTATAGATGAAAAATAAAAGTAAACATATGCATTGAGTTAAACACATGCTATCCACTAGATGGCCACCTTTAAAAGCTTTAGTCTCAACATTGGAGAAACTGCCTAGTCTAAGGCAAATGTCTCATCCTCTACAATATAGCTGAAGTCCTTATATCAGATGAAGAATCAGGTGGTCCCTAACATGATACAGAGCCACTGTCTGCTGCAATGAGTAAGGCAAGAATGCAAATCACAAAAAATATGTAACTTAATAATATGCTGAGAAAAATAAACAAGAGAATGCCTTGTCCCATGTGGTACTTGCAACTTTCAAATCAGCTGACAGTTTGCATGTGGGTAGGGATGAACTGCTAGGTCATGAGTCTCTGACCCACTGGAAAAGGCTGTCTTGTTTAACAGCTGGAAGTATAGAGTAGGCTTTGTTAAAGCTGGGTAGACTCCTGATCTACAGATGATTGTAAAATGATACAGCTGGTTTTGAATGCAGGAGGCAAGTTGAGATTTTCAAGTGATAAATTTCTCTTCTGCTTTCAAGGAGAATTTCAGATTGTTTCAGTTTAGAATAAAATAATTCTCTTGGCCCTAGAGACTCCTTTGTTTCTCTATACTTTTGCACTGGTCTGTGTTCAAATGCAGCTTCTTAGTAGAATTTACAGTTAGTCTGAAAGCAGTATGTCTCTGTTGCACTTTCTTGTTGTGTGTGTTCTGTCTCTTGAGTTGTGATGGGCTTCCAAGCACCAACTTCAGCAGTGCTGTTCACACAGCAGCCATCTTTGGCTCATATATATTTCCATATGGGGACTGTGATTAAAACAAGAATTGAGCTACCGTAAAAAATTATTGCAGGGGCAGAAACAGATTTTTCTTCAACTGGTATTGTACTAGTTATTTCAACTTCCTTCCTTTATTTGTTTTTTTTTTTAAAGCAAATCATATTACGTGTGACTTTTGTTCTCCACCATATTTGTGCAATATTCTCAAGATCTAGTAACTCGAAACTTAAATGGCACCAATTCTCCTTTGAGTGCAGTTGTGTTTGACAGACTTTAAAAGCCTGATTTCATCTTGTTTGCTTTCTAGCTCTTGCAAAGTGTGACTTCATAAGCAAGCAGTTGCTTTGCAGTTTAAATGGTTTCAGTGTTTGTTCTCAGCTTCCAGAATTCATGTATAACAGCCTGCTCTGTGTAATGCTGAGATAATAGTCAAAGTTAATGCCTTTTTGGTGCACATGCTATATCCAGATGGGTCAGTCTGAAAACAGCATAGCCCTAAAGGAGGCAAAAAAAAAAAACAAAACAGTCTTGCTTCAGAGCATTGGAAAGAACTGATTTGGGCTCTAATTACCATTCATCATCTTGGTTTCGGACTAACAAGGCTTTTGATGACAACTGAGCAATGGAAGGATTCTCTAAAGGGAAGGATTTCTGCAAGGAAATAAAATGTCCCAACTTCAACTATAGGTGGCATGAGTAACAAAATTACTCCTTTAGCGTACTGGTTATGTTACCATGGGTGTGGGTTTAGTGTAAGGCTGCTACTGTCAGATGACTCATTTCTTTCTATCCCTAATTCACAGTTGCCCTGAGCCTTCTGAAATCTAGTTTTGTAATTTAGTGAGTAGTGGCAGATTTGCTAACAGCAGTGAAGTTCTCACTTTGTTTCTTAGTCCAGCTATTTTAAGGTTGTAAATGGTTATGTGAGGGAGTTGCTTTAGCTGAGAACACTGCGAGCTGTGCTGCAACCACTGACCAAGCACCTCACTGTGTTGGAGATACTGGTTTCTGCTTGGCAAGTGTTGGTTCTTCCGTCTTCCAAAGTTTACGTAGCAGCCTGGCAATCTTAAAATCACCTACCTAAATACAAGGGGCAGAACTCAGACTTTCTGGCTTATGCTATATCTGTCTTCTTGAAGGGACATCTGTTCTGTTGTCCAGTACTCCTTGCCTCTCTGTCAGGACTGCACTGTGCTGTTGTATGCTTCCTTTGCCTTAAGGCTTTCAATATGTTAGTGGAGTAAGGCAGTACCTCAGGTTTCACTTTAATGCTCCAGGAGGGCATCACTGTGTTGGGAAGCCAGTCCCTTACATCTAACTGCAGAATGTTCTTTCCTAGGGAGTATTACTTCCCTGTGGTGGGATCCTGTCCAACGACTGCTCTTCTCAGGTGCCTCTGACCACAGCATTATCATGTGGGATATTGGTGGAAGGAAGGGGCGAACGCTGCTGCTCCAGGGACATCAGTATGTAATGCAGTCCTATTTTTCATAGACATCCTGTAATGAACACACAGTCCCAGGAAGACTAAATAGCATGGCAAGATATTTGAATCATTGTGAATAATGGAGAAAATTACTCTTTGCAGAACCCTGGGTACTTTGAAGGGAAGGAAGGATAAACAGTACTAGGAAGACCTTACTGATAAAGCTTTTTTCTTTTTCATGTTTAGTTAGTATTACCATGGCTTAGAAGTAACACAGAAGTAGTTTATAGAAAGAGGTGGGTAAAAATCCTGAATAATCTGGTTTGGCCTTTATGTAAAAATTGCATGTGTCTGTATTGTAAATACTGCACTGAGTTACCTGTGAGAGGAGGGCTAGAGCCTTTATGTATAAGCATGTTCATGTATGCATATAAAATAAGCTTCAATATGTTCCTGTTCTCTCTGTCTTTCTATCAGTGATAACTGATTGGCTAAATTACAGGGGTAGTCTCTCAACTTCAGAAAGTGTCATGTTTCCCCTCTTCTGAAGTTGAGGCAGTTGTAACAATCAACTCTTAATTTTTAGAGACACAACACTAGCTGTCATTTTTAAATGTAGGGCAATAATTCACTCTGACAGACAGTTCACCACTGAAGATATATTCTACTTAGAAATGCACTGGTAGTAGAGATTTTGTTTATATTTAAAGATATTTGTATAATGTGTTCCCGTCTTGTCTAGTTCCATAGATGCTTCCATCTACCTTCGATCAAGAGAGATAGCCTTAGCTCTAGAACTCCTGTTAAATCTTGAGAGTTTAGTCTTACAGCTAAAGAATTAAAAATAGAGCCTTGGTAAAAAAACTGAAGTCAGTGACTGGAGGACTTTATAGTGCTGTTACCGCTGCCTCATGTGTCCTGGTGAAGACTTGTAACAGTTAGGTTCTCTTTGTACTGAATGGGAAAGTAAGTTCTTCTGAGAAGCAGAATGACTTTTTAATTCAATTTAGATGCTGCAAAGCAGTTTGATACTAGTCAGATTCTTTGTTTAAATTCTTGAGGCAGACTTGTTTTGACATGACTTTCTTTAGGATTAAATTGTCTTATAGGGGAAGGCACACTTTGCTTTGCAGCCACTGCCTGCCTTACTGTGATTTGTTAGCAAAAGTGGAACCTCTGTCTGCTGCTTAGTTGCATCTTGAAACAAATACTTCTCTTTATTTACCCAGTTGTTTCTGTTTTGACAAGTGGCTCTCCTTGCCAACACAGAAGAGTATTTGCACACGCACTCGGAGTCAGTTGACGCTCAGGTCACCATCAGGGCTTACTGCCAGCAAATGTTAACATGGAACTGTACCTCTGGTATTCTGGTCAGGCCTGTAAGAACTCTCTCAGTAACATCCTGATGCTAGGGTAGTGCTCAGGTGACAGCATCTGTTCACTCATCCTCAGAGCTCTACTCAGTGGACTTAGCAAACTGAAAATCAGTTTGGGGCTTCCTCAGTAGCTTTATTTACAAGTATAAATCAGGGTTTGCTGAGAAAGCTTTGTTTGAGTACTTGTGGGTAACTAGTGTGTGCTTTGTCTGCAGTGACAAGGTGCAGGCTATCTGCTACATCCAGCTGACACGGCAGCTGGTGTCTTGTTCAGCTGATGGGGGAATTGCTGTTTGGAACATGGATATCAGCCGAGAAGAGGTAACTTCATGGCATAGGTCAAAGATTTTTTTTCCCCTTTTCAGAGACTAATGTAGCTTTCCTTAGTCAGTTCTGCAGGCTGCTTTCCTCATGTTGTCTGACACTTTAAAGCTGAATGATATTATTAAAGCCTGTTCTGTTCTAATGGCTGTCCATGCTGCACTGTAGTAAATGGGTTCCCAGGACAGGAAGAGTGCAGGAGATGCTTGGGACTGCTTAGAGTTTTATCTCAAAGAGACAACAGGTTCACTGGAATGGCTGTGGCCTTTGCTTCTGGAACACTCTAAAGCAGTCAAACTCTTGCAGTAAAGAAACCAAAGGACTGTGCTTCAATAGTCTTGAAATAAGTTCTCAGCTTGTGTTAAAGCAGGTAAAGAAGTGAGAGGCAGATTTTGAGATGCAGTTCAGAAGGCAGAGATTCAGTCCCCAGGCAACATTTTTTTTAAAGATCTTAGTACACAGCAATTGACCCAGCCATTCACTTTCTTTCTGCATCAGTTCATATCCATGGTGGTACAAGTGAGAATGCTCTTGTTTTCTTATTGTCAGCAATGTAAGTGAATTGAAAAAAAAATGCTTTGTTGTTCCAGCTTTCCTCCTGTCAAGTTTCAGGCAGACTCCCTCATGAGATGTATATATTTGTATGGAATGTTCAAATTCAAGTCCATGTACTAAAAATACTGTGCCTCTCTATCTCTTACAGGGATGCTCAGTTAAACTATCTGAGAGAGCTGAAATGTGTAAAAGCTCTATTTTCATTTGGCCCAGTCCATTTATGGCAGGAAAAGTGTGTGGGTGGAAGAAAGGATGCTTAACGAAGATGGGGGCAGGATGGAAAATGCAGATGAATGCCTAATTATTCCAAACTGCAATCCCATGAAAGTAGAAAAGATAATTACTCACAGAATTTACTTCTGGACACCCCCTTTCTTAAAGGGAATTACTGCCTCATAGCTTCTGCAGTTTGGACTACACTGGTCCTTAAAAGCCATCCAGACAACCAGAGCAGCAGTCTTTGAACGCCTGCAGCGGGCTTAGTAATGTAGGTGTTTGAATGAGTTTTCTTATTAAGGCAGTAATATAACATATTCCTGTAGGCTTAAAAAGTGTAGGAGGTGTGTAGGTAACCAATAACTGTATGCTTGGGTTTTAGGTTTTTGTGCTAAACTTTCTTTGTACTATGCTCTAGGCAATTTATTGTTGTAATTTCCAGAACTGAACCAGGGCATCTTTCCAAGTAAGACTTTACTTTGGGTTCTTAAGCTTCCTTGACTGTTGTGTGAGGGAAAACAATTCTGATTTCTTACACTTCCTGTTCTTTTGTAGGCTCCTCAATGGCTAGAAAGTGATTCCTGTCAGAAGTGTGAGCAACCTTTCTTCTGGAATATAAAGCAAATGTGGGACACAAAGACAATAGGGTTGAGACAGGTGAGATGGCTGGTTTCAGTGCTTAGCTGTACTTCAGCAAAATGTAAAAAGAAGACTACTAAGGCTGGTAGATCTTTTAATCTCTTGGTATTTTTCCTGCTTTGAAGTGAGGTATATTGAGAAGTTACAGCTTCTAGGCGCTACTAAGATATTTCCAAATTCTGTGAAAGTGTTGCATCAAACTTCTGTCACAGGTCAAAGCAGGCTGTGCTAGGTGTGCTCTGTTGGATTTCTCTGAATGTTCCCATGCTTTGGACTATGGACAGTTAATCCTCAAGTGTTGTGTAAAATGGTAAATGGTGCTCCATAGCAGAGAATGTAGATGCTCACTCCAGTGAGCATCTAGTGAAGCACTAATGGCCCCGTTCTTACTGCACCGGAATGTTTTTAACTGGGTTGCTTGTTCAAGCCTCTTTTTCCCCTTCTCCCAGAAGGAGCTTGCCAGAGAAGAGGATATACACAGAATGTGGTGATAAATCCATTAATGATCCAAACCACTGTTCAGAATTCCTGAGACATTGGTCTTTCGTTGAAGAAACAGGGTGTTTTCTAGCAGGTTGCTTTCTAACAGGCTGCAAAACAGAAGCGTTGTTGTTTTTGTTGTGCAGTGGACACTTGTATTATGTCATAGTATAGTGACTTTTTATTTTCTTCTTCCTCCTTGAAGCATCATTGCAGAAAATGTGGGCAAGCAGTGTGTGGCAAGTGCAGCACCAAACGGTCGAGCTACCCAATCATGGGATTTGAGTTCCAGGTCCGTGTCTGTGATTCCTGTTTTGAGTCGATCAAGGATGAAGAGTGAGTATTAGGGAATAATAAACTGTAGTAACACTGCTGCTGTGCAGAAACCCTTGGGCTTGCTCCACATCCACACACAGCTACAGAACACACTGAGCTGGCTCTCTGCTATTAGGCTTGAGGACTGAGAGCACTGTGATGGCAGAGATCCCCCATCTGCCTCTGCAATGCATTTGGATCAGATATGGAATTACAACATTTTTATCCTTTTTTAGTTCTTCTTTTCCAGGAGCCCAGATCTAGACTTGAGATACATTTGTCTCAACGTTTCAGTTTAGTTAAAAGCTATTGATTGCACTTAACATAGCTAAGTGGGTGCCAGACAATGCATTACAGCTGCCAGGATGTATATGCATTAGTTCATGTACACTTTTTAAAACTTCAGAGCTCAACATTATTTTCCCTGTGCAAGCAAGTCAGGTTAAACATCGGATTGCACTTAACATAGCTAAGTGGGTGCCAGACAATGCATTACAGCTGCCAGGATGTATATGCATTAGTTCATGTACACTTTTTAAAACTTTGGGAATATTCTTCAGAGCTCAACATTATTTTCCCTATGCAAGCAAGTCAGGTTAAACATCATTTGCTGTCTCATTAAACTTGTCTTAGAAGTGAAGGAACCCCTTTTCTTCTGGTATGAACAGAGTAATCAGATATGAAAATTTTGGCAGTGTTTGGGATTTTTTGTTTTGTTATTGGGTTTTTCATTGTTGGGACTTTTTGTTTGCTTGGGGTTGGGTTTTTTTGAAAAGTAGGATGCTGTGACCTAGTTGGCCTATTTATCCAGCAGGGGAAAAATATACTTGAACTTGACTGTTAACCAGGAGTAGAAATATTTGCTAATTCAGTGTCCCACTTCTGCTCTAATATTATTAACAGTCAGGCTACAGAAGCCAGGAAATGTCACACCTGTACAACTCCACAAGCAGTGCCTTAGCATGACTTGCTAATTTAATTCTGTCCCCTTTAATATGGCACTGCAGCTCTTGGAATAGATTTATTAGTACTTGAGCAACCTAATTTTCTTATAAGTTTATTTTGCACTGCTATAATGATGCCATGAAGCTTCATCTGATGGCTGGCTTTCATTTCAATTGTTTTTGTGCAGCCGTACTTCCCTGGCAACCTTTCATGAAGGCAAGCACAACATTTCACACATGTCCATGGACATCTCCAGAGGGCTCATGGTGACTTGTGGGAGCGACCGGATTGTGAAGGTATTGCTGCATCTCTTTCCTGCATTTCTAAGAGATATTTAATAGAGAGTTCATTTTTGTATATTCTTCCTTTCTTTCTGACAACTATTGCTACAAGCTGTCTGTTGTGTGAGGAAGGGATTGTATTTGCTAACCTGTTCTTCTGCAGCTGAATGAGGAAATGACTTGTAACTCCACTGTATGGAGTGCAGCTGTTGTGTCTCTGAAGAAACATAGAGGCATGGGCAGCAGGAGAATCTGCCAGCAGTCTTAAAGACACAGACCTGAGGAAATGTGCAGGTTCCTTTGCTCTGAGCTCCATGGCTTGCAGCATGGCCACTGAAAGCCCTTGTTATGAGGCAGTGACATGGAGCTCAGACTGAGACGAAATCTTGCTGTGCCTGGGCTCTACGTTCACCATGCGTGTCAGAACTGAGACTGTGCCATCCTGTTCTTGTTTGGCTCTAAGCATTTGCAGTTTGTGACACACTGCATAGCACTTCTTAAAACAGACCTACAAAGAAGTTCAAGACTCTTGAGCCCCAAATTTGACTTTTGGTTTGTAATGCTGCTGTAACTCTTTATGAGATTTTCCTCAAGCATAGTTAAAAAGGAGTTGCTACCTTGTGTCCAGGGATATCTTTGTTTGCTTCTATGCCTCTTGCAGAAAGACCTGTGAGCCTGACACTAATGCTGTGTAATTCTCCACAATTCTCCTCCAGATCTGGGACATGACACCAGTAGTTGGTTGCAGCCTTGCCACTGGATTCTCTTCCCGCTGATCTCCTCTGTGGCAGGTTTATGCACCTTATGTACAGCAATATGCACCAAATGAATGGAACCCTCCTCAAGAATATTACTGCAGACACTGGTTGCTTGATTCTTCTCTTGCTGCTGTTCCAGGATGGACAGTCACCCTTGTAGAGCACAGCTTTTCTGTTGGGCTCCCCGGGAATCTCCGTGGTGCTGAAGTGCGGTTCCGCAGCCTCTCGGACTGACATAAACAGTTTATCTGCAATATGACACCTGGGTGGAAGGACCTGTTGTCTCTCAGTTTACATATGTAGTGTTAACAATGTGCTATCTCTGCTGATATATCTTGTACAGATACCTTGTAGCTAAAACATTACCAGAGTTAAACAAGTGTAGTAAATTCAATTTGTGCAAATAGTAAAAAAACTTATTTTCTCGTCCAAAAAGCAGTTCTGTTGAAATGTTTTTGAGCAGTCACTGTCTAAATTGCCTCCAAAAGGTGTGTTGGTTATTCCTATGGAAGGAGGAGATAGTTTAAAGTGGAAGGTAACTTCTTTCAGATGAGATAGTAAGAGAACCTTTGATCACACAAGATCTTTTATTGGCTTTCTTGTAGTGTTTGTCTTCAAGTTCAATTGTTAGTGAAATCACTTTTGTGGAACAGCTGTTCTGTGTAGGTAGCTGGTGAGTCTGCAAACAATCCTGGGCTTTTTATGTAGTGTTTTAGCATAGCTGATAAACTTCTGTAGTTATGAAAACGTGCAGCCCACCTACTCTAAAGACTGGTCACAGGTATGAGCCATGTACTCTGACAACTGTAATGTTGTTAGAATAGAAACCTAAACAAATCTGTCTTGTTACAAGGAATGTTTAAGAAGAAATGGCCAGCTAAATTTTAGAGATTTTTTTCTGTGGAAAGGCTGATGTTCTTTAATGTCAGGGAACCTGTCTCTGCTAAAGTACAACATAAATTCAAATACTGTCTTGATGTTGCTTAAAACAGATAAATACTAAGCAATAATTACTGAGGTACAGAACAGCTGCTTTTTCCCCTGCGCCTAGGAGTGTTATCCTGAGATATCTATATTGATCCTTTCCTGTTTCAAAGCTGAGAAGTATGAAGAAGAGCTGTGAGGCTTTTATGACTGTGCAGTTGGCACATAAGGGAAATAACTAGTGAGAGATACTGTCAGTAAACTGGTTTGTCAGTTGAGTAAATCTACATTTAAATACTGTAAAGAAGAATTTATTTTGTAAGCTAAGGTGATATGTCACAGAGTTTAAGCTTGGAGCTGTTAAGGTTTATCTGAAAACAAATGCAGTGTGTGCAAGGACAAAAAAAGGTAGGTCAGCTGGCCTGGAATAGGTGGTGTTACACAGTTATGAAAGGTAATACGCTCTTTCTGGCAGAAGAGTTAAGGGTTAGACTGTCTTTACTTACAGCAACAATCAAGTGGTGCTATGAGTGTTGGTGAATTCAAGTCCTAGCTGTGTAACTTGACACTAATAATCTGCATTGGACCATGCTGTAGGCTGAAATAGATTAAGATCATTAATACATCGTGATTCACTTGCATTTTAAGCCAAAAATCTCATAGTCTCCAAAGGGCATTAGAATCCAGAATATGATAGTTACTGTTACTTTGTCTGCTTTTCCATGGGCCTTCTCTGGAAGTTTTGTGAAGAGTTTTTATTTGCTGGCCTTATTGGGCCACTGAAGAATAAACAAAACCATCTTTTGTGGGGATCCCAAAACTTGTCTTGCCTTCAGTCCAGGATTTAGCACTTGTCACACCCATTTGATGCAACTCTGCCTACATGATGTATAGCTTAGGTTTTTTTGGGAAGGTTTATTTCCAAGATGTTGAGAGAAAATCAGTTTACACGGGAAGAACAGTTGCAGCTTTATGCTCTGAAGGCCTTCACCCTTTTAAACTAGGAAGGAAAGTGTTGTGGGGTGAATAAGCTCTGGGAAGTCTCTGCATTCACTTTCAGACTTCATCCTGTCTGGTTCTGGAAGAGAACAGATGCCTTCTTCCTCACAGCATGTAAGGCAGAACACGAATTACAGTGCTAGAATTGTTTAATGTCCCACTGTAATAGGTTAGGAGGATCTAGGGTGTGACTTAAGGTGGGAGATTGATGTAGGTGTGCAATGAGTACCATATTTTTAAACCTAGACATTCTGAAACCTATACCCACAATACTGAGGTGTGACCCCTTTTCAGTTAGCACTCCAGAACTCAACTTTTTTAGTTCTGATTACTCAGTGTGCTCCTGCTTAGCACACAGCTCCCCCCTCCCCTCCCTGTGAATAATTCCTGTGCTTCTTTACATTATGGTTTTGCCACTAGATAATATATTCTCTACTGCCTAAGGAATCTATTTTTTTCTATATCTATAATTGATATACTTAAAGATTGTGTCAGTTCAGATATAATGACAGTTATGGCCACTAAATCATTAGTCTTTTAAGTATACTCTTGGTGTTGAATGAGTAATGCTCACAAACCACTAAAGAGAGAGTAGTTTAGTTTATAAACAACTATTTTGAAGGCACTCATTCTCTCATCAAACTGAACATACTTAGCTATGTCAGCTTAAGTGTGCAATTACTGAGAAGCCTTGATTTGAAGCATTACAGATCTCGCTTGTGTAACCTCTTCCATTGGGGCAGGGAAGGGGAGCAAAGGGTACTAATATATGTTAATTCTTTCCTAGTTGTATTTCTGTACCCTACATAGTTAAGAGAATCTAGATAAATCTGTTCTTTGCTCCTCCTTGTCTGTTTTTTAAATTTTGATTACATGTACAATAAAATATTTCTTGATATTCACTTAGTCTATTTGGATGATCCATCTTTTTTTCCATCCTGTGAAAGCACAATCTTCATGTTGTGCTCTGGCTCTTCCTTTGCATGCCCCATGTACAAATTGTAGGTTCTGGGAGAGCTTGTTGGGTGTGTTGTATTGGAACTGAATGAGCTGCAGCAGGTCAAAGGCCCACAAAGAACCAGTGAGCTGAGACATGAGCAACTGCTGTGTGATCCCAGTTAGGGATGTGTAACCCTATCCCGTGTTCTGCTTGCCAGCTCATACAGACATTTCCTCTGGTTCATCTGGCTGCCCTTCAGAGCTCTGCAAAGGTTCTCATCTACAGAGTACCACAGGATCCTTTCTTGAGATGCCTTGGACCTGGCTGAGGTGCCAAAGAAATGCTAATTTTGCTGGATGGGGTGAGCACAGCCTACAATATAATATACACAGAGGACACAAACTGCAGCCACACAAGGTGGTTGCACTTGTTTCATGATACTTTCTCACAGGGAAAGGATGGAGATAAACTGGAAAGCATCCTTATCCCTCACAGTTGCTCACAGCCTTCACAGGCTCAAATACAGCACTGGCTGGCTTTGTAACACTTGGAATGTCTGAATGTTGGTTGATCAGTATGTTGTGTGGCTCACTGCTTCCTTGGGGTATCTGGGAGCCAGAGAGGGAATCTGGAAGAGTTTGACAAACTTGACACCTTTGAATGAGGGCTGAAGAGCCTGTGTGGTATATAATAATTTTTGTAGGGTTTTTATTTAACATTATATGTCCCATTTTGAACTGCTTAAACTTCTCACATTTTGCAAGGCAAATTCCAGTGAAAACTAACTGGAAAAATGAAGCTGTTGTTGATCTATAGTCAGAAAAGCCTGTTTTCATGTCTATGTAGACCATCTTATGTTTTGAATAAGGCATATGAACTCTAGTTAAAGTTGATGCTGGAAAATTGCAAATGGTGTACTTGTAGTGAAAGCACAAAAATAGATGTATTGGTTTTCTAACTGAGAATGCACAGTTGATCACTTCTCAAGTTCCTGATACTGAAAATTTCGTTTAAGTTTCAGATAGCTGTGCCAGGTCTTAGTACCTGTAGTGTTGACTTCACTCATTGAGGAGATTTAGAATACATTAGATGCAGGAAAGGCACAGATTTTGATGTTGATCAGATTCACTACTACAGTTCAGAAGGAAAGCTTTCTAAGGTTTTTTATTTCTGTTGACCAAGTCCTCAGTGATGAATAACCTGATTAACTGTGAAATGCCGTAATCAAATGCCACAGAAAATGATGAATTTCTGCCAGCCTAACGTTTAAAAACTGATTTTGTCATCAACTAACCATCCTACAGGGAGTCTCAATGTGGCCTCTCATTCACAAAAGGCAAGGATCAAGGATCTCTTAAGTGACTGCTATCAAGTGATCCCATAAAGCTTCTTGTCCCTTTGGAAGATGTAAGGGCATGGGCTCTAGGCAGCTGTGTAGTCTGCTCAACTTTTAATATGCAAAAGCTAATTGTTGAACAGATTCAAAGACAGCATTACTTGTTTTATTACTCTGGCAATGTAAGTATCAAAATAATATCAGTAATCTATACAATTTTTTTCATAAAATTAATAAAGTGAAATATATGGGGTCATTAGAAATTTTGCTTTCTGCTTCTATGCATGACTCTTTTCCCCCTAACATATCAGCAGCTCTGAGTTGCTGTAACTACCTGCTGTCTGACTCATGTTGGTACCCAGGGTCTCTGACAAGTTTTAGTGTATAATCTGATCACACAAAAAAGTGGAAGCATATTCTTTGACTTACTCTTGATGAATTATATTAATTTTGGTGGGATTGACTGGTTTGTCTGCAGAAAGTTTGGTACATTCATTCCTAAATTGCTTTGTATCACAAAGATATTATGGGTTGTGGAGGTACATGTTTTTCTCCTCTTTACCTTGTTTATAGAGAAATACACGTTAGAGCTTAAATTGCTCCCTTTGCTTTGCTACTCTTAGCTGTCTTTCAAGTAAAGAAGATACTATGCCTTGCACTACCTATACTGAGTCTTCTTTCTGAAGCCTGTTTTCAGCTGCTCTCAAAATCTACATGTGTATATCTGTCAAAACTTTAAGTTTTCATGAGCTCAGGTACACCTGTGCAGCTGATCAAGAGTGGGCACTGTTTGCCTGTACTCCTTGATGGCATTGCTGCTAAGCCATGGCTGGCTGTCAGTTCTAGTGCTGTCCTTGGTCTTTTCTCTGTTCTTATTCATTTCTTTCTTTCTTCCATAGTATATGGCTCCTTCTCCAGGTTTCCTCCACAGCAGCACATCCATGTTGGAGTTTGGCTCCCTGAGACAGGCAATAGCAGCTCTTGAAGCACAACTGCCCTGCTCACCTGAGCCTCCTGATCTCTCCTGCAGTGGTTGAATGATGGCTGAGGCAGCAGACATGGAAGGTGAGTGTGGTTTAGGAAACAACACACTTCCTCATCCACAGTTACAAGGCTCCATCCCATTAGGCACCCATAGCAGTGCAGCCATAACTTGGTGACTGGTAGGGAAGGTGTGGAATAAACAGAACTGTCAATAGAGTTTGGAGAATGTCAGGGTGATTTCTGCAAGGGTAGAGAACTGCACATGTCTAAATGGTGTTTGTGGGACACTCAATTTTAAATTTGAACTCACAGGTATTAACTGAAAGAGAGAAACATGGCTGTAAATTATGTTCATTACAGTCCTTTTATGGAGAAGAAATGCTGGGAATATCAACATGCTCACAGGCAATGAGGGGTGTTTTGGTCCTCCTACTCCAAAGCAGTGGTTCCCTGTTTTATGGTATGAATATACCAGCTGAGCACTCTGCTGTTTCAGGAGCATAGGAGCCTGAATGGGTTTTGATTTTAAAACCAGGATGGAAAGAGGAAATCCATGAAAGAAATGAAGTGAAGGT
Source organism: Pyrgilauda ruficollis (assembly GCF_017590135.1). Classification (NCBI taxonomy): domain Eukaryota; kingdom Metazoa; phylum Chordata; class Aves; order Passeriformes; family Passeridae; genus Pyrgilauda; species Pyrgilauda ruficollis. The sequence goes on from NW_024525045.1 coordinate 5,211,156, forward strand.
GTACAGGACAAAGAACTGACTGGCAGTGTGGTTAAGGCATGCAGAGCTGTGATTTTGGGAAGATAAGGAAGGGTACTGTGGCTGTAATAGCTGTTAATCCAGCTGAACACAAGAGGGCTACAGGAACAAGTTTTCTCTGGATTGAAAAAGTTCTTGATGGAGCTTTGGTAATGCCTGTTTACCTTTTGGCCTGCTTTTAATTTTATACAGCTAGGAAATTAAATAGAATGCTACTTGACACCCTTTAAGTGCTTGTGTACACCTATCACTTCAGTACAGACTATAATTATTTGGATTTCTATTTTTAACACTTTTCTAATACTTTATAAATGTTGGGACTACTTACTGAACATGTTGCTGCTGATAAGGTACCAACATCTGTAGCACAGGTACATGATTTGGTATGTGCTCTAGTGATATGAATGCTTTGTTCTGCACTTAAAATTGTGGAGAATCCAGATTTTGTGAGCAAATAAGGAAAATGGAACATAGGAAAAGCAGTCTGGAAAAGTACAAGCCCTGCCTAGCAACCAAGTGCAATTGTTAGGTTGCTTCTCTATTGATCGAAGTGCAATTAAAAGCTACCTCCTGCAGCTGAATTTAAATTGGGCTTTTAAAGTTTTTTTTTCTTTTCCCCCACAGACTTAGTATCAAGTGGTTAAAAACCTGCACAGCAGATCTATAAAATCACCAAGTGGAGTGTTCATCAGCCTCAACTCCTTGGTTTGCACAGGGCAACTTACCTGAAGGAGTCTGTGAGCTCAGTTCAGGGACTGAAAAACAACACCAAAGCATCTGCTGGCTAGAATCAGAAGTGTTCAGTGCTCTGTCTCATTTGTTGTGGTACTCAGTGTCAGTGAAAAGGCTTCTTCCTGCAATAAAAGGATGGTTTGGGGTTTTTTTTCAGAAGGAAAGCTTGTGCAGTTTCGTTTAGAAGAAGTGAGAATGTTAGATTTTTTTCATTCCCTACTGTTCTTTAGACAGTAGTTTGTGTCTCTTAATTGAAGCTGACAGGATTTGTTTCTCTTAAAATGCACAGGAAAATAACTTCCCAATTAATTGTAAATCATTGCTGAATATATAGCTTTACTTATATGGTTCAGGATTAGCTTCTGAAGTGCACAAAGTTTGCAGAGATTAGGAGGACCCAAGACAAAGCCTGTTGCAGATTTAGGCATCTGACATTTTAGCAATGACTTTTTTTCACATAAATAATGCTCAGACCCACCAAAACTGCTACTTAGGAGCCAGGGAAGTTTTTTCATCAGGTGTAGGTACTCAAGGCTCACTGAATCCCCTGCAACTCTTGGTGTGAATGTTTTCTACTTCTGAATATGACAGGCTGCTAGGAGAGTGGAATATAAGCAAAGAGGATAAAATATGCCACAGCAGTAAAAAGCTCCTTGCCTCTCTTGAAGGCCTGTTTCAAAGAACCCTTAAGAAAGAAAATGTTTCTACTCCTTCCGTGCAGAAATGGAAGCCAAAAAAGAAGGGTCTCAAAACTGCTTTTTGCAGCAGTTTTGAGTTAGAGAAATAAATATGCATTACTTTGCAAACATTCATGTTCAAGTTAACTAACTGAGCCTAAGGGAAGCAGTGGAAGAGTTCATGTTGTGGCATTTAACTGATATAAGTTCACCCCATTGGTTCACCTGGCACAACTGTGTGCCCCAGCTGCCTCCCCCTGCTGAGTGACACTAACAGCTCAAACTTCCCAGCTAGGAACTACTGATGGTTATCTTCTTTATCAGAAAATTATGCAGCTACACAGTGCTAGTGGCAGAGGGGAGGGGAGAATTCCAAGTCCTTACCATGGTTAGTTAGGCAGTCATTAAGTGCAGCCTGGTTTTCTGAGCTGGAAAGCATCTAATTTAGGCATGATCCTATATCTGCAGGCTTGTTTCTGTAGGGCTTCTCTTTGCCAGCTTCCAAGATTGGCCATAATAGGCTGACTTTGGCCACTGCTCTTCATCTTCACTCTATGCATGTTGTGTTTGCTGCTGCCACCACTTTTTTCTGATTACTTGCAAAAACACACAAGCAGCAGGCTAGTTCTCTTGAGTTTGTGACCTAATTAGGTAAGGTCTTTGCATAGAAAAGTAAAATTACTGGGGAAAGTTGTTAAGCAAAAAAATATTATTGTCCATCACCTGAGTAAATTAGACAGGTAGGCAGTGAGGGGTATGTTCATCCCTTAATTTTAAATTCCTTTTGGAGATGAAAGTATTGATGCCTCACATCTGTAGTACAGCTGCACTGTGGTGTCCACATTCTTGTGTGTTAGGCAAATCCAGTTTTGTGTGTTCTCTGAGACCTGGCTCTCCAGAGCTGCAGTGCTATCTGTGAACACTCCCCGTTCAGCAAGGGAGTGTTCGGGGTTTATGGGCAGAGTCAGCCCTCTGTTGTTCTGCACAGGCCACAGCAGGTACAGCTGGGGGCTGCAAGGGCCATGAACATGGTTGTGAGGAAGGCAGACCTTTATCTCCTGGGAGAGGCAGGGTGGGTGCTGTGGCACTTTGTGTGAGTCTTTCAGAGAATGTGGTAAAAGGTTTTGGTCTGTTTTAACAAATTCTGATTGTACTAAGTATGTATTTGGCAGGCTCACTGAGGGCAAGGTGGTGCCCCAGTGAAACCAGTGAGGCCAGTGCTGTCTGGCATCACAGCACGGTGTGTGCTGCACCCCACAGCATGAAGGGTGAGATGTTCCTGCCCTCTGGAGATAGTGCTGCTTTATGGGCCCGGGATGTGTACTCAGGAAGGGCAGGGGCCAGGGGCAAGTGAGCAATGAAGAATCTCTGAGATCTGTGGGGCAGCTGGGCCTTGTACTTTGTGTGTGCTGCACTCCAGAAGTGAAAGCGAGCACTGGGCAGCTGGCAGCATCATGGCACAGTGATCCAGAGCTCAGCAAGCAGGAGCAGCGTGTCCGTATTGACCAACCCAAAACTCAGGGAGGGCTGAGGGGAGGAGGGTCATGCACAGTTAGGGAAATGTGGAATTTACCTCCACGTTGTTGAATGAGCAGAAGAAGCACACACCTACATTTGCACTCTGCTTTTGCAAATTTGCATTTCCAGCTGGGAGCAGAATTCAACACAACTGCCCTCTCGGTTGTACATGCAACAATTCCTTATGGCCAGGGATCTGTCTCCCTTCTCTGAAGCCAGAGGCTGCAGAGGGGTTGTCATTGACACCACAGGGACCCCTGAAGTCCCCAGGTCCCTTTGGATTTCTTTCCCTTTCTCACTGATGGCTCACATGCACCACTGCACCCAGGAGCAGGGCAGAGTTCTTCCCTGCCTGACCAGCTGGGATCCATATCCTGAACTTGTGCATGCTGTGCTCTGGGAGATGCCTCTCCTTTAGACTACAGACATGGGACTTAAGCATGCTAAGTCTTCTCACTTTATGCTCCTGTGGTAGTTTGCATCTGGATCAGACTCCTGGTACAAATTTGAGAAGCCTTAGGCCTGGATTTAGATCTTTTGATTCAAGTGCTGAGTCTGTGGATGTTACACATTCTTTTGGCACCAGCTGCTTATCAGCAAATCCCTGCCACAGGTTACCGGGATTTGCTGATGTCTTGGCCTCTCATCCAGCTGCATCACAAAGCACCGCTGAGCCAAGCCCAGGGACTGCAGGCATTTAAACTATCAGAGTTCCATTTTGATGGAGATGGGCAGCAGAGCAATCATGCCTGTAGATCTACCGTGTCTTTAGGGCATGAATGCTTGACGGGGGAGTAGCTCGAGCCAGTGGATGGCATGAACTGTGTTTTACTGATGTCGGGAATGCCGAGGCGACGAAGGCGCCCTTTGAGCGGCTCACGCTCGCACAGGGCAGCAGGTGCGGTCACCCCGTGCGGGCGGGGGCCCGGCACACGCGGCCTGCCAGCACCCTCGCGGCCGGGCTGTCGCTCTGTGGAGCCCTGCCCCTGTCCCTGTCCCTATCCCGGCCCAGCCCGGCGGTGCGGTCCCTGGAGCCCTGCCGTGCCCCGCGGCGCTGCCCGGCGCGGCGGGAGGAGCGCCGGGAGTTCCCTTTCGGGGCATTGTGGGAAGGCGATGCGGCCCGGCCTCACCTGAGCGGGGCGGGCGGGACGGAGGCGGCCGGGCCGGGCTGGGCCGGCTCCCAGCCAGCCGCCGCACCATGGTGAGTGAGCGGGGCCGAGCGGGGCCGGGCCGGGCAGGAGCAGCCGCCCGGGCCCCGCCGGAGCCGCCGAGCCCCTCGACGGGCGCGTTGTCAGGGCGCGGAGCGAGGCCGGGCGGAGCGGGGCTGCCCCTCGGCACCGGCACGCTGAAAGCCATTCCCAGGCGGGCTCGAGCGAAGTTTGCACCTGTTCGGGAGAAATGAAAGTTCTCTGCTTTCTCACTTTGTTTTCCGACCCTCGGGATGAGCTCGGGTCGCACCGAGAGCCTTTCTCAGACAATGAAGAAAACAGGGCTGTTACAGAGAGGCTTTATAAAGTCTTCCTGTAACTCGAGGAGCTGAGGTGCAGGTCGGCTCCAATGCCTGGAGACGGATCGAGTGAGGTTTCGTATGGATCTGTCTCTCTTTAGGTGACCGGGGGCACAGCGGCTCAGTGTTGGGCGGTGGGTTTTCTTGTGACGGGATCATTGGGAAGAGCTTTTCCCCAGGTGTATTCCCTGTTGTCAGGTAAGTGGAGGGCTCGCACTGCAGCGTTACCTCCAGCCCGGGTGCCTGCACCACTGCCGCGTCTGATGGGGCTTCTTGGGATTTGGCTGCACCTTTCCATCAGCTGGAGCGTAAGGGTCTGGTTCTGAACCTTCTGTCGGTCACCAGTGTCACTGTGCGACCCGGCTCCAGGGCTGGCAGGGGCGTGTTTGAGCTTGGAAGGGGCAGCAGCCCTTCGGGTTAAAGGGCTGACGGGCAGGATCCGGGAAGGGAGACCCTTCGCCTCTCCAGTGCTGCGCTTGGTGTTGGTTTGCTGAGATCAGAAAAGATCGCTCTGGATGCTCTCTTTTGTAAAGAATGATGGCCAGCATCCAGACAACAATAGCTGGATTTTCCCCAGGGGGGCCTGCAGGCTCCCTAGTAGTGAGATGGTCAGTGATGCCTCTTAATAGAGAAACCATCTCACTGCTTGATAACTCAGGCTTGAGGCAGGTTCTACGGGCATGCCCCGAGCTGCTGTCTTGCACAATTTGCCCATTGTGTGCACCTGTAATACCAGTTACTGGCAGTGCAGCTGAACAGAAGCCTCTCAACTCCTTCAGTGGAGGCCAAGTGCTGTTGTTTGTCTCTATCCTCAAAGGCAGCGCTGTGTTGTTTCTCTTCAGTGGTTTAGCCAGAATGCTAAATATGTGTTAGTCTCCTGTATTTAGAAAGGTGTACCTGTCATTATATTTGCAAATAGGATATGCACTGTAATGAGTTTACAGACGGCAGTGCAGTCTCCACACCTTAAGTCCCAGTAGAGATGTAACTTTTCTGGTTACACCCCGAGACAGCCCTACATACCCAGTTCCCTCTGGTAAAGCTTATGTAAACAACGGGAGTTCCTATTTTGCCCTTGAAGGTCAGTAAATATGGGAGCTGATTTCAGGGAATCTGATCTCAGAACTCTCCTTGGTGCGGGTACTTCACAAATGCCAGTTTTCAAAGCACTCACAATAGTCCCAGGGGAGCACTGCTTTTACAGTAGTGCTGCTATTGACGATCTGGAGTCTGGCTGCTGTACTGATGGTTAGAATTTTACAAGGTGAGTGTGCATTCTTACAAGTAAGAATTTTATTTTTCCTTTTTTTTGAGGCCATAGTGCAAACACTTGCTGGTGTTCCTGCATTACATTGGTGCTGTCAGCCTTACCTTGTTTGTCAGGTTTAAATTTCTCTGTCATCTAGTCTCTGGAAAGGGGTGGTTGACAGTCAGTTATAAGTCAAGAAGAAAGGGTTTGCTGGGTTACAAACCAAGAGTAAGCCTTATCCAGGCTCACGAGTGATGAACTTTCCACCGGTAATTTTAACTTTCTGTAGACTGGTTCCTCCGTTTTGAAATTTTGGAATGAATTGTGCTTGCCACAACTGTGTTTTGAGGTGGAATTAAAGGTGCTTGTGCAGACGGTACCATGTCTTAGCAAGAGGGTTGTGCCAATTGTTTGCTCTCTTGCAGATTTCCATGTAAGTTTCAGGGAAGAGTCTGTTTAGCAAAGCTGACTTCATATCCAGCTGAGAAACACAGCTTTTATGCCCTGCTCGTGCTTTGTGACATGGTTTTTTTTAAAAATTACTTTTTAGGAAGACTAAATTCTGCTTCCTCTCATATGTGGGTGCAGCAGAGATACATGTCATGAAGGATTGCTGTCTCAACAAAGTCAGAGAGTTGGGGAGAGGGCACGGAGGAGAAAAAGATAAATCTCCCCAAGGACATGTGTTGCTGTTAGTCTCTTGTGCCTGTAAGTGTTGCAACACCTCGATCCTACTGCTGCCTCACTGTTATCAGGATTACTTTTGTGAATAAATATAGGGCTCTGCTTGCGTAGCTCTGCATGCAGAATTGGTGCTTGTATAGTAAAGGGTCTGATTCCCTCCTACCTGTGCTACTACAGGGAGACAAATTAGCACTTGTGGGCATGATCTGAAACCCTGGAGAAAGATCAAAAGAATCCCATTGAGCACAGTTGCTCTAAAAATTTACTTGGCCTGAATAGAAAAGGAGTTGGCAAGCACTATTTCCACTTAGCAAGACATTTGATAACCAGTCACTGATCTAGAAGCTGGGGTGGAAATATCAGTTGCTGTGACTGCAGCTGCTGACACCTCCCTAGTGTTTGGAAATGAACTCTCAGCTCTTCTGAATATCGATCTCATCAACACTCTCAATGCCCTTAATTGTGAAAATGGACGTAGATCTGCAAAAGACGTTTTCAGTGCTGCACAGAACTTACTGTTTACAGTTCTAAGAATGACTGCTTATTTTCCACTCATGATACACCTGTGTATTGGCCTCACGAGGACAAAGAACTTTGCCTCTAGGCATTTACCTCTGAAAGACAAGGAGGGCAATAGATCAGAACAGATGAGAGAAAATGACAAATAAATTAGTGTGTTGTTGAAGGCAGCAGTTCTTATGCTGGATGACAAAAAAAAGTTAATGTGGTATTTCTTTGTTAATTTGTCTTGTAGTGAAATTTTACTGTGGTAGTACCTAATGGCAATGGAATGGCATCCTGTTCAGAAGATCCTGAGTTTGTAGACTTTCTCCTTGCAAAGAGGTGACTGCAGAGGAAGTGATAGAAACGCATGAAATTATGAACACTAGAAAGATTGGTTGCTACACAAATAATCAGGGTACATCCTGTGCAATTTTTAGGCACTAAATGTATACAAAATAAATTGGAATACTTTTTCACACAGTGTAGATGACTGTTTTCAATCCACTGCTGAGTGTGCTGTGGATGTCCCAGTAGTTAGGCAGTTCATAGAGGGTGGGGCCACACGTGGGTTGTTGGCATGCAGTTTCTGTCCCATAATTCTTAAACCTGTGATTCCTGGTCTAGGGACTACCAGATGATTTTACACATGCCCTGTTCCTTATGCTCATGCCTTTCTGGAAGCTGCTTAGGTCAGAGTAAAGCTCAGGGGCTGATCCATAATCTGGCATTCTGTTATACCCTGTCGTTCAGTTGGATTTTAGAACAGCATTCTGTGGGATTTGTGAGGAAAATTATTTTTACAGTTCTTTGGAAGTGTGTAATCTCTGACTTGCCAATTTTGGATGTTCCTTCTCCAAGTGCCCATGACCATTACAGATTGTCACTGTTTAATACTGGAGCCCACTCAGGCTTCATGCCATTCCCATTCATGCTTTACTGTCCCTGGATATTAAGTTTATTCCTAGAAAGCAAAAGAGATGTCATGGTAGCTCATCTGCTGATTATTTTCTTAATAATCAGCAATGTAATAACTTTTGGTTTTGAAAATATATCTATTTTTTGCTCAGAAATAAGGAAACTGCAGGCATGTCAGAGCCAGGAGTTACTAGGATGTGGGATGCCTAGAGGGCTTTAGAGAAAGCCATGGCATTTAGGGTGGGCAAATGCAGGAAGAACGCTGGAGGGATAATGGGCAGCTGGATTTGTCATAAGGCAAGAAAATGACAGGTTTTGCTGCTTTTCCATGTCTTTAGTTACTTCAAAATCCCATGCTTATAAATGATTCCATGGACCTTCTGAAGCCATCAGTTACCTGTAAGAGCTGCAAAAGGACAATGTGATGAAAGTACTGAGGAAACTGGTGAGTCAGGGAGGGCAGACAGAGCTGCCCCTCCCTCAAGTACCTGCAAGATTTATGCTTTGGCATCCACATCAGGCGTTTCTGTGAGGCAGTCATGGTCTTGCTAGTGATGCCTAAATTAATACTGCTCATGTGAAAAGGATTCTGTCTGTAGCACATGTGCCCAGATACTGATTTCCATCCCTGCCCTTTCATTTCCTGCTGTCCTATTCCTGCAGGCTGTCATCTGCATTTTCTTGGCTGCATTGGCTGTGCTTTCTTGAGTGGCCACCCCTGGGCCTTTGCATTTCTGCAGATGTTGCAATGTAGAGAGGGAGTTGCAAGATCCAGTCCTGCAAGCATGGCACGTCATTTGGGAGCAGGAATACAGCATGCAGAGGCATTGGGGTAGGATGGGAAGGTGCAATTTACATTTGTGTGTTTGAAGGCAAGCTTGGCGTGCCTTTCTGGCCAGACGTGCCTGTCTGGCCTGGAATGTCCTGATGTGTGTTTCTCAGTATTACAGACATAACCCCAGGTACTCCATTCACCAGTGTTTTTTTCTTCTCCAGCTTGCTGAGTTTATGTAGGATGTCCATCTGCTCTCCTCTGTTATGCAGGGCATTAAAGTCCCCCTTCATTAACCAGGAAATGCCTGCTGCTTGCCTTTGGAGCTTGGGGATAGTTTTGCTCAGACACTCAAGCAGTTCTCAGTGGCTTGTTAACCAGCACAGGAGCTCTGTGGTCACCACCCTCTGCTTAGCCCCCTGGGGTAAGTGATGGGGACAAAAGACAAAGGAATGAGAAACAGACTCACTGTTGTTTGAGTAAAATGCAGAAATGTACCATGTTGTGCCTTTGTCGTGCAAGGCTGGAAGGAGGGCAGGTGAAGTGTTGGGTGAGTGCCTGTGTGCTCTGAGCTCTAGAGAAGCTGTGGGAAGTGCTGCATGAAACACAACAGCCTCTGGGCTCAGGGGATGGGATGGGAGAGGCAGTAGTACCTCAGCCATTCCCTTTCTTTGAAGTCTCATGACAGAACTTGAAATTTGTGATCCTTTCTCATTCTACAGGCTAAATATTGGGCCAACATATAAAGCATTTTGGAAGATTCTCTGCTCTGGCCCTTCCTTCTGTGAACAGTGATTGCTTCTTTTATGTTTATGTTTAGGTTAAATCCATGTTGCTTTTTTACCTTAATGAAACAAATGCCATTTTAAAAGGGAAAATGGAGAATTTCTCAATTGAGAATGCCTAAGTTAAGTGGTTCAGTGTTTCCAAAAGATTATTCTGTGCTCTTTCAGAGTTATAAACATGATCTGAACTCAAATGTATCTTTAGTCCTTTTGGAGCTCAGGTTTTCTGTGAGCATCTTTGTTGGGAGCTGGAGGAATGGGTGTGAGGCTGCTGCCAGTCTGCACTGTTCCTGCTCCACCACATCTGGGAATCACCAGGCTGGAGTAGTGTCTGTCAGCTGCCTGAGGAGCCAGGTTAGCTGTCACCATCTGGGTGTGCCTGCCCTGTCCCAGAGCAAAGGTTTTTAACTTTGTTCCTAGAGAGGTCAGAGGCAAGGGAAGGGCACTGCAGTGCCTTCATGTAGCAGGGCTTTGCAAATAACTGATAAGGCAAAGTGGAAATGAAACTAAAAGAACTGCACCTTTTGCTGGAATCCACTGGGTGAAATTTTAGCTCTGTTTCTTCACTTGGAGTTCAAGGAACAGGTTGGAAAAATAGCTTCTTGTGCCTATAAAGTGCACTGGGGTTGTAGTGAATTAGAGGTGGCTCTCGGCAGCTTGTTCAGCCTCTCCCCTGGTCCCTTCCTCCTTGTAGTAGCCTAATGAACAGGTCCTCTGCCTCCCAAAAACATGTAAGCAAATAAAAACACCTCTAAGAGCCCAGCCTAGGAGGCAGAAGGGATGTGATTACCTAGTTAATAATTGTTTCAAATCTCTTCAAACTGCTGCTTTCTGTGAGCTCAGCCAGCTTCATCCCTGCTGTGTCTTCACTGTGGTGGCAAGACAGTGGTGTGGCTGATTCCCTGGCCTGCTCTCCTGTGCCAGAGCCTGAGGCAAACTCCAGTCTGGGTCTCTGCTTGCTTATTACCTTAAAACTGGAGTAATTCCACTTGCAGGAATAAACATTTAAGAAAATTGAGAGTAATTATCCTCTATAAAAACTGGATGCTGTTGCCTGCATCCACCCCTTTGGAGCTGTTTTGGAAATCTCTCCTGCGTCTGCTCTCCAGAGCAGTGCAGGAAATCTGTGCTGTTGGTGGCACAGCCCAGCCTGTGAGGAGGAGGCACAGGCATGCCTGTGCTGTAGGAGGACACTGGGCAGGAATGCCACCAGTCCATGCCTGTGCTGTAGGAGGACACTGGGCAGGAATGCCACCAGTCCATGCCTGTGCTGTAGGAGGACACTGGGCAGGAATGCCACCAGTCCGTGCCTGTGCTGTAGGAGGACACTGGGCAGGAATGTCACCAGTCCGTGCCTGTGCTGTAGGAGGACACTGGTGAAGGAATGCCACCAGTTGATGAGGGATGAGCCAAGGTGGGGAGGAATCAATCTGCTGGATGTAGAGATAAGCTGGAGCAGAGCTAGAGGGAGCTTGGGCACTTAGAAAGCTCCTTGAGCTTTGTTTTCTGGTCTTTCGTTAGGGATCAGGAGGGAGCAGCTTGAGCTCAGCTATACTGTTTTGATTATAGTTTTATTTAACTCAAGTGAGGCTATCAAGAAGATTGTTGCTGTCTGGATCGATACCATATGTTATAAATATCCTTAAAATGCTGGTGTGCTGGTCCATTTAAAATCTTCAGTAATAAGATAAGGGTGACTGCTGCATCATGAAAAGCATAAAATCAATGTGTAACTATGGTCACGTGTGCTTGTAATGATCTGGCACAGCTTTTATTGCATGGACTTTGGATGTATTGTTCAGGGGAAATTGCTCAGAAATGTTCCTAATGGAGATTAAGTGAGGAAGAATCCTGTGCCAGGTAGGCAGCAATACACTGCTTCAGGATTTCTGTGTTGCTGGATTTGTGCATATTTTCTTTTTTCTTATTTGCTTACATCATGCAGACTAAGTCTGTGTTTGAAATTTTAAAGCTGTGATCCAACAGTATTTAACAAACATCTGTCAGCTCCTGTGCTGCTGTGAATAAATGTTTTAGTGACAGAGCAAACAAGTAAGGAAATTAATATTTTTAATAAAGCAGTCTGTTTTGAATTTTACATATTTGTTTTAGAAATGTCTGAAACCCCAGAGTGTGTATTAAAGGTCAGTAGGCAGATGGGATTTCTTATAACAGCAGAATACCAAAATACCTGTACTTCAGTGTGTTGGTATTCTGTCTTGTCCTGATGTGGGTAGATTGTTAATAGGTCAGTAAGTCAGTTCAGTGCATGTTTCTCATTTCATCCTAAACACCTGGCATTCCAAACCAACTGTATGTTCACTTTTTTTTTATTAATTTCAGTATTTACTTCCCCCCTCCAAAACAAAAAAAAACCAAAAAAACTCACTAAACAAAGCAGAAACTAAAAGGAATATTTTATTCTTGAAATGTTTTGGAGATTTAAAAAAAAAAAAAAAAGCTAATGACTTGCGAATGTTCACTTTTTTAAAAGAGAAAATTTAATGAAAGTAAGTTTTCTTCATTTTCAGTTGTGATGTAAAAGTAAATACTGATAAAAACATCTGGACAGTTGTCTGTGTTGGGAAATAGATTCTTTCATATCAGATGAAAGAATGAAAAACAGTTAAAGAGAAGCAGAATATAAACTCTGTTAGACTAAAACAGGGGCAGTAGCTCGAGCAGACTTCAGGGGAATCAAAATAAGTTAAAAAAGAACTTTCACATAGCAAGTCACTTCCTCTCCACCAGGTACAGCCAGTCAGGCTGGTTTTCGCCAGGCTTCTGCCGGCAGCTAAATTCTGGATTTTCATCCCGCTTCCCATTTATGTGGTCTGGGAATTTTCATTGATTAGCATGTCTTGTATGGTCTGTTGCCCTACAGAAAGTTTTTAAGGAAAGCTGAAAGTTTCCTCACTTTGCCAAGGTGTCTGTTTAAGGATAGCAATTCCTAATTTGCAGATTTTACTTACATGTGAATTTCAGGTGTGTTTCATAAAGGTGGCTTTGATTTTGGAGGCCTCTTAATCGAATTTGGAAAGCTTACAGCTGAAGCAGAGTGGAAGCCCAGAGCTTTTGAAGTGACAGAGCTGCCTCACCAAGCAAATCCTTGCCCAACCAGACACCCAGACAGGAAAGAGGATTCTTGTCTTTTTTTTGCAGTCTTCTTCTTCTGCCTCCCCTCCCCTGAGGCTCCTTGATGAGTTCCCATGTCTATCCTCCTCTCCTCCCCCCGGGACATGGAAAAGCCAGATGCCACAGAACAGGTTTGGAACCAGTCAGCAAGTGTTGTACAGGTTGAATTACAGGAAGAGGAGAAGCAGTTCTAGTGCACATTCTTCTTTCTCACAGTGTGATGAATTAGAGCCTCTTGCACACTCCATGGAGATCACGTTGCAGGAAGAAATGGGGCATCTTTTACATGTCTGTGCTATTAAACAGTGAACTGGAGAAATTACTGTAGGAAAGGAAAGCTAGGAGAGCCCCTTTCCCATGTATTCAGTTTTGTCTGCTACCCCTGCTGGTGGTTTGTTGTGTATGTTATGAAATGCAGCCCTTTAGACAGCTGTACTAATTCTTTCAGATTAGGTTAAATTTTAAACCCTCTGTAAAGGCAAAAATGATCCAAGTTTGAGCCTACTGAGCCAGTTGTAATGTGTTTGATAAGTCTGAAGTGTGTAATGGCCAAACAGTGGGAAAAGCTGCTCCAGAAGGGACCTGCAGTCCTGGCAGGGAGCAGTCCAGAAGACAAGCTTGGGTGAGCTGCTTATCAGATTATCATAGCCCATTAGTTAAAGGAGGGAAAGGTCTCCCAAGGAAGGTTGAAAAAAAATCACAGTGTGTGTTAGTTTCATTTGTCTCTCTTGTATTTGTTGTTCATGAGTATGCAAACTTTCTGTATTTTGCTATTTGGATGTCTATTCTGTTTATTGGTAAATTATTTAATGTCAAAGTCTAGCATTTGATTTACTTTTTGTAGCCTTGAAACTAAGGGTGTTGTTTTTTATCCTGGTACAGTTGTGTAAGTCTTGATAGAACAGAGGGCCATAACTTTCCAGTCTGTTAAGTGACTTACTGCTGCAATTTATTCATAGATGAGAAGGGGGTAGAGTTCCATGGTTTAAATGTTTGATATAAAAAAATACCCCAACAAACTATTTTTCCAATAGCCTAGAAATAAAAAATGCAGTCATTTGGATTACTTGCTGACGTTTATGGAGATCATTTTGCACAGTGCTGTGGGTGGTTGGGTCTGATTCAGTAAAATAAGCTAATAAAATTAGTCTCAGCTCCCAGACCAAAGCTTGTCTCCACAGACTCCACATGTGAAGGAAGCCAGTGCTCTCTTAGGAACTGTACTCTTTATCCCAACCCACTCAGTCTTGGACCTAAAAATTCCCTCTGGCATCAGCCCTGGGTCTGGTGATTGTTAGTCACAGCCAGCATGCCCTGGGATGGTAAGAAAGGGAACCAAGCACCCTGCTTTCTAAGGTGTTCTACTTGTAGCAAGTCATTTACCTTTGTTTTCCACTGGAATTAGAACTTTTAAAGATGAGTAAAGCATTGCAGGATAATCTGCTCCTCTTTGCAGTTTGGCTGCTGAAAACAAACCAAAAATTTCTTAATCAATATCTGTCTTGTCATCAGCACTACAGGAAAGCAAATATGTTTTCACAGTCAAGGAGCAAGGAACAGATGAGCTGCTAGATTTGTGTTTGTGCAGTACTTCAATATTATTAGGTTTATTGATGCATCAGAGTCTTTCCAGTGGGATGTAATGAACTGAGCAATGAGAGTGAGGAATGTGTTGTGTCGTGACAACATGACACAGCAGTGGGGCTGGGCAGAGCAAAGCTGAACTGAATGGAACAGCACTGGACATTGAAATTGAAAGTACTGAAAGCCGTTTAACCTTTTAAGAATGTATTATTTACTTCCTACAGAATTCCCCAAATTGAAGTGGCTTCAGAAATTAGGAAAAGGAAGAAGAACCAAAAGAGAAGAAACCCCACACACTATATTTTTGCTTCTAAGTACCTGCAGCTTTCTAATAAGTTGTTTTGTTACAGTAATTCTTAGGTGGCCAGTGATATGTACCTAGGCTTGAGGGTGCACTATTTTGCTGCAGACTATAAAATTTAGAATTGTGCTACAGTAAAGGCTCTATTTTCTAGCTGCATATATTACTGTAATAATAAAATTGCCATGTGAGGTACACAGTTACAGTCTGCATATAAAACAGGAGACCCAAACAGTGAGATTTTTGGAGCTTGTATATGGACATTTATGCATTTTAAGAGCATTAATGGATATTTTCTGATTGCAAAGAACATTGCCTCAGCTCTTAAAAGTGGTGGTGAGACATCACCTGCATGTGTAGAAGAAACAGTGGAGTTCTCAAAGCAGTTTTAATTGGAGAGCAGCTCACTTTCCCATGGGTGAAGCATAACATCCTACAGTTAACTAATTGGCAGAAAGTGATGGTAATAGTCACAGTGATTCCCTGGTTTGTTGGTATTTAACATTTTAGAGGCATAAGGTTGCAGTTCTGCAGATATATGTGTGTATTACATGCAGGCACTCCAGTTTAAGGTCTCTTGGGTCCAACAGCTGACCCTAAACCAGAATACCTTTTAATTTTCTTTTCCTATCAAAACACTGCAGGCAAAGGATGCCACAAAGCTCACAGTCTTATGCTGAACATGCTGTCAGCTTTTGATAGAGATTCATTGACTCATTCCCTGCATTTTCAGTCAAATCTGATCATCCTCTCCTATCTGATGATTCACCATATTTATAGGAATTTGTTTATCAGATAGCTGCTACCTCTACCCAATGGCTTATAGATGGACTCCTGCTGACCTGCTGTTCTTATCTGTGGAACTTACGCTCTGTTTTCAAAACACCCTCATCTTTACAAGGGCTTTGGAGTTAATGTGCTGTGCAGCAGGCAAAATAGCCTTTCATTCAGCCAGCTCCTCTCAGTGTGCAAGTGTGTGGACAGTGAGTGCTGTCCCTGCATCACCTGGGAAGGGATAACCCTGGCAGCTGGAAGATTCCCATGTTAAAACCCAGCTGGTAATATGAACAGAGAAAGGCAGAACCATGGTGCTTTGCTCTTCTTCACTGTAATCAGACCCTGTGTCCTGCCAGCAGCATACTTGTTTTTATTTAGCAAGCTTGTCTGGAGAGTATTATAGGACTCAACAGAATGCAGCTACAAAATCCTTGTAATTTTATCAAGCATATTAGACTAACAATGGCAAGAGCCTTATATCCAGCAGTAAATCCTGCCAAAGACACACATGACTAAAACCTTCCTCCTTTCCCTAAAATGATCCCACATTTGAAGTCTTTCTCAGTATAGTCAGAATTCTTATCTCCAGATTACTCAACAACTATGCAACTCAATAGTTAGAGAATGGTTCTGAATTATGAATGAAGGCTTTGTTTAAAATCCAGTAGCTTTTCCGGTTTTTTTTCTTTTGTGTAGAAACTTTTCTGGCTTCTCTGCTCAGACTTTGCCAGATGTGGAATGATTGTATCTTCACAGAAATCTGCATTGTAATCTTGATAGTGATTGTGAACATTAACTTTGTAATCCTCACTTGGAAATGTGATGAAGTATAGGTACAGCAATAAACTGGAACAGGAAGCAAGGAGCAGAAGGGATTAGGGTAGAGATTGGAAAACCTCTAGGGAAGGATAAGGTTAGGCTAATGGTGAAGGATGTGGTAAGAGACCGGCTGGATCAAGGCTTTGCAAGGACTGGGAGCAAGTGAGGAAAGTGAGGGTCCTGTGCTTCTCCCTGGTCCCCCCAGGATGAGGGGAAGCCACCAGTCCCTGTATGGACAGCTGGCCGTGTAGCTGTCACACACGTGGATGTAGCTACAGCTACCCTTCCTGCAGACCCCTGGGCCTGCTGTTGGTTCTGGTGAGAGCAGCACTCAGGATGCCTGGCAAGAGCAGGGCAGTTCAGATGTCTTCAGCCATTAAACACATCTCTGTCTCATCCACACCCCCCAGGTGGGTTTGTAGGGTTTTGTTTTTTTCCATTTAGCAGCAGATGTCCTGTTGTGCTCAAACTGATGTCCTGCATTCTTAAAGCCATTTTCCTGCTCTGGGTGAATGGGATACTGTAATGCTAATATACACTATGGTCAGGTATTTTAACCTGCTAATAGTACTGTTTATATAAGTGTGAATTGATAGTTTTCTCCCAAAGCCCCACTGGCATTTCAAAGCTGGCTCTTGTGTATTTCAGTAATACTGTTTATGCTAAGCATAAAACAATCATAGATCAAACTTTGTAAAGTTATGACTAGCTTTAAAGTGGAAATTTTTGAACAGTATAGATACTGTCCTTTATTTAATACAGTATCACTCACTGAGGTCTGTCCTTCACCATTGCAGTTGTCTGAGCTTTGTAATATCCTGATTTCTTCAGTAAAACCAGTCAAGCTTCCTTTGCAAAGTAGGTTTCTTTTGCCCCTTACTGCCTCTTCTAGGAACCTGCTGTTTTGTGATCTGAAACAGTGCAATATCAGAGTTGTTAGTGATTATGATTACTGTCTCAGTCTTCGTATTTCTAGCCTTCTGCCACACTGATCCTGATTGCCCTACTCCTGTTGTGGATGTCTTTATTCCCTTCACTGAGGTATCTGATTTTGCTGGAGGAGGGAGTGGTGCCCTCTTCTCACCACTGCAAAGTGGTGAGGCTCCTCCTGTTCCCCAGGGCAGGGGCAGAAAAGGAAGCAAAGCTGCTGTTTGCACAAGGTAAGGAGGATGGGTAGGAGAGGATGTAAAGGGTTTACCTAGGGAAGATGTGCCACAGGGAGGGGAGAGCTGCCTGGGAAAGAAACAGGAGAGAGGAGAGATCTTTTCCCATGCTGAGCCTCCCCCACACCTCACTGACACCGTGTCCAACCATCCTGCCAGGGTTGGAGGTGTGTGGCCAGGACTCGCATTTCTGGTGCCAGGCAGAGGAATGCTCTTCCCTGGCCATGGCCCTGGTGTTAACCATGTTGCTTTGTTTACTCTAGATACACTTTATACTGCTGTTCAGTCGGCAGGGGAAGTTAAGGCTTCAGAAATGGTACACGACGCTACCTGATAAAGAGAAGAAAAAGATCATTCGAGAAATTATTCAGATTATTTTGTCTCGCAATCAAAAAACAAGTAGTTTTGTTGACTGGAAAGACCTCAAGCTTGTTTACAAAAGGTGTGAGTAATTTTGTAAGAACATATAATGACTATTCATATGAATAACGCATGCTAGAAGAGGAGAAAGAAAGGTTCACCTAAGGAAAAGCAGCAAACAACACTTGTAGCACTGGGCTGAGTTAGGAGCCTGCCACTGGCAGTCTGGGTATAACAAGGCAGTGTCCCTGGACAAACCAGCAGGGTAATTGTGGGGTGCAAAATACTTGTACAGTCTGTCAAATGAGAAAAACAGGAGTAACCTAATAGGTATTGGTGTTATAGAAGGCATTAGACCTCACTGCCCCTTCAAATTCCCCAGGGTAGCCTGGCTGAGATGTGTGTGCTGGGTTTTATCAGCTTTAGAGATTGGAGGAACTGTTCCAAGGCACTTCCATAATTCTGTCAAATTTTGGTTTTGAAATATTTGTTGCTCTGGAAAGTGTTCATTCCCATTTTCTCTTCCAAAGAAATCACTGGTCCCCAGTCACACGACACCTAATGTTAACTGCCTATTTGTTCTCCTAAAGTTGTAGCAAACAAACGTAGCTTTAATGTGTAGTACACTGGGTAAATTAACCATCTCCCATTTAGCAAAAACTGAGTTCCATGCTGTGATGGGAGGGATATAGACATCTGATCAGAAGCTGTGACAAGTTGGCCTCCAGCCACAGCATCAGCAAGCTGAATAGATCTTGGGTTGGTTTAAACATAAAATTTTGGTGCAAGTTAGTTATGAAGCTTCTTTGGTCTAAGCAGCTTCATGCATTCTGGCCCTCTGTAAGACACTGTCATTTGACAGCCAGCAGGCTTGCTGAGATGCAGCTTCTTTCACCTTTGCCTTATTTTTATTTTTTTAATTAAAAGTAGTAGCTTCTCCTACTGTTTAATTAACCCCACTTACTGTAGTGCTATTGCAGCAGGAGGAGGAGTCCTGAAGGAACTGCTTACTACTGATTTATTGCCTGTTTCAGTGTTACAGGTGTCTCACGTTACCAAGGGTGGAGTTGGTTCTTCTAACTAAAATAATAATTTGTTTAAATCATCTGATCTTCAAAAGTGTTCTCTGGGACCTCTAGGAGTGAAAGAAGATGTTTATTTTAGGGACTAGATGAGAATTAACTGTCATATGAATGACCTGTAAGAGGTGAGCAGAGCACTGAGGTCCCAGCTGTTCACTGCCATGTTTCTCCTGTGTTTCCCCAGGTATGCTAGTTTGTATTTCTGCTGTGCAATAGAAGACCAGGATAACGAGCTGCTGACACTAGAGGTCGTTCATCGATATGTGGAGCTCCTGGACAGATACTTTGGAAACGTAGGTTTCACTTTCTCCCATGAACTCATTCCTGTCTGTCTGATAAACAAAATTATGTGGAGCTGATCTGCTTTGTGTTCCATCTGCTGCACTTGCCCTGCAGAAGCTGTCAATCCAGAATGAAATTAATTATTAGAGTATTTTATAAAACAGTGCTGAAATGGTCATAAGATTGTTTTTCCATCCTTTGTCCACTTGCCCAGAATTAGTGTTGGTGCGTTGTATGTCTGTCTTGGTATAGAATTTAAAGGGAAAACTTCAGGAAAAAAACCTCAAAACAGGTTTGTTTTTTATTTGCTTTGTTTGTTTTGTTTATTTGTTTTAATTCTCTTTCCTGACATTTTCAGATATACTGGTTTTGTTTGTCTCATAATACTGTGTAACAATTAAGGACATAGAGGCAAAAGATAAAATCAGTGTGTTTTTAAAGAAAAGACTTAGAGAAAGTCCAAGTAAGTCTTTCGATAAGTTTTTAGAGACTCTTTTCCCTGAATGTTTTTGAAATGATCCTGCCTACCTTAATTCATATCTTAGTTAAATCAGTGTGCCATGACCTCTCTTTACTGCTTCAAAACTAAAAAGCAGTTGGTGGCTGTTGCTGGGCAGGGAATTGTCTTGCTCTGTGAAACTGAACCTAGGTAACCCATACTCCAAGGGCTGTGTAGGACCTGTGATGAGGTTAGTGGGCCAGGAAGTCAGCTTGGATCTCTGACAGCCAGCATGAACTTAATAAGTGGAATATCTTTGCTCTAAGTCTGTATGTGTGGAGAGAACGTGTGCAGAAGCTTCAATATTACATAACATGCAGTTTGTTTCTTCGCCCTGCTACCTGCACAGGGGTGCTTATGCTGAGGATATTTGATCATCACAACAGCCTTTGGCCTAGTAGTGCTTAGAGTACTGTAAAAGTGGTTTAAATGTGGTTGTGGCCTCTTGTTCTGGCAGGTGTGCGAGCTGGATATTATCTTCAATTTTGAAAAAGCTTATTTTATTCTTGATGAGTTTATAATTGGTGGAGAAGTACAAGAGACTTCAAAGAAGACTGCAGTGAAAGCCATAGAAGACTCTGACATGTTGCAGGAGGTAAGGCAGAGGAGGACAAAAGGTGAACACCTCATCTTCCTAATCTTCCTTGTTTGACAGGGGAGGAAAACACAGCTAAGCACTTCTGGTACTTAATTATCCAAGTGTGTCTTACATTCAGTTTCAACAGGTTCAACAGTGCAGTTACATAAGCTTTCCATTCAACCCTTTTGGTATCATCGGGAGGGCCTTTATATAAAGCTGTTGCTCTCTTGCAGCTTAACTGCTGGAGTTTATTAAGATAGTTTAAGATGTATCTAAGATACTTCTTTAGTATAAGAACATAATCTAAGGTTATATTTTATGTATGCATATGTATATATAAATACAGAAAAATCTCTTCTATTTCACATGTTTTTAAAGCAGAATTATTTCTGCACTTTAATCAATTTTATATAATTTCCTGCAAAACTACAGCTGTCCTCAAAGAGGATTTTCATGAATATTACTGTACCACTTCATAATGCATCAGTTGTTTCTTTGTTTTTGTTTCTAGACAGTGGAAGAATATATGAACAAGCCTGCATTTTAATGTTAAACTACCTGGAGAGAAAACTGCTGTATGCACCTCTAAAGTGCACTTCCTGAAATTCTTCCCAATGTGCCAGATACTCAGAGGAATACCAAAAACCAATAACTGAAAGGGTTTGTTTGTATAATGGTGAAGATGAAGGTCAGCTAATGTAGCAAAGGGTTTAACAATTCCGTGCTTTGCATTACTCTGTACATGAGTTTCTCAGAGTTGTTATTGCCCCAGTCTAGTTTCTCTTCTTGTTGCTGGACTCAATTCTTGTTTTATACCACGTCTTTTAGCTACGGGTTTTGTCATCACAAAATGCTCCTCTGACAATACTTTGAGGAGGTATTTTTACTAATTTTGTTCACTGCTGACTGTATGACTCTACTTTTGTACAAGTGTCCATTATTTTGAATGTAATGGTTATTCTGCTGTAATAATAATTTTTTTCTAAAAGCCAAATTGTTGTGGGCCCTGATTTCACAAACTTGTTGTCAAGATTAACTGTTGAATTATATGAGGAAATACACATCTCTTTGGGGTAGCTCCTTTCTTTCACTGTCTGCCTTCTCTTTTCTGCTCTAATCTGCTAATAAGACTGCTCCAGCTGCTCCTAGAGTGCACTCCATGCCTCCTTTTAATCTGGAAGACTGTTTGAAGGTAGGCTTCTCGTAACTTTAATGAATCCTCTTTTTGCTGCTGTATGCAGATGGCCTGTTTCTGTCTTTCTCCTCCTTTTCCTATCCCCTTCCTAGATCCCTTGGACCTCTCCAAAGGCTCCAAACTTTGATATTGTGCTGCATGAGTGCAGGAGAAAATCTGAAGAGAAAAAAATCAGCCTTTGGAAGATAATCTTGTCTATCTTTTGGTATCCCAAACCTGTATTTCCCAGTAGAGTTTTCCAGTCTCAAATTCACGCACCTGTTGGGATGATCAGCTTTATAGTAGTTGAAGTTGCCCTGTTTTTTTGAAGGTTGAGCAATTTAATCAGCTTTTTATAACTTTGCAAGCTGTGAAAAGGATAAAATAGAGGAGTCAGCTGGGCTGTGTGCCCTCCTGTGTGTTACAAACCATTGCAGCAGAGTGTGTGTGGAGCCAGGTGTGCTAACTCACCTTTCAGTGCAATTTAGACTATAAACTGATTGAACTGGGTCCCTTAGAGAGATTGTCCTCCTTTAACAGAATCCAAAGCTCAGAGAAATTGTATTTATCTGAACCCATAACTCTCAGCTAGATGTTTTGTTTCTGTCCAGTCATGAAATTACTCTACGCAAAAATTAGGGAAGTTATCAGACAAATATGCCACAATGATCCATGCGTTGTTGCCTTTCCTTTCAATATGTACATTCCCCTTGATTTCTGATGTGTACAATCAATACTTTCTTTCAGAGGTCTTTCTAATCTTTAAATGTCCTGAATGCTTATTCTGATTTTGTCACTGCTCCTTCCTTCCTCATCAGTTTGTATATTCCTACAGAAGGGACACTGGGGTTTTTTGGAGAGTGGGGGCACTTTCACACAACACAACTTTGCTGATTGTCAGCCCACTATTCTGCCTGTGCTTTCCAGTCTGTTAGTAAAACTGTGACAAACTGGTTCATAGCATCATGTTGCTCTTTTTTATAATTAATTTATCCATCTGTTTTCTCTGTATTGATGTCAAAGGAATACTTTCAGCCTGGAAAAGAGTGAAAATTGCTGAAGGGCCTTTAGTAGCTCTGAAGACATCAAATTTAATAGTAAATTAATGAAATTGTATGATTTGTATATTATTTTCTCATGGTTTGAAATTAAGTTTTTTAAAGTACAGTGTTTAATTGATTAAGAAATCATTAAGAAATCACTTCAGAATGTGCAAAGAGGCTCCTCCCACTCTTTGCCTTTATAAGTGACTTCTACTGACTGAAATCATCAGTAGTTTGATTTTACTCTCTTTTGGAGCCATGCTGTGATTCTCTGACTCTTAAAACTGTCATGTTGGTTGAATTCTGAATTAGATCAAAATAGGAGTACCAAAAAGATTTCTTGGTACAAAAGTCTGTCTTTTCAGTCATGTTAAGAAGAGGTAGAAGGCTTCTTTCTGCATCATTTCAAGCTGAAGAGAATTCCTGATGGAAGAAAATAATGGACTGGGTAGAGGTACTTATACCAGCCATATCAGTGTAGCATGTGAAATAAGTAGCATTGCCAAACTGGTGTATCCAGTGTCAGCTTGAGAAGTGTGAAGGAATTAGTCTGGTAAGTGTGAAGGAGTTAGTCTGGTTTCCTTACCCTAGTGCAAAAATTCATTGGAATAGGTGTGCCTGTTGTGCCACCTGCCTCTGTGCTACAAAGATGAATGGAAAGCATGTTAAGTACTCTAAAAGACCTGGTGAATTACGTTCATGCTTCAGGAAACATCTACAGACTCCTGCTGCTTTTGCGTGTAGGAGAGCTGCACAAAGCAGGCAGGTGAGCCTTAGCTGATGTGGCTTTTGCCTGCATACTTAAAAACAGGTGGGTTTGAAACATAAAACTTGTATTTAAACTTCTTACAACCTTCAGTGAGAAAGGGATCACTCAGGTAAGTAATGTTGTAATGGAATTCAGTTCACCTCAGGTCTTTCTCCAAAGGGAGGAAGCCCAAATGAAACCCAGTTGTTGTCGGGTCACCTTTAGGTTGCTGTCAGACTGCACGTGTTCCCATCTTTGTGAACTTCATTGCCACTAACAGAACCCTACACAGATTAGTGCACTGCAGTGCATAGCTCATCAGATTTGTGTCTCCTGATGTCTTAGTTCCATGGTTTTTCTTGGAGCAGGAGGTAGGTGCATATGTCTTGTACATATTCACTAATCTCTGAAGCATTGCCATCTGTATTTGCTGTTGATGTTTCTCTTTCCAACTTGCCTGACCATCCTAGGTAATGCTCAATATAAAGTTTCCTGAGAAACTTTATGAAATTATTAACCAAAAAACTATTATCAAGCTCTTTAAATATTCCCCATCTCATAATCTTTTGCTGTTACCTAAACTCTAACCTTGCTGACAAGCTTCCAGCACACGTCCTAGTTTGCAAAATTGCATTTACTAAAATAACCATTAATCAGAGTCATGGTGCTAGCCTAGATTCCCTTCCTTGCTCTCACCAGCTGCATGTAACAAAAAGCTGCTTGATTTTCATGTGAGCATCCCTGCCTGGAGGATTCTTTAGTGTGATCTTGTTGCTCACTTTAGTGTGATCTTGCTCTCTTGTTGTCCTGGTTGGGACAGAGCTGCTTCTCTGTCGTGCAACTATTTGCAACACGAGTTGAGACACCTCTGAACACACCATGGCAGAAGAGGCAAACATTAGACTGGGATAAAAATAAGTGTAATAATGTCAGAAGTAATAGAAATGTGACAAATCATCGTGAGAGAGAGGCAAGAGCAGCAGGATCACACAGGATTCATGAATTTTTATAATTTTTGTTTCTTTTTTCATTGTGAATTTCTGAGTGTTCATTAAAAGGTGTCAGTTCTTTAAAATAATTTAAGAAAACTGACATTTAGGTTGCCTCCTATCAGCTTTTGTTTAACCAAGAACCACTGAAAGTCTCCAATGCCTTCCCCAGCTGCTCCTGCAACCCACCTGTGCTTTCAGAAACCCCAGTGGGAAACTCAAGGTAAAGTTCAGGTGTGCTTCTGCATCTGAATTTTCCTTGGACAGAATAATGTACTTACAAAAGAGTGAATTACTCTTTTTTTCCTTTATTTCACAGTCCTTTCAATAGAGAACATATTTTTTATTCCTCTGCATTGGAGTAATGGAGCATGCAGAATGAATACATCAGGTGTTGGGTGGGGCTGGTTTATAAGGGAAGATCAGAGTGTAAGTGTGAGTGGGGCTTTCAAAGGTACCCAGAGGTGTTGAGTCCACAGTCCCCTCAAAATAACAAGGCAGTTCACAGAGAGAGGGAGAGAGAGAGAGAGCTGCCATCCCTGCCTGCCCGTGACGCTGTGTCGCACTGGAAGTGCGTGTGAAGGTATTTCTGTCAGCACAGCTCCTGTGAGGGGGATGTTGCTCTCCCCCTGCCTGAGATGACTAAACCCAAAGGTCTCTGTTCTGCAGCTGATCCCTGTGGTGGGGTTTTCATTACCTTTATCCAGTGTCTTTATGAGCATGGAGTCTGCATCATCCTCCTGCATCACTGGATTTCAGGTTTAGAGGGCTGGCAGAACTCTGAGCTCAGACCAGGTAACAGTGTCCTTCTGGGGGAGCTGACAGCATTCCTGCTGAATTCAGTAGTGTGCGTGTTCCTTGGCAGGATCACAGTACAAAGGAAATAGAGCTGTTGATTTAAATGTCTCTTAGCATATTTCAGGGATCTTTTTTCATGAAGGTAGCTGGGCTGGGTTACAGTATACTAGTGAAAGCTTTGTGTTTGTAGCAGAAATAACAGGCTGTGCTGCAAGAGAGTTAATGTTTGCTGTCATGGAAACCTGTTGCCTTGGAACATGATTAATAACACAGGCTAAGGGAAAGGAAGAAGCTATTCTTGAAATTAGTGTTCAGCAAACCCCCAGCAGTATACAATATTATGAATTTTAGTTATTTCAAATTCTGATGTCTAGTTCACTTAACTGTGTCTTTTAATTTACTTATTCAACAGTTCTTATAACCACGTTTTTGTGCAAAGAAAGTAGTTTAATGCTAATCCTTTGGCTGACTAGAAAGAACTAGCATGTTACTTGCACTCCCAGTACACTACAAAATTTGTTCAACTTTTGTGGAAAGCACACACTGAAGACAAACTTGTGGCTGGAATGCCAGGTGACAGTAGCAGTTTGGCTGAGGATTTTTGCCTTTTGACTATAGTTGTGGGTTTCAGAGAGTTCAGGAATATGAGGTAGGGAACACTTCTGTGGACTTAGCCATTTGGAAAAGTCTGGTTACTCCTGTATATTGGTGTGGTAAGATTGCTATTCTCTAATGCTGAAAGGAAATGGCAAGGGGAACATACAAAAGGTGTTTTTAAAGTTGGTGTCACCCTTCTGCCATCTCCTTTTAGAATTCCCACTGAGGCTTCTTTCTTCTGGAGTCCCTGCTCCAAACCCAGTTTGTATCATTACACACCAAATTCTGCCATGGGGAATAGAATGTTTTTCTCCTGCAGAGGTGAATTTGTGTATCTGTTGTAAAAACAGTGCTGAATGTAGAATAGTTTACACAGGGTGACAAATTCATTACTTGCCATGAATTTCATCTGCCCTCTGGATGAAGATCTTGCGTGAATAAATTACCAGCAGCTCTAAGTCTCCCTGCCTCGTGGAGATCACACTTCAGGGCCCTCCTCCAAGCTCACAGTGAGGAGTCAGCCTTAGCTGGCTGAGCCAACAATGACAAGTCACAGGGGAGCATCTTCACAGAAGTTACAGGTGAAAGAATCTTTTTATTTCTCCAGAGGGCTTAAGGTGGGGCTCTAGGTGAGTATTATGCTGGATGACAGCTCTGATGGCACAATCTGACAATGTAGAAAGAAGGAAATATTCTGGGAAAATGAACAAGGAGCTGGCTGGGTTTGTAAACTGACAGCTACACTGGGGTGAAGGAGGGTTTTTTCTGTTGTCTTGTCAAGGACAAGCAAGGTGGTCCTTGCTTGTTCTCAGAGGGAAAACTGGCTTGGATAATGAGTTATTGCTTGGCAAAGGCTGACACAGGGTTATGTTGGCAATGACAAGAATGTTCTGCTGGCAAAAAGGTACCGCAGAGAGCAATGAAATAAGTTATTTTAAAATACAGTAGTAAAACATTGATTCATTCTGCTTGGGTTAATATCATGAGGAAACATCAACATTTAGTATGACAGCTCTGTCTGAATGATGATGAAAACAATTAATTGTCAAAAAGGTTATGTCCTGATGTATATTCCAGTATTTATGCTTAAGTCTGGCACAAGAGTGGAAAGCCTAAGACCTCAAGAAATATTGTTTATCCTTCAGTCCTGGGGTGGATCAGCTGCTCTTAAATTCTGAGTGATGTTTTTGTAACTTCTTCAAATCAGCCTGCAGTGGACATTTCAGAACATTCCTGAAGGATCTGCCCTGAAACTAAACTCCCCTTCTGAGATGAAGTGCTTTTCCTAATGCCAGCTCCTTTGGTGCAGCATAAGCCCAGTACAACTTGTGATAGCAAGCAGAGATAAAGAAAAGCCTCTATTCCATTTGCCTGCAGCAGCCTTTAAGGGGTTCTCTGTTCTGCTGCCCAGCTCCCAGGCAATGCTCAGGAGCAGGGAAGCTCAAGGCTGGCAGTGCCTTCACTATGGGCTGTTGGGTGGTGTTAACCTTGGTTCTCTGGAGCTGCATTCAGTGGTGCTGATGAGTAGCTGGTCAGAAGATGTGTAAATAGCAACTAAACCAGTTAAAAGTAAGAGCATAATTCCTTTCTCCTGTTTTCTCACACTCTAACTGCTCAAAACAGTTGAGCATGAGGCTTGGATTCAGCAAATACTTTCTACCCTGTTACAAACATGGTAGAAAGCTCAGACTGCTTTAAAGGGGTACCTGCACTTTTGAGTTTAAATTACCCCCTGCCTGGCTGGCTCAGCACTGAGGGAACAGCTGTTTCTTTCCAGGTGTAGGAAAAGGGGAGTTCTTTTCACTGTTATAACTCTGGAGTCATGTTTTAAAATAAAATTAACGAGAAATAAAGCTTGTTTAAATTCTAACAGGTTCTGGCTGTGGGTGTGAGGTTCCCACGTGTAATTTTCCAGCTGGAAAGCAGCAGAAGAGCTCACCCCTAACAGTCAGGGCTTTTCTGGATAGCAGGAAACTTAAAATATGAAATATGGGGTATGGTTGGAAGGCAGACAGTGAAGGAAGAAATTTCAGAAAGGATGATTTCTGGCTGCCTGGCTGCTCCTGTGGGGGGCTGGAGCACAGCTGCAGCCTGGTGCCTGTGGAGGGGAGGGCTAAGAGCACACACGGACAGCTGGTTTCTGACAGTGTGGTGGCCAGGTTAGTCCTGTTCAGGAGGTAAGTGTCCAAACAGTGTCCCAAGGTGTGTTGGCTTGGAGAGGAAAAGGGAAATGAAATCCTTGGCAGCAGGACATAAGGGTTTGCTGTTGGTTGGCTTGTCCTGCCGTGCATTAACTGCCTGTGTGTCATGTGCAAAGAAGGTTGTCCTAATAGCCATGTTGGAGCATCCAGTTCTGTCCTAAAGGGGAAAAATCTGGGACCCTAAACATTTGCTGATTTCTTTGGTAAAAGGAAAAACTACCAGAAAAGCAAATGGATTCTTAGAGAGAGAGAACCTCCATTTGCCTTCTGTTCCTTAATGAAAACACACAATTTGTTTATAAATGGTTGTTGAGGGGTTTCCGCTGTTTCTTCTAGTAATGACTTTGTACAGCTGCTGAGGGCTGTGTGTGTGTGAGGCCAAGCAGTAACTGTGTGGCACAAGTCAACAGGAGTGAAAATGCTTCCTGCTCTCCTTCTGCTCCGAGGTGATCCCAGCCAGGAGCAGGAGGGAGGTCCCCAGGTCACTGGCATGCAGCTTCCCCTTGGCACAGGTTGGGGAAGCAGGAAATCTCTTAGTCAGGGAGGGCAGCCAAGAGCATTAGAGAAGTGCCCAGTAGCAGCTGGTGGGAGCAGAGGCAGACTGCCCTGCTCCCAGCATCCCTGCAGGAGCAGGGCAAGGAGGGTGAGCCACCCCACGGGAAGGAGAGGCTTTTGCAAGGGGGAGGATTGAACAGGAGGCCTTCAGGTGCTGTCTCCCCACTATTTTGGTGGTGTAATCCACAGCTTTCACTCATCCTGCTCTCTTTCTGCATCGCTGCTGCCCCCATTCTCCTTACCACCTTTTTTTTGGTACACCTTCCATGTTTTCTCCAGCCTGGTTTTCCTTCCTTTCCTTTTCCTGATGTCTAGTCTTGCATAAGCTCTCCTTCACCTCCTCTCTCCTCCTCTCTCTACTCATTTTGAACTGACTTTCCACAGAGGGAAGGCAAAGCTGTGTCTCTCCAGGGACAGCAGAGCAGTGGAGCCTGGGACCCGTGTTCTGCTCACCCTCAGCTCCTGCTGATGGCACTTCCACAACCTTTCTCTCTTGTCTCCTTTCTGTGTGAGCTTCTGCCAAGAATGCAAAGTCTATTGGAAGGCCTTGCTTGAGGAATGACCACATTTGTGGTGTTGTATTTCCCACTTCTCCCCCTCAGTAACTGCAGAGCTCGGTCTAGCTCAGGTGGATTTTGCAGTTTGTGATGCTTTGCATAGGGTGTTTCTGCTACCAGATCAGATGGCAGCTTGGTGCTTTTCCAAACTGGAATGTTATTTAGGGTCCAAATATGAGATTAAAAGCCATATGGAAAACTGTTAAGACTTCATTGCTAATCAATTCTAGAAAGATGAGCAAGAAGAGTATTTGCACTCACATTTTAGGATGTTTGTTGTCTAGAGATAACTCAGACACGCAGAGGGCATTTTTGCTGTGAGCTTTCCATCTCTGCTGCAGATCTAGTTGAGAAAACTGATTTGGAATGCAGGTAAACAGAGACCCCATGGAAAAGCAAGCAGTTAAACCAAGCCAAGGCTAAGAATGCTAACAGAGCCAAAAGGTCAGACAGGAAATGCATTTCACACCAAAATGACAAAAAGACGGTGATGATTTTGTTGATTATTTTTAAATAGAAAAGTGTGTTGGTCAGAGGCCAGTGTCCTGGCAACTCTTGGCCTGTGTGTAACAGGTTTTTTCTGCACCTTTTCTGTTTCATATGTTTGGTCTACCATTTCAGTCATCCTTGCCTTTCGTACTGTGGCTGTAGCCTGAGCGGGCCTGGGGGAAAGGAGCTCAGGTGCGAGCACAGCCATACTCCAGCAGCCTTTTCCATGTCTGCCCCCAACCCCCTGTGTGTGGACAGCCCCACATCGCCCCATGCACTTCCCAAACCTCCACTTTGCTCCCTAATTGACTGACTTTGGTGAAGAGATGGAGCTAACAGCAGTATTTCTGCTTCCAACACCGTGCTGGGGAGGTCGGGATTGGGGAGCTGTAAGTAATGCTGCCCTCCAGGCAGCCAGGATTGGAGCTAAATATATCCCCTGCCCTTCCCAGCTGAGGTGTGAGAGCTGCTGCCTGGGCTCACAGGAGCCTGGGGCTTGGCTGTGCTGCCTAAAGCTAGCAGAGAAAATATATATCACAGATGTTAGTAATTAATCCCATGTAAGAGCTAAATCTCAAGTTACCCAGCCTGTTCCCCTCTCCATCACTTTGCAGGTTTTCTGGGTAAAATGCCACAGTCCATCTAACAGGACTTGCAGTCTCAAGTAAAAAATTTGAGTTTTAACTACATTGAAATAGTCCTTTTCTAGGTTACTTCTTCTGCTTTTAACTTGTACGGCTCTCAGTCCTCGTTTGTTTCACAAATTCAGGGCTGTGTTCATGTATGATTTTTTCATGTCATCACATTTCACATGGCCTTAGCAAGGCACAGAGGACAGAGGGTCTGCAGCACCAGACTCGTTGCTGCTTCTCTTCCTGTCTGTTTGGGCACCCTCATCAGGTGCCACTGGGCAGCATCATGGGGCATTTCGAGGGCTGATGAACGGCTGCTTTGGGTTGTGCCAGCATCTCCTGGAGGCCCTCCCACCTTGCCCTGAGCATGGGGAGGGCCAGGACAGGGTGTGCCCTCAGTGCCCTGCTGAGCTGGGGGTGCACAAGCAGGGCTAACCAGGAGGCCTGCGGCTGGGAGGTTGGTTGGTTTTCATTTCTCAGTCAGTATCTGGTAAATCAGAGTGCCTGAAGAAGTATGTTTATGGTCTCAACAGAAAAGTTTACACTTGGAAGGTGCTGTGGGTGCCTGCTCAGGCAGGAGCAGAGATGACCCCTGACCAAACCCCTGTGTTTGGTAGGAAGTTCAGGCTGTTATGTTGATACCTTTTTTTATCTTTTTAATGAAACCTCCTTCCTGCCATTTCAGAGGAGAGGAGGCTTTGACGTCATGTGCTGATGAGTCACTGCTGTTAACAGGCCAGCAAGCAGGGATTGAGAATGCTGTCTGCAGCAGCTGCTCTGTTAATCATTCACAAAAAGCCCAGAGAAAGCTCAAGGGGAATGCTTGTGAATAATTAAATTTCTGTTTTCATTATGAAGACGCAGTTGATTTACCTGGATCTGCTAGAATCCAGGTACTGGGAAGTGGACAATGATCTCACTGATTTGGTGATACCACTGTAAATAGCTTTTGGATAGTCATTGGTGTCAGTAAAGCATAGGCATGACTTAACAATTTCATGTAAAGCTTATGTAATATAGTTCTGACCATCATCTACATCTCACTTGCCACAATCATTTCAACCATATTTATGTTTTCTAGAAGAGAGTTCTTGGGGAAGCAAATGCCCTTGATAGGGCAAAACATGGATTTTACTGGAAGGCTGGATTTCCTGTATGTATCTAATAGCCTGAAGTGTATTCTCAAAGAAAGCAGAGTTGTGTTGTCATCTTATTGCAAATCCTCCGTACTTTCTCAGTGATTTCTTATGGACAGCACTGACTCCTTTTTCCACACAGCACAGCCAACAAACTCAGCTCCCTCCTCGACCAGCTAACCCATTCTTTCATAGCACTCATCCTCACTGGACACAGCTGTGGCTATTAAGGACATGCCTGTTCCTAATCTTTGGTAATTAGTACAGCTGCAACTCCTCAGGGGTGAGATTGCCTTCTGCACTGTCTCTATTCTCTTACATTCCATCCCCCCACAGAGTTGTCCAGGTTTGTTCACTGATAGTTTTAGGTTTCTTCACTGATAGTTCTTCTGTTCATAAACATCTTCTGGGGGTGACTGGATCATTTAGAGCTGCTGCTAAATTGGTATCATGACAAGAGATGTTGCACTCGTTGTGATGAGCTTTAAACTTCCGCTGCCAACACGCCATGATCAAAGAATTCATTAGATCCTGTTTTGGGTGAGTAGGACTTTTATTTCAGACAAGGTCAAAACTGGATTAATTCCTAAATACTGAATTATTCTCTGCTGAACTTTTCCTCTCTAGTTTTAAATGTCTTGGACAAGAGCTGCTGCCTTTTACCAGAGGTAGAATAAGATAGGCAGTTTTATTCCCAAAGCAATCCCAATCCCTAAGTGGTCAGTTGAAGCTGCCTTAGCACAGAAGGATGATGCTTGGTCTTGACAAAATACCAGGTTTAGCTTTGCCTACACAGGTGGAGTGCTGGGACTGTGGGGAGTGTAGCAGTGCTTACAAACCCTGACTTTAATTATCTATACAATGTGATGAGGAAGTTGTTGCTCTGCCTGTCAGACAAATAACGAGAGAGCCAAAAACACAACAAAACCATTTGAGTCTGATGAACCTTTCTGTCTTGGGGCATTGTTTTCATGGGCCTGTGAAAGCCCAGGGATATGTAGGCAGAACCTAATTAACTACAGCTGTTGAAAGAGAAACTTTGAAATGATTTGTTGAAAAGTGACTATGTTTTTCATCTTTCAGCACTGTGGCCAGTTTACTGTGGATTTGCTTTCTGGAATTGATCTGTGCAAAGTTTAACTAATTCTATCAGCTCCTCCATCCCCACATTAGCCCCAAATTCTACAGCTTCCTATCATCAGCTTCCTAAAAGGTGCTTATTCAATGGGCTGAGTTATTCTTGTTAAAAGTTCCTGGCAGATGAAACCAGACACCATCCCTGTGGAAGAGAGCTGTCCTGGAACTGCAAGAGCTGATGATTTGCCATTTCTGTAATGAGATGATTTCCAGAGCCCACTTCTCAGTCTGCAGATACAATGGCCAGTCTGGACCCTTTCAGAAGAGCTGGCCTTGCTCCTTGAGCAGGGCCAGGCCTCCTGCTGGGGTGGATATTTAGATATTTGGGGGTAACAGCAAAGGCCCATTAGAAATGATACATGAAATCTTATGGAAGGGGGCAGGGGGGTTCATTGGAATGGTGAAATCTGGGATGGGATGCCAGCAACAGGCTGACTGTTCTGGGTGGGGAAGCCAGAGCCAGAAGGATGGGGAGAGCAGTTCTAGTTATGAGGGTTGTAGCTTCCCAGAACATTGCCATGCTCCAGCGAGTGGGGAGCGTTGTCAAACCCCCACGGAAGGTGTGATCAGAAGAAAATGAGGTTTGCATTGATTTTGGCACTGGTAGAGCTCAATTTACAGATGTCAGCAGTGAGAGGTTCTGTACATACCCTGTCACAAGCAGTTGGAAACCATGAACCAAGTGACCGTGTGCCCCACAGAATCAAAGCCTGAGAAGAAGGGTGTCTGAGGATTTGTAACTTTGGTGCTGTGGCACATCCCTTCTGGAACTTCTCATGTTTGCCTTCTGAGCCTTTGAGATTCCTATGTTCAAATTCCTATTAATTTCAGGCCCTGGAGAGACTTACATATTGAAATATGTGATTCTAATAAGTAAATGACATTATAAATATACCTGGCTTTTCTAATAACTCCTGTTATTGTGAGATTTGGATTCTTCAGCATCACAAGACACTGAGCCTAGATAGATATCTCACTCCATGTTGTGGGATAGAGCCCAGTTTGGATATCAGAGCTTAGGGTGGTTATTTATACAGAAGGGGAAAAGATGTCAGCAAAGCAGTGTTGCTTGCAGATGGAGCATACATGCAATAATAATGAAGGTCTCACACCAGAGCTGCCAGAAAGAATTGAGGAATATTGAAAATAGGGGAAATCAAACAGGAATTTATGAAGTGTGGAAATAAAACAAAAGGAGGAAACCAGTTAAAATCTAAACCGAAGACCATTTCTGAGAATCGATATTTTTCCTCTCAAATGTTGGTTCTACAGAAGATGCTTTTTTGTAGTTGCTCATTAAAAAGGGTCCTCCTGAAGAGCTATTGTTCCCTGGGAAATCAGATGTGTTGTGTAGTCAAATATCATCTTAAAAATAGAGAAGGATTTCTGGAAAGATGTGGATGCAAGAAAGCAAAAGATTCTGAAGAGGTTGTTGAAAGCCACTCAGAGAAAATGGCCGTGTGAGGTGTATTGCAGCACTGAGCAGCCATCAGCAACAAGAAATCCTCTGGGACACCAAAGCCTGGGTCTGCCTTGTAATCCTGAGCACCTGGGAGCCCCTGAGCTCCCTCCCTGGAGTCCCTGCCTTGTGGATGAGGACAGCTGATGGCCTTTGCTCTGACATTTCTATTACTGGAAGCATTCTCTGTGGGAAGGGCTGGAAGGTTTAAAAACAAGTTTGAAATTTTCCCCTATTCTCCAGACACATTTTTTTCTCTTAATTGCAAAGCAAGTGTAGGCTTTTGGGGTTTTTTTAATGACTGATTCAGCCAGCCATTTAATCTTTTGCTCTCTGTACTCAGCAAAAATGTGAGTTTGTCTGGAAAAATAATAATTGGAGAAAGATTAACCCAAAGGACCAAAACAAACTGGGATTAAAGGATGGGTTCAGGAATCTTTCCCCAGTCCAAATCAACAGTACCTAGAAATTGTCCAGCAGGCCTTCTGCACTGTCTCTGTCTTTGGCATAAATCAGTGTCTTTGGCACAAACCAGTGTCTTTGGCATAAACCAGCCTGGTGGCATTGCAGGGTGGGTGTTTCTCCCTCAGGGTCTCTCACCTGGGCACAGCCCTGGCTGCTGCCTGCCTTGGGGCTCATTACTGTTGTGCAGGAAAAGGCACAATGTTTGCTGGTCAAATCACCAGATTTCTTGGCTCACTTGTGGCCTCTCAGTTTGTGCTTGGGAGAGCTGATCAAGGCTGCTGGACCTGCCAGCCCCCCGGGGCTGCAGTCAGTGCCTCGCTCACACAGCAGAGCATTGGGGAGTTCTTGTAATGCCAGAGCTGGTTTCATTAGGTGTGTCATCATTAATTATTGACAGAGCACTCAGAGATGGGATTGTGATAGTTCTGTTCTTTGTTTCTTCTGTAATAAAAAGAAGAGCTTCAAAAGTTAAATTTTAAAAGTTTAAAACTTTACAGAGGTGCCTATTCTCCTGTGCCTGAGGGGATGTGTTTCTTTCCTTCTAAGGTCAGAAATAAGGTTCTCTTTCATCTTCCATCCTTGATCAGGCACTGTGGGATTTCCAGAGGGCTCGTCCCAGGGAAGCCAGCGCATCAGATGACTCCAATGCATCAGCCAGGAGCTGTTCTCACAGGTACCAAAGGCAGATGAGTGGCTCAGACTCTGGGGCAGGGATTAACTGCTCCCTGCTTCCCAGGAGACACGAGCAGGATGCTCAGGATCCGTCCTGCCTTCAGTCCATGCCCATGAAGATGGAAATGCCTGCTGCACCCCTGCTCTAGCAGCCTGATCTTGCCCGTCACATCCTTCTGGACTTTGTGGCAGGATTCTGAGTGTCCCTGTGAAGCTGCTCTGAATTTTGAGAGCGTGGCACCTTGTCTCCTCAGATAGGCAAAGACATGCCCTTCTTTTAGATCCAGCCTGCTGGAAAACAAGGTCAACCTGATTGTTGTGGAACAGATGGCTTCCTTCCATGTAGTGGCATTTCCCTGGCTAAATGGAGCCTGACTAGACATAAATATCAAATGTAGCTATATGTGGAGCTATAAGTATAGCGATGAATTGTAGGGTTACGAGAATTTAGAGCTGCTGAAGAAATTATTATTTTTTTCCCAAAAAATCAGTCAGCACTTATTATAAGTAACTAGGTTTTTTTATCTTCAATAGTCATCCTTTAAAATAAGTTAAAATAAGAGGTGACAGGTTAGCCCAGTACCCCCTGGGGAAGGTTTTCAGTGAAAGATGCCTGGGAGCAACTGCACGAGACGAGTTTGATATATTCTGAACCATCTGCCCCAGTGGAGTGAGGGTTTGTTGAGTTCTGTGGAAATGTGAGCCAAACCAGACCTGATCTGGGTACTAAAACAGGAGATTGATGGGGAAGCATGGGTTATGAGGCTGGAAAAAGTACAGGTGAATTAATGGCACACAGAAAGACTACCTTGCTGTTTCCAATAAATGCATGCTGCTGTCAGTTTTGTTTGGTTTTTTTCAAAATACAGGGAATAATTGTGCCCCAGATTCTTGTCTGACTGTATTGCAGCATGCCCGTGGGGGGGTAGGGGGAGTGCATGTCTTATTCATGCATTCGAGCACTACTTGAGATTTCCTGTTATTTCAGTGTGTCTGTATGCATTTCCTGGTCCTATAGAAGTAATTTAGATAATATTAATTAATTGTTTCTAATACTGTTGTGCAGGAGGGAGCCTTCAGAGGCCCATTCCAGCTCTCTTTTCTTATTGCTACAAAAGCAGGCAGCCCCAGCAGTGAAGGTCCCTGCTGCAGGTGTTTCACTCCTGTGTGAGAGTGGCCTTGGTGGCGTGGGGAGCTCTGCCTTTCCAAGAGGGGCATTCAGAACTCTCCTCTCCAGCTTTGTTGGCTTTTTCAGAAAAAGAAGCAGAAATCTAATGTAATCTCGTTGGAGTTCAGAGGCCCTGGCTCAGCTGGGACACTGGCTCAGTAAGGGGAAATGCTGCTTTGTGACTCACTTCCACTTCTCTTCACTGAATCACTGTCCATCCCTGCTGCTGGAATACCTGGAAGAGTCTGACTGCATTCCTGGGCACTTGGAGTCTACCTGACTTCAGTGAACTGGAGGGAGTTCACTCAAAGACAGGGGAGCTTGTTGTCCCTTCTGAAACACCACGAACTATAGAGATTTAGCAAGTGTGTTTGAAAGCCTGGCTTAAAAATGTGCAGGTTTCCTTTGGCTGGTAGGTTGTGGCTGAACAAGGACTGAAACACCGCCGCGAGGACTTCAAAGGGGGTCACATCTGAGCTAGGGCTGAATTCCTCTTTCACAGCTTGGGCAAGTTTCCAGGGCAGAAACAAACTCAAATGAGGATTTTAAATGTCATCAGCCTTGCATGTGAAGAACCAAGTACGGTGAAGGAAGGACTTGACTGAGTGCCCAGCCCTATTTGTGTGCCTTTGAGCTCCTGTCTGAGCAGGAGGGGAATAACCATCAGGAACACGTCCACCCCACCTCAGCTTTCCTCTTCCCGGGTTTCCTTCTGGCTCTTTGAGCTCTTTTTTTCATCTGCTGATTCTGCTTCCAGGAATGCTGCCAGCTCCCCACACTTTTGCCTTTCCAGTCAGGTTTCCCAGTGCCCTGGGTGACTGCATCCCACAAGTCTCCTTGGTCCAGCTGCAAGTCCAGAAGCTGATGTGGTCTTAGGCATGAGCCTGCTCAGCCTCTCCTCACGTAATCCATCCACACATGGCAAGAGATCAAGGTATTTTAAAAGCAAACCCAGTTCATTACAAAATAGAGAATTATCTGAAACAAGCATTTGTGTATATTTAAAGGATTTTTTGCCTTTCTTCATGCAA
The DNA here is from genome assembly GCF_017590135.1 of Pyrgilauda ruficollis. NCBI lineage: Eukaryota > Metazoa > Chordata > Aves > Passeriformes > Passeridae > Pyrgilauda > Pyrgilauda ruficollis. The sequence goes on from NW_024525045.1 coordinate 5,247,950, forward strand.
AGGTTTTTGTTCTTCATCAATATTGAAGTCATCCTGTTTTAAGAAATTTAGGTGAATAATAACTTAACACACTATACCCCAGCATTCTTAGAAAAAATGCTCACTTTAAATATCTTTACCAAATGTAGGGAACAAATACCAGCATCAGCATTGAGACTGAAATAAAGCTAGATGCAACATTTATTTCTCAGTGAAGTTAGGCTACCCAGCACCACAAATCTGTAGGTTTTCATTCTTTTTCTTGTGATTTGGTTGTCTAAGGCACTAATTATGTAGCAAGGCAATATTAATGTAACATCCTTCACACAGACCTTGTCTTTAATTTCAGTATTTCCAAAGGAGATCCCCCAGCCTGCTTGGAGCAACCTTCCAGAAGGCAAAGTCACTATTCAGAGACCTGCTTTACAGAGACATCTTTTCTGCTCCCCAGTAAAAGTGTTCCTGCTCATGAGAGTCGTTGACCCTCTCCAGATTCTTTCATCTATCAACCCAGCTGTTAGTCCAGAGCAGCTCTGGGGTTCTTTGCTTTGCTAAGACCTAGTGATCAGTGGAGTGACCTAAGGAGGGTGAGAGCACCTGCAGAGCTGCTGGCTGCCTTCCCAGCCCTGTGCTTGTGTCTGACTCCTGCACAGATCCCGTGGCAGTGGCTGAGAGCTTCCTTGCCCCGGTGAGGATGCATCCCCTGTAACAAACACACAGCACAATATTACTGTAGGCAGGTCTCACTGTATTGTATAAGGCAGGGCGAAATTAGCAGGAAACAAAGCAAAACCTGGCTCCATTAAATCTGATTAGTAGTTTTTGCTAGTGAATGCTGGCAGCACAGAGATTTTGTGTGTTTCACAGAGGTTGGCTGATAGTGAGTGACTGAGGCTGAGCAAGGAGTGCTTGATTTACATGAGCTATGCCCGAAACAATCTTGATGTTCATGTGTGGATTTAAATGTTCCCCAAGTCTGTGCAGAAGTGAGTCCCTGAAAATTAACTTTCAAAGGCTGGAAATGTATTTCCCAGGTCCCTGGTTTTTTTGGCCTTGCTCATTATAGGAGGCATCCTTCCCTCTGATTAAGGTCTTTATTAGCTATGTGTTGCCAGATGAACACAAATAAATAAGACAGATTTATGAGTTACCAGCCATCAGTAGTTCTTGATGATTGATGCAGCCTTGGTGTGGTTTGGGTTGCACCTCCAGTGCAGCTGCTTGAAGCTGTCTGTACCCTCCTTGTACTTCTCTTTTCCCTCAGGGAGGGAGAACAGACCATTCCTGAAGCCTGAAACTGGCTTCTGAATTTCTGCAGTCTTTCAAGTTTGCTTTTGTTTGTTATATTTGACATGTCTCTTGAAGTAGCTTATTAGTAGGATATGAATATTGAGGAATATTAGGGCCTCTTTGTTCTTAGTTCTACAGCTGCATTTTAGTTAGACCTCTTCCATCATTTAACTCATATTAAAAAACAGTATGCTTTGGAACAGAAAATTAAATGCTATAAATCAATCTGAAAACTAATAGCTACCAGAAGCTAAATTTAAGTCTGTGAGCAGCCCAGGGGTTTGCTATTTGGGCAGGCAAGTTTTCAGCCAACTCTCTGGATAAGATGCAGAGAGGTTGCATCATTGCAAGGCTCTGGCTGGCAAAACATGCCATAAGAGCAGAACACTGTTGCTTAGCGACTCGTGAAGGATGATTAACCCTTTCCCAGAACTCCCCATGTTCCTATGGAAGCCCGCCTGAGCCACCATTCTGGACAATAATTAAATATGAAGAAACTACTCTAATATCTTTAGCCATTAGATGTATTGATGTATTAATCATTAATGTTTAATGAAGGACTGTCTTAATCTTACCATTAGTTACTGAAGGAGATCACTAAATCAAAAGCCATCCGTCCATGGTATGACGTGTAATTATTGCAAAGGAGGGCTCATATAATTACAGTAAAGGTGGAGTAAAAAGTGATTAAAACTATTTTGGGACTGATGGTGGTCATTGCCACTGCTGCTATTTCTTCCTATGAACTCAGGTACTTCTAAAATTTCAGCTGAATTTAAAGGCTGAGCCCATGCATTGACATTACTCTTGCATGGGGGACCTTGAAGCAGAGTTTGGTACCAGCAGCAGTTAGGGAAGTTCCTCACCTCTCATCCCTTTCCAGTGCAACAGAGACATTATAAAGGCCATTTCAATCTGAAAGCAGTCATTTTAATTAAAAATATAATTAATCTTTGATGTTGATGAAAAAGATTCTGTTCTCTTGTTTGAATGGTGTCTGAAATTCAGCATGAGCTGATAAGCAGGAATGTGTGGGTGTGGTGGGCGGGCTGGGTTTTACCTGGTGTCCCCTTTTGCAGATCCTACAGAGCAGAAATCTTCCACGCAGTGTCACTAATGTGTTCCAGGACTTGGGCTGATTTCTTCAAAATGTGGTCACTTTGGATGGTGTTCACCTTATGCACGTTGAGCTCTCTTAATGTGTGATGTGGAGTCAGTTTAGCTGTGGACAGCCAGAGCAAGATGAGCAATTCTCACCTCTCAAACTGCCCTTGGGTGGGCTGGGCTTGAAGCAGCCTGGAAAGACCATTGACTCCAGCCCCCAGAGAGGGCTGGGTGAGGGACCCCAGCCTGGAGAGTGTCCTGAGGAGTGTCATCTTCACAAGGATGGCTTCCCAGCTCACTGTGCTGCTGAACAACAGTGGCAGCGCACCATGGTGTTCCAGTGCAGCGGTGGGAAATCCCCCCATGGGAACAGAGGTTAAAGCACAGATAGAGGATTTTAAATTGCAGTGGTCACTCTCCGTAATTTTAGTTGGTAATAAAGGCAAGAATTCCCCTGGAGCAAGAAACACTTGGTTTCACCTCTCCCCCCCCCCACCCCGAGGAGCTCCAGCAGCAGCAATAAGTTTCTGTAACTATTGACCCTCAGCTCTGGCAACTTGAGAGGAGGGGGCTGAGAGCAGCTGCCAGGTACCTGGGCCTGTGTGCACTGCCAGCACCTGTGTGACTCAGCTTCATCACAGGGGAAACCACCTGAGCTAGAAACATTTTGTACCTGGTAATGCTGAGACTGTGTTCCCTCTTGTTTGCAGATGGGTAACTCTGTGCCCTTAGCACAGACTTAAAAGGCGTTAGAATCAATGCAGGTGACAAGTTGGCACGAAGATAACCTTTGCTGTGACATAGCCAAATGCATGCCCTGTGTTTCTTAATTTGTCCTCATTCTGTGTGCTGCTATCAGGCAGATGCAGAGACTGCTGCTGATCTTGTTTCCTGTCTTATCCTGATGCATTTCAGACTTTGGGCTCCAGAGAGCAGCCCGTGTGACAAACAAGCTGATTGTGTGCCATGTGGGGTTTTGCACTACTGCTTTTTGAGTGAGTCCATGCCACTGAAGGATCTCCAGGGAGATTAATGCTGTAACAGAGGCACAAAACAATGCAGATATTTCTGAATTGTTAGGCAGATTATTTACTGTTGTTTTGAACACGCTTTCTTAACTTGCCAACAGCAAAAGGAAACTTGTGTGACTGATATCTGAGCTGTTTTCTTTCACTGTTGTCAGTAAGGAGATGGAGCTTCCGAGCTGGGATGTTCTGGTGTTTTGCTAGAATGGATGGATTTGACTCGTCTGAAATACGATTTCTGGTGGCGCCTGTCAGAGGCAGCAGCCATCTGTCTTGTGCTGTGCTGGCTGGCGTGTCACACAGTGGGGACAGCATGCGTTATTAGCCTGCTCTGTCCCTCTGCTGCCAGGCCTTAATCATGCCAGCTGTGGTGGTTTTCTGGGCAAACAACTGGGGCTTCCAGTTGTTCCCAGCAGAGCAAACCTCACCGTCAGTGCTGTGACAGAGAGGGCCAGCAGTCAGCCCAGCGCTCTGGAGGGGGAGCAAGCACAGCAGGGCTCTCCTGGGTGGGATTCACGTTCTCTGAACCTGAGAGAAGCAGAGAAGAGGATGATCAAAACAATTCTTATCTCATTTACTGCGCCTGTGTTGTGCCAAAGTAGAATGCAATGTGGAGATTGTTTACCCACAGTGATGGTGTTTTGTTTCCTTCGCCTATCGGGGCCAAGCGCGTGTCCAGACTCAGTCAGGAGAGAGTCACAAGATTTTGTTCAGTTGAGTGCTTGTGCAGTTTCAGTTTAGATGTAGTGTAATATAGTACAGATTAATATAATACAATATAATAAAGTAATTAATTAGCCTTCTGATATCATGGAGTCCTGCTCATCATTCCTCCTGCCAATCAGGTGAAATTTCACTGGCACTCCTGGTGCTGGGCAGGGCCAGGGCTGGAGCAGCAGAGCCCTGAGCTCTCTGCTGAGCCCTGAGAGAGGCAATGCTGCTCTCTGCTCCTGTGTCCCTCCTGCCTGTCCCCTGGCCCTGTCAGTGCTGCTGGGCACACAGCAGGCAGCGAGGGCTCACCCCGTGGGCTCTGCCCTGGCTGCACCCCAAATGTCTCTGTGCTCTCTGCTCTGCTCCTGGGGGGTCACAGAGCTCAGACACTGGGGTTTCATTCTGTGCTCCTGGGAGGAGCAAACCTGGCTGGCTTTCGTGTGGGCAGTAGGGCCACAGCAAAGCAAGGTGTGTGGATGTATCTGGTTGCCACTGGGGAAATTCTTGGCATTTCTTGTACCTGTTCTGATTCAGGTGTGGTGTGGCTTTGTCTCTGTAGGAGAGCCTGGTCTGTGGAAAGGCTGTGGTGTGCTTTGACAGTGAATGTAACTGCACATGGGACGTGCTGGGGCTGAGTGGGGTTCAGGGTGAGGGTGGGGCAGGGGCTGAGGTATTTCTGTGGGCTGGGGCAGCCTTGAATTTTGGCTGTGTCCCTCACAGTGTGTGAGCACACTGGGTACCTGGGGCTAGGCTCGCAGTGGAGCCACGGCTGTTTGTAAAGCACTGTCCTGTCCCCTCCCTCCCTTCTGTGCTGCACCAGGAAAGGAGCACTGTGGCAGAGAGAAAGCCCAAACACCCTGGGAGTGAGCGAGGAGGCATTCACACCTGAGCACACGCTGGGCTCACCCCTGCCTGCCTGCCTGTGCGCCCTGCTGGGGTGAGCCCAGGTCAGCCCTGCTCAGGCATCCCCAGCTCTGTTCGTTCCAGCATGGATTTGCTGTCAACAAATACACATGTACCTGCCCACAGGGATCCAGTGCTCCATTTCCCATAAATCCTTCAGTTTAGGGGCGAAATCTGGATGTGTGGTTATTCATTAGTTCCAGGGGTGCTTCAGCCATGTGAATTATAAATAAGTAAATGGCGTATGAAATTCTAGTCACTAGAATGGGGAAATAAAAGGCAACTAATCTAGAAATTATTGATTTTCTTTTTCCAGTTTTTAGTGGTTAATATTTAGCCACCCCTAGCTGTGCTTCAACACGCCTGTGAACACAAAATGTGAGACAGGCAATAAGAAGTGGCTGATTTCATTTAAACATCCTTTAATTAGTGCAGAAAATAGCCAGTTGCCCATATCTGAAGGGGAAGGGCTGCACACTGAAGCATTCCCCATAATGAAATAAAGTGTGATTCCAGGTGAGGCTCTTTCTTTCGGCACTGTCAACAGTGAACCCTGGGGAGTTTGTTCTTTCCAGCTGGATGATAACAAGTGACAGATTTCTTAATATGTGTTACAGTGCTGATGCCTTTCAGTGTATGGCACATCAGGAGAAAAAGGTTCACTGCTCTGAATAGCTGAACCTGGCCTTTTTGTTCTCACCACTGGATTTCAGTGGTATAGCTTAAAGTGTGATATGAGATTATCAAAAGTTCTTTAGTTAGGCTGTAAACAACTATATTTTAAAACTGTATTAAATTCATTGTGCTTCAGAGCTAGAGCCCGCTCTAATGCCACAATGCTGTAGAACACAGAAATTTTTGTAAGTAACTTCTGTACAAAGCCATAGACAGTTGATTTCAGTCACAATACACGGGGCAATTATGTCACATTTCTCTTTTATTGTGGTTTATTTTGAGCAGTTTTCTATCCTGTGAGTTGTTTGCCTTCATACCCCCCTCAAAACCTGCTGAAAATTTTATGCTTTTTTTTCATAGTAAAGGGGCCTCTCGGTCTTGAATGCTTAATGTTCGAGCTGAGATGGGCAGGGAAAGCTATCTGCTCTGCAGGGAGAGAAGCTGGGGCCAGGGAGGCTCAGGGATGGAGTCCCTGCAGCCAGCCTGGTACACACAGCCAGCAGAAGGGCACCACAAGCTGGAGCCCCAGCACTGCCTCGCCCTGGATCCATCGCTGTGGCTGGAAAACTTCATCAGCTGCTTTATTTTCAGTGACTGGGAAAACACCTTGTCCTAGTTCTGTTAGGAAGGGGAACCTGCTTTCTCTGCCTGCTCTTCCTGCAGGCTGCCCACTGTTAGTGGAGACAGAGCAAAAGCAAAGTGGCAGCTCCAGTGAGATGGGACAGCTGGGGAAGGTGGCTCTGGCTATTTGACACAAACCCCACCCTCAGGGACACTGTGAGCAGGCAGAAAGGCGCTCATCACCTCCATCCACTCCCACTCCCTTGCCTGGGAAGTGGGTAAATGTTGATGCACAGCAATCCTGATTTGCCTTCCAGCATTAGAGAGCAACTGCTAATTGTCCTAGCAAGTGTTTCAAGGTTTTCTAGCCCAAAACTGGATGGTATCACACTGCAATGGCTGAAGAAAGTGTTTTGCAACCATTACTGGAACTGAAAGTTGGGAAACTTTTTGTGGATACTGAAGCCAGCTCCATTGAAATGGCTTCCCTCTCTGTCTCCAAGAAGTTCCTGGTAAGAGAGGTAATAGTTGGATGTTTTAATTCTGTCTAAAAACTAATTTCCATTGTATCAGGAGGGGAAAAGTGCTACAGAATCACATAGTTTCAAGAAATTGCACATGTAACAAATGCTATATTGTGAAAAGGAAACTCTATTTTAGATAAAAATGTAATTGTTATTGAGAAAGATCAAAAACACCCACTAAATATGTGACTGAAAGTGTATTTGATAATAGAAAAAAATTATCATAAAACCCAAAAGTGTCCCAGTTACAAGCATTCAATTACAGTCATTAATTTCTTGTGGTCTAGATCACCCAGTTCTGTCTGGTAAACATCACCTTTATTTTGGGAATGCTTTTTCTCCCTGACCCATGTGAAAAATTTGATCTTCCTGGCCCATTTGCAGCAGCCTGCGACAGCCAAGTGTGTGTCTTCAGATGTCACACAGGGTTTGATGCCCTGAGATCCTGGGCACAGGTCACACCTTGGAGCACTGACAGTATCTAGTGATGAGGCAGTGTCATGTCAGATACAGCTGGATGAGTTATTTGTAGCAAACAACTGATTTAATTTCTCTCCCTTGATGCCCGAATGATCTGCTGTGAGGTTTTGACTGCCAGAGATCTGCATGTGTGAAATGACAATGACTGTTTTATGCAAATGGCCCCATGCTCTGGATTGCCTATCAGCTATGCAGAGACATTATTTCTCATCATTTGCAGTTTTGCCTGAGTGCCACTCCTTGCAAGTCACTGAGGCTGAGCCCTGAGTGAGCAGCTCCCAAGCTCACTTGGAGCTTCCAGGATGATCCTTCAGCAGTGCCCTAGGCGTGCTCTGAGCACAGACCCTCACACAGCTGGATTTCTGGGCTCTCCTCTGTTCCTGTGCTGTGTTCATTGCTGGCTAGGGGTGGCAGTGCTCCCTGTGTGCGGGGCAATCCCGAGCCTCTTTGTTCAGAACTCTGTGAGCAGGGCCTGGCAGCATTTCCTTGCTCTAAACACACGGTGCAGGGAGGTGGGGTGGCCTGGCAGTGGCAGGGGATGACCTGGGCTGGGTTTGGCCGCAGGACCCAGCACTCTCCCTGCTCCTGCTCACACAGTCCAGCCTTTCTCTCTGCCCGGGAAGCAGGTGACGTTTGCTGTGTTCCATATGCAGTTTTCCAGCAAGAGGTTGTACATGAGAGAGCTACATCATTTGTGACAGTTGTAGCTCTAAATAGGAAATGATTAATATTTCATGGTTATTTTTCTGTAAGACATGATTCTTGGGAGAATGCATCAGCCTGGCTTGCTGGAGAGAATGAGCCTGCCTTGCTCGGCTTCAAATGAAAATGCAGTCAGGCACTGCATGCTAATATTCCTGCTTCAGATGAAAGCTCTCTGTCTGCCTGACTAATGCTCTGCTGCCAGTACGACAGTGCAAAAGGGTGCACTGCAGTTTTGGAAACTTCTCTTTCCCTCATCAATCTTGCAAGTTACCTGCTACTCTGCCTTTGCCTTCTGCGCCTTCAGTCTAGTTTTAAATAGCACAAGAGGTCATGAATGTCAGCTGACTGCATCAACTGCAAAATCTTTGATTCTGATCTTTCCTTTTTTATTTACTTATTTTTTCCTTTCTTGAGTCATAAGCAAACCACTTCAAAATATTCCAGGGTTGCACCAGAGAATAGCAAACAATTGGTGAAGGAAACTTCCCTGTCTCTGTGATATGACTTCCTGTGAAGGTGGCTGTTCAAAATGCCTCTAGATAACAAATATGGGCAAATGTCTTACAGCACTTTTGTTCATGTGACATTAATGGAATGGTCACAGGGTTACTGTCACTCAGCAGCAAGGCCACCAAGGCTTTGACTGCCCTGGACTGCTACAAGAAAGTCTACAGGAGGATTATGGAAAGGTTGGTAAGAAAAGTGCAGTGGAAGCTGCTTTTATTTCTGCTCTGCTGGTTCTGTAGGAGGAGTTACACTTCACTGTAGTAGGATGCTGTTAAATACTGCAAACCAGGATTAAAGAAACAGAGGGACAGATTCCTACTCGCATGTAAAGTTTTTTTTAACCTGAACTCAGTTAGACAGAAGAAAACGCCCTGTTCCCCCAGACTGGTATTAATGAGATTTAATCCTCACAAACTATTCATAGCAGATTCTGCTGGTCCCAGCCAGGGTTTCATTGGGTTAGAAACAGTACAGAATGCTCAGAAATGTGATGAAGGAGAGGCAAGGTTGCACAAAAAAACATATGTTAGAATGTGTCAGCATTTTACTGGTCTGTGAAAGGTTAATTTAACCATCCTCCACTTCTGTCCCCTGCAAGTGCTGCACTTGCTCTTATTTAGAGTCATGTCTGCCTTCTCTGTCTGTGCAAAAGAGTGGATTTTGGATTTTTTGGATTTTTTTTTTGCTGTCACCAAGCAAAATGAACACTCCTGGTTCTTTCTAGGATGTTATTTTGCAGCTGGAGTTATTTCTACATCACAGCTGTTCCAAATAATTTTAAGGTGTCTTGATAGCCTCTAAATGAAGCAGAAAGAAATGTATAGGAATGGCAACTACTTCACAAGACCTCTACACTCCCAAGACAATTGAAAGTAAGTTTTGGAGAGGAATGATTCACAGCACCTGAAATACTTAGAGCCCTCTTAAGGCACAGGGTCATCTCAGAACTTTTGTCTGTGCTATGTAAGGATTTAGGGACCCAGAAAACTATGTAGCCTGAATAGCTTTGCATTGTTTTCTGCCTAAAAAACCTGATCAAACCACCTCTTTGGGGTGTGTACAATTTTCTGCACATGTGGTTGCATACTATTGTACTTGGTGATCCATCTTTTTTAAGCTAATGCAGCTGATATGTCAGGCAAGACTTGCTCAGCATTATTAAAATTCATGTTGTTTTATGAATTTAAGACTTACTTCAGCACAATGCAAAGTATGAATTCAACAGCTGCTCTGTAGGTCAGAGTAGTCTTAGGGTAATGTGCAATATAGCCATGGGAAAATACCAGATTTATCAGCGGATTGTAGGCAGCCTTGTAGGTGTTGCTTTTGATGATCAACAGAGCAAACAAATTTGAATGCTTGTTTTCTTATCTGTCTGCCTGAAATTTTTTTGCTTGCTTGTGTTTTTTTGGCTCTCCTCCTGAAGTGTCATTGTTTTGTAAAAGGACTAGGTTGGACTAGGTTTGAAAATTACGAAAAGAGGTTTGGTTTGGTTCGGTCTGATGCCACTGGCACAGAGAAGCCTCTGCAGTAGTGTTTGGTTTCCAAGTTAATGCTGAGTGGGTGTTGCTGTCATTAGATGGTCTCTGAGCCCTGGCTGTCTATGCAGCTGTGAGGAGTAAAAACATAAACTTAGTATTAAGGTTTTTGTCAATGCTAATTAAAAATCATGGTTAAGGGCTCTCATTCAGCAAACACTGACTGCTTCTCAAAGCTCTTAGGTTTTTAATTTTGTGCATATTCCAAATATATTTGGTCTCATTACAACAGAAGCATATATTTTGAATCCTGTGGGTTTACTGCTTTTTAAAAGCAAATAAATGGCTGGAATTTCATATATGTGCTTGGTAGGTAAAAATCAGGAAACATAACTGGAATTTTTATATGGATTTACTTTTAGGAGCAGGTTCTGTGTTTTTGCTTCCCTGCAGGTTGATTGTGCTGGGATTGACTCTGTTATGCTTCTCCCTTCAACTAATTTTTCCTAAGATTTCTCTTACATTTAAGCCTCATTTAATACATTTAATATCACTGCTCATCAGCCTAATTACCCTTTGGTCCCACCTCCTTGGCACTGACTCTCAAAGAGAGACTCAGTATTCCTGCCTCAGCTCCTGCACCATCTGCTCCTCCCAGCTCCAGCCTGTGTCCGTGGTTTCCAGAGGAGCACTGTCTCTGTGCTCTGCTGGCTCAGGCACTGCAGCTGCATCCCTGGCAGCTGGCTGCCTCCTTCACTTACCAGCTCCTGCTGTGTCTCCTCACATTACAGCTCTTCCTTCCCATTTCTTCCTGTCCAGTACAAAATACCTCCGTGCTTTGAAAAATATAATAAAGTGGGGTTGGTGTCCTTCCCGGGAGCTCAGGGAGCTCTGCTTGTGCACAGGACCAAGGCTGTACCTGCCAGGTGTAGTAACACAGGGAACGATTGGCATCTGACTCCATTGATTCAGAATGCTGAACAATTGCTTTACTAAAACTATATTACATTAATACTATACTATACCAAATTACATACTAAAGAAAACTCGTGACTGTCTCCAGACAGCCAGGACACAGCTTTTTCCAACTGGCCAAGGAAACCAAACAATCCTCAGCAGAATCTAATTGCCAAATCACTTCAGATAAACAATCTTCTTAACACATTCCACGTGTGCAAAAACAACAGGAGCAGCAAGTAGAGGTAAGAATTGTTTTCTCTTTCTTCTCTTTGTGCTTCTCCAGGAAAAACCCCTGAGAGAGAGAATTATGTCTCTGGTCAGAGAATGTGAATGCCACACACAGGTCCTTGCAGAAGAGAGGATGAGGAGTGAGAAAGGGACCTTCGTGCATCAGGGTGAGAGCAGCCAGCAGGGGCTCCACAAAGTCTCTGCTGCCATGGTCAGAAAGGCACCGAGGCACAGCATGGCACCATGGGGACACACAGCTGCCACAACAGGCACCAGCACATCGGGGGAAACCAGGAGAGCCCACCTCAGCAAACAGATTGGCCATGGCTCCCTGAGCCAAAGCAGGCACCAGCAACCCGGAATGGCTGGGTTTGGTTTTGTTTGTGTGTTTTTCATACAAAGCATCGTGAAATGGTTATGTACAGTTGAGAACCTCATCAATATTACATCTGCAACAGATGGTGAAAACCTCCTGGCACAAGTAATCCGTTTAGTTCTTCGGACAAGATCTCCAGTGCCAGGCAGAGCATCTGGCCTTTTGGTCCGTCTTTGAGGTACTCTAGTGGAAGCCCACAGGCAGCCAAAGAGCTCCCTGTGACCCCACATCCACGCAGGAGCACCTGTGAGCCATGCTGGGGTGATGCTGACAGCAATGCAATGAGGGCTTCCTGACCTGATTTTAAACAGCCACAATGAATTGCTTTTGCGTCGAATTCCAGACAATTTATTTTGGGAGAGCAGAACACTTCTATGGGATGCAGCATCATGCTGAATGCAGGAGGAGCAGATGACAGGATACCTGGTGTTTTTTTGGAAGATGGCCCTTGAGTCCTTGGGAATGTAAGTTGCATCTGTGAACAGTTCCTGGGCTGTGCTTTTCGGGTTTTGCAGCCCTGCTGCTGGCGGGATGGACCCGGGGTGATGTTTTGCAGCAAGTGGCAGCAGCAGAACTGCTTCAAAATAAAGGCACCAGCTACAAGTCTGGTGAAAAATGTACCCTCCCAAACAGGACCTCGGGGCTGGGAAGGGCACTCTGCCCATCTCCGGCACTTACCAGTGAGGCTTGTAAGGCAGAAAGTATTTACCTTCGGGGAAAATCACAGCATTTTCACCCGATTATATGGATTTTACTTGCCAGTCAAGGCTCTTATAGCTGAGAGAGGTGTGAGGCTGTTATCTAAAACAGTTTGGACATCCAAACAAACGTTCTTCCCAGCTTGCAGAAATGTCAGTAGTTGTCCTGTAGATTGTTTCTCCAAACAAGCTCCAATGTCACCACTTGTATTTTGACTTTTGCCAGAGAAGGGAGCAGCCTGCCTATCAGTTTTTTCCTGCCTCAAGAGACCTTTTCATGACTGAGCGATAAGAAAAAGCACATTATAGATGTTAACAGAGCTCTTAGTATTGCAGTGGATGGATGCCGTGTTGTGCCATGTACCAGCTGCACTCACCCTCTGGCTCCCAGCCCATCCCATGTTGGATGGAGCGGGGTGCCTTTCCATGTACACTCGCCCACTGAGGAATTGTACAGCTCACAGATCACACTGTTTCATTTCTCCTGCTGCCCAGAATCTGCCTCCTGCACATCTGTTTGATGCATGAACCCTCAGCACCCAGGAGTGGGTGTCAGTAGGTCAGTGGGCTGTCACTCCTGAGTGCAGCCTGCAGCAGTGGCGAGTAAATGATCAACCTGCACCTGCTCTGCTTTTTGCACTGAGACTCTGGACTTGCCTTCATTCCACAGCCACTGGAGTAGGGAAGCTGCCATTGAAGCCAGCCAGCTCTCCCTGGGTCTATATCCTGAAATTCCAAGTCAGCACAGCTGAACCCTAGAACAACATTTCTGCTTTGATGCTGATGTGACAAATGCTAATAGCCATAACCACATTGGAGGACATGGATTTGTGCTCTCTTTTTGATGCAATCACTCATAATTATCTTGATTAAACTTTTAATTTAGTATACACTTTTTTAAAAAGGGCATGGCATGAAATGGTTTTGCCTTGTCCACACAAGCTAGCAAATCAAATTGTTTGCTCTTTTCTTGTAGAAGGAGGATCTATATCACTGTCTCTGTGCTGTGCCTTGCACTGAGTCTCTTTTTCCTATTTTTGTCACATTCTTGACCAAACAATGGATGTGATTTTGACCCAGATCTGTATAAATTACTGTGGCAATAGGGTTGGAATTCATGCACATATGTACTGAGCAAAGGACAAACCCGTGGCCACAAAATGGGCTGTAATGAAACCAGGGAAACAAATGACCCTGACAAGGACAATGCGCGAGAAAATGGTGATAATGTTTTATGGCAGGGAGCAGAGCAGGGCTTTTTGCCCTCCTGGCTTTAGCACATGAATTCCACGTGCTCCATTGCTGAAGCACCTGTTGCCCTAATGGCTTGGGGGTGGAAGAACCTTTGCCCACGTGCAGTAATGCCAGCATGCTGGCTCATGCTTTGGGAATGGTTGGACTCTCAAAAATAAAAGAAGAGGAAGCACAAAAGTGTTCATTTGGAGTAGCAATTTTGCTCCTCTAACCCCCATTCTGTGTTGTCAGACGAGGCAGCAGATAACAAAATGGACACTTTTCTGCCAGAGACACAGAGATCCAAATTCACTGAGCTTCTTCATGTTTATGAGTGATTAATGTAAAAATTAATGAGGCTTTAATGTAAGTAAGGAATAGAAATTACTATCGCCAAGATTGTGAAGTTTCTGCAGAGCAGAATTGCTGAATGATTTAGCAGAGGACTAAATAATGGACCTAATCTTATGCACAGCTGTGAAAGCACTTCTCTCTGTTTATTTAAAATGAAAACTCACATAAATGTGTGTACAGTCACTGTTGTGCAAACTTTTTCCCTTCCCATGTAAAACTTTTATGTTCTCTCACGAGAAAGCATCACTGAAGGGCAGTCCTGGCTGAGCCAGACACCCCAAGGTGGCCAACACCCCAGGCTGGGCTCTCACACCAGCTGAGGGTCTTGACACCAGCAGCTGGCATGCCCTGGGAAGGCACAGGCAAACAGTTTTGCTGGCTGCTGCTGCTCTGAAGGGTTTCAGTTATGCAATCTCCAATGATCTGGGGTCAACCTGTGCAGATTCTCCGCCTGCCATGGCAGGGTTGCTTTGTGTCCTTTCCCCATGAGCCAGCAGTGGGAGCAGAGCAGCTCCCCAGACAAACCCCCCTGGCTACAAGCAGACTATTGTGCCTCAACTTTAGCAGAGCTGGCTGGGGCTGGACTAAAGGCTGCCTCTTCCATATCTGAATGATGCTGAAAGTTGCTGGGTTGTGCAGCATCCCCTGGATGATGAATTGTTGGAGCAGGCTGGGAGCAGCAGCCCTGCCTGAGCACAGCCAGCCCTGCAGCTGAGCCCCTCGGGGTGCCAAGGCAAAGGGGACTCTGCCCCATGCTAATTAAAACTCTTTTCTCAACTTCTCCTTGGCAAAGTGCAAAGAAATCCTCTCTTCGTGCCTGACAACCAAAAATAAATCCTATTTTGGGTTTCAGAAGCAGCCGCATGACTAAATGAGCCCTTCAGTTTCATTCATGTTTGCTGTCTATTAATCTGTTCTCCTCACCCTCAGCAGGGTATGACTCAGGGCTTCACATTGTCTTCCTCCCTGAACTATCTGTGTTTTGACTTTAAATTCTGCTGTCTGACGCAAAGCAGTGCTGAAATCATGACAGTTTGATCCAGCCAGCTCCCAGGAGACTCTTGATCTTTACTGGCTGGTAAATGTAGCACTCAGAACAGCTATGCAGAGCAGATATCGATATTTTTACACCAAATGTTGGTAAGCAGATGTCACAGGCTTGTGAAAAGCCTTGAAACTCCACAGGAGAAAATATGTGAGTATGTGTGTGGGAGGCCTGGAGTTAAAAATAATTCTGTGGTTCTATGAGAAGGCATATATTCCTTAATCCGTTGGTGTTTTGCTATTCCTGTGCAGGGTACTCAAAGTGGAGGCTGCTGTACTGGAACAAGTATAGCAGTAAACTCTTTCCCTGTCGATTCATTTGCTGCTTTTGCAGCTCCTTCCAGCCCAGGCTTCTCTGCCCCTCTGGCCCTGGCTGAGCTGACAGATCCCATGAGCAGGGGGTCTCTCCTGTGGGGTGCAGCCTGATTATCCCAAGCTTCAGGCATCCCATAGTAATTGTAGGTCACTGGGCAGGTAGCAGCAGAGGCGGCAGGGCTGGGCTCCTCCTGCAGCACTGGAGAGGCACTGGAGGGGTGGCACAGCCCTGGGAAGGACTCTGAGCAGGCTGAGCCCAGCCCTGGTGCAGAGGGGGTGAATGATGATTCCCATGGCACACCCCCACGTGCAGGGGGGCAGCCAAGCCTTGCCCAAGGCTCCTCTGCTGTTATTTATTGTTTCTTAATGAGCGGGCAGCCTGAAAGCCTGGACTTGTAAATGTTGGATAAAAGTCCAGATTTGGGGTTTTTTTTGTTTTTCCTTAGCTTTTACTGTTCTTGAAATGTCCCCTCAGGGAGGTGTGTAGGGCAGGCTGCTGTTAAACCTGCTTAATCTCGTTGCATGTTGAATAAAGCCCAGTGATCTACAGTCAGTGGATGCTTGCCTTGACATCCCTGCTTTTAAAGGACTGTGGTTAAAAACTGCAAAACCCTTATTTTTCCTTACAATGCTGTGTTTATCCATCCCCTTATGGCTTTGGAAATGAAATTTGGGCCGTTTATTGTGCACTAAATTTAGGGAGGCCAAAAATATTTGCATACAAATGTGATTGATCTTTCAAGCATGCAAAATGAGCAGAAAATGATGAGTCTGATGTTGGATACAAGCAGAGCTGAAGTATTTGAAAATTAAAATAATTTAAAAGAATCTGTATCTATGATGGCAGATGAGCTTTTTCTGAGGAAAGAAAACCTCCTCTTTCTCATTATATTCAGAGTAAATGAAGATATTCAAGTCAGATATGGACTGAATTTTAAATGTGACAATGGCATTTATTCTGCAGGAGATGTCATGTCTGTAATGAATTGTAAATTATTTTTAGTTGCCACTAGAAACAGAAGAAGGGAGGGAAATAATCAATATTGACACAACCCTGCTTTATTTTTAAGCAGTGCTGATCTTGGTGGCACCAATTAGAGGAGGAGAGAGCTTGAGCTGCAGGAGTGCAAACCATTCTGGTGTTTAGAAAAGGGCCACAGCACCCGAGAAATGTGCTGCCTCCCTGGGAGGCATGATCCCAGCAAGATCATCATTCCATCCTCTGCTGGGAGCTGGGCAGGTGTGCTGGGAGCCATGGACTGCTGTGGCTCTGGCCACCACCACCCCCTGGTTCTGGTGTGTCCTGGGCACAAGGACAGTGACCCCAGGGCCCTTTGCCAGACCATGCTTCCTCCTCAAGACAAGCTCCCTGGCTTTTCTTTTCCCACTGACTGTAGGGATGATGATATTCCAGCTGGGGTATGACAAAACAGAGTGGGCTGGAACCCTCCAGCCTCTGTTTGCTGCAGTGAAGTTCCCCTCCCAACCCCATGCCCCTTTTCTTGCATGAAATGAAAGCAAAGCCTTTTGCTGCAAGGTGCAGGGTTGATTGATTAACTTTTGTCTTCTCATGATGCATGACTAGGTGAGGGAGAGCACGTGACAAGGCAAGCTGTTCAGAGAAATCACTGCAGATAGAGCTGGGCTGTTCCCAGGATCCACAAAAGGATGCACATGGTCAAAATTCACTCAGAAAAACAAGATTACCCCGCTCCTTTGCTTAAGCAGTTGACATTGAGCTAATCCTAATGCAATTTCCTAAAATTGAGAGATGCTGTGATGTGATCTTACTGTTGTATAAAATGCCATGGAACTTCTGATGACAGAACAGATCCAATTTTCAGCCGCATGACTCATTCTGAGGAAAAGAATGCTGTACATTCAATATGACCAAAAAAAGTACATTCAGTCAGGCCCTCCTTACAGGGCTGTGTGGATGCAATCCATCGTAAGCACAAAGTCCAGGCAACACTTTTTGATATGGAGTAAAACTGACAGATGGATTCTAGGGAGCCTTTGGAAAATTTTATCCACTGAACCCAGAATAGCCACAGCAGAGACCTAAGCCAAGTGTCTGGCTGACTTTATGTGCTGTAAATCTGAGGTGAGTGGTTAAGGAGGATGGAATCTTGCTGATGTGCCAGATAATTTGGGTTGTCTGAAATGTGCTCTAATGCAGAAGATCAGGGATAGATGGATGGGGTTCAACAGGATGATTTAATGGGAAAGGATTTGCTCCATAAGTATTAGTCATTTGGTGACAGAATGCACAAGAGCCTGCTGGAAACACCTGCAGAAGCACAAGAAAATTCCTGAAAGTCTGAATTGAGTGATTTTCTGCTGGGTGCTTTTTGTTATTATTTTGTTTGTTGGTTTTGATTACATTGAGTGTTCTGTGCATGGACTGAGGTGTATCAGTGGCAGCAGTGTCTGCAGAGCTGTGTTTTGTGGGCATGCAGAGCCCTGCTGGAAGGGATGTGGTGGTCAGCAAGACATGCCCAGCTGCTCAGAGGGCACTTGGACCTTGCCCTCTGCTGACTGCAGCAGTGCCTTTGTTTCCCTTCCTCAGGGCTGCTATCATGGGCACTAATGCAATATTTTTTGGGCTCTTTTCTTCCTGGGTCTGGTAATGAAAGTGCACGTGTTGGATGGAATCTGGGGCCAGAATAAAGCTGCTGCTGCAGAGTTTCAGCACAAAAACTGGTACTGTATTTTACTCATAAAACTGCATGAGGTGAAACAAGATCTGTATTTCCAGATCTCCATGTCAGCTACAGCAAATGCAGCCAGGACTTTCTTGTTGTCTGTTCATGGATACAATTATTTCTAGCTTACTGTTCTTACAATAATTTAATTTTGTAATGTTTATTGGCTTGGAAGGTACATTCATCCTAGTTTTTTTTTTTTTTTTGCATTTTGTGCTGTAAAAGGTCAAAATTGTCAGGAAAGATTTATTTTTGGGGAAAAGGAATCCTTATTTAAAAGCCAAAGGAAAAAAAAAAAACCTTTCTGTAATAGAAAGGAAGCAGAAGGAGCAAGCTAAAACTCTGAGCTATCAGCTGAAGCCATGTGTTGCACCTTGTGTTTTGTGATTTATGGCATGGTGGTCTTCACTCACCCCACTGATCCAGGCGTGCAAGTGCTGCCTTTTTGAGTGCTGAGAATGGAGGTAAAACCACGAGGGCCTTTTCAGCATTGCCTGGCAGTGCCCCAGGGATGGGTAGTCCCTCTCTGGCTCCATCCCCATCCAGAGGAGTGCCAGCCTGGCCCCTGTCCCATGCCACAGCCACTACAGCCAGGGCACACAGCCTGGGATGGGGGCTGCTGGAGCAGCAGGAACCTTCTGCCTTGTATTTCCCCAGCATGCTCCAGTTTATCCGTCTACCTCAGACAAACAATGGAGGGGTGTCCTTCCCCTCAGCCCCCTCCCTCAGGAGCACCCATCTCTAGTTGGTCCAGAGCTCCAGGGCCTCCCACACCTGATGACAAGGCCATGAACTATCCCTGCCCTGTGACAGAGCCCGGAATGTGCCACAATAGCTCAGTCAATGAACTAAAGAGAAAAATAAAAAACACCCTGCTGGCCATAGCTGTTGAAAGGCCGTCTCCTGCCAAGGTATGGGCACAGCCAGGCACCCTGACCCTGGGGTGCAGAGTCATCCTCACAGCTGGGCTCGCAGCCACCTCCAGCCCCGCGTGTCCCCAGCTCCGCTCCTGCCGCTCAGCCCTGGGCGTGTGCCCTGCTGCTGGTTTGGTCTGCACCCACCCCCGAGGCGTAGGTCGGGTTTATCAAGTCCTTCCTCCCAGCCTAAAAAGCAGAAGGCACTGGCTGTATCCCGCCTGCCTTTCTCTTTCTTTCTTCTTTTTTTTATTTTTTTTTTTTTAATTTTCAAACCTTTTTTCCCATTCCCCCTTCTGCCTTCCTTGCCTTGCTTTTCCCTCCTTCTTTATCCTCGTGCCTTTTCCCCCCTCTGTATTTGTCTCCGTTCGCTCCTTCCCCCCTGTTCCCGCTCGGTTTGACGCGCGGGCGCTGTGCCGGGCGGGGCCGGGCGGGGCGCGGCCGTGACGCGCGGCCGGGGCGCTGCGAGCGGGCGCTATAAGCGGGCGCTGTCCGGTGCTGAAGGCGGCGAGCGGCGGAGCGGCGGCAGCGCAGGTAGGCTGTAGGGCCGTCGGGATGCAGGGATGTAAGGATATAGGGATGTAGGTTGGGATGCAGGGATGTAGATTGGGATGTCGGGAGCGCGGAGCCCCAGGGCTGCGCGGGAGGAGCCGACACCGAGAGAGCGGTGAAGTCGCACCGAGAGGCGGTGGTGCCGCGGCTGGGGTTTGCAAGGCAACGCATCTCCATAAAATGCGCCCCTATCACATATAGTATACATGTAAAGGTGTAGGTATGTATGTGTGTATAAGTGCACAGATATCGCAGCCGTGTGCTGTCAGCGCCGGCCGGGGCTCACACGGAGCGGAGCGCTCCCGGGAGCGGCGGCGCTCAGCCGTGCCGGCACCGCGCTTCGGCGGATGGGCGGGGGGTTCCCTCGGATGCAAACACCCTCCGAGTCACTTCCCAGATGGATCCGCTTGCAAACAGTCCTTATATGCACTAGGGCTGCCGTGGGTTTGGGCTTTTACCCTTCGTTGCTGTTTTGTGTTTTCAGTACCTTCCACAGGGTAAAGGGTTAGAGATGCTTTTAAACAAGGCAAATTTGCTGCAGTCGTGTTATTTTATTGCAAAAAATAAATGAGAGGAAGAGTGCACGATATATTTGTTTTCCCTATGGAAAACTGCTCTTATGTTTCACCTAAATCTGTCAGAGCAGGGACACATCTATAGGAAAAACCTATGAGTTTTCATAGCTTAATTTCACTGGAAACATTAGAGTCACATCAGAAACAACTGCCAGGAGAATGAGAGAGAAAATTACTGCTACCATGGAAACATCCCAGAAAGAAGATATTTTCT
Source organism: Pyrgilauda ruficollis (assembly GCF_017590135.1). Lineage (NCBI taxonomy): Eukaryota > Metazoa > Chordata > Aves > Passeriformes > Passeridae > Pyrgilauda > Pyrgilauda ruficollis. The sequence goes on from NW_024525045.1 coordinate 5,268,060, forward strand.
GTGTCTGTTTTTTAGCGAACTTTTTCCAGTCCGTATTGCCTTTGTATGTGTTAAATTTTGATCGTGATTGCCTCATTTTGTAAAGAGGAGCTTCTCCATCTTCATTTGTTGGCTAAAAGATGATTTTCCTGTTTGTTAGGTTCTAATAGAGGAGAAAATATGCTCTCCATCTAGACTGGCTTCACAGTTATCGATCTGAAGACAAAAGAGCTGTTTTAGCATATTGTCCTTTGAGAGGCACAGGAGAGAATGTTTACAATATTTCCTAAAGATAGGCTAAAATGTCCTGTTTTAAAAACAAATGTGGAATTGAAGTCTGAAAGACTGAGGAGGAATCCTCTTGCCTTGGATAGCGCAGTATATTTAATGACAAGATTTATGACCCGAACTCAGAGCTTGTAAAAGAAATCATTCCCAAATCTGTTTGACAAGGCTTTCAAATATCATCTACCAATTAATTAGCAGTAAAAACTGACCTAGAGGCAAATGCACACAAAATATGGAGAGAGCAGGCAATAATCTGTTATTTCTGCAAAGGAAATACCCAGTTGAGCAACATCCTTGTGGAACACTAAACTAAACTTTGCCTGGCTGCACACATTTTGATTTTAGTGGGATGCTGACAGCTCTTGCAAAGGCTGTAACAATCCAAATTGTGTGCAGCGAAGGAGGGTGAGTTCCTGGTCTTTGTGAGTGGGAGGTGCTTGGCAGATGATTATAGAACGACTCTCCCTTCCCCCATCCCTTGGAAAGGACAGTTTCCCATGTGCTGATTGAATGAACTCTGTTAATAACCAGTCTCTGCTGAAAAAGAAAGTCTTAAGTTCACTAATTTGCTGCAGAAATAGAAAATTAGGTGATGTTTGGTTGTTTGGTTTTTTGTTTGTTTTTTTTTTTTGTTGTTTGTTTGTTTGTTTGTTTTTTTAACAGATATATACATTTATGTACAGGGCTAATGCCTTTTCTGTGACAGAAAATGAAGCAATGTGTTGGCTTTGACTCAGGGCAAACTCAGATCCGGAGGGTGGGACTGTCTAATTAGCTGTTGAACTAATCATTTGTGAAATCAATGCTCATATGTATCCAGGCTTGAAGTCAGAAATGTTTGGGGAAATTGTTTGCTATTACGCCTGTTAGCCTGCTCATGCATACTGAAGGGGGAAAAATAAGCAGCTCTCTGAACTGATAGTGCTTTAATTATTTAGTTAAGTCACATTAAGGACAAAAATGGAGTGGAAAGATCTACAAGTGAGCTGAAATGAATGTATTCATGCTCACTTTCTGCTTCCAGCAGTGGGTAAACACAGGTGTGCACAGCTCTTTCAGGCTCTCATGAACCACCAGAGTCACAACAGAATGCTTTTACCAAGCCAAAAACCAAAGAAACCAAAATAGGTCAATTAATCAAAGCAGTTGATATCTTTATTGTTCCTTTCTCATTATTCTATTTTATTTGTTAACGTAACTGGGTCAGAAAAGTCTCATGTGTCCCGTGGCCCCAGTGTGCCAGTGCCTGAGCATGTCCTGGGGAAAGACCGATGGCAATTTCCCCCTGTGCCGTGTGGAGGGTGCCCAGCTCCCTGCAAGGCTGGGCTTTTGCAGCTGTATCCTCATGCACAGGGATGCTGTAATCATCTTCATTCTGTCAGAGGTGTATTTTTCCCAGTTCTGTTCCAGAGTTTATTTTTGTCTGGTGTAAGCTGGGCAGATGTGGGCTTCTACTGATTTAGTCTAACCAAATCTGCCAATGGTCAGGTTTCTGCCTGTCCTGGGACCTGATTCAATTTCTGCTGGAGTGAATGAATAAGCAAATGAATGAAATCACCACTCAGAACCTACCTACTTGAGCTCATTTCCAAGATGGCCTTTCAAGGATTCAGTAAAATTATTTTATACCTTTAGGATAAATTATATTTTTCCTCTCATAAAAGAGATCATTGCCCTAGGAGGATGAATCATAGAGTCATTAACTGATATTCCCTTGTAACACAAATAATTTTTTAAAATGAAATATCATAGTAAAGGAAATAATAGTTTCAGTACTATCAGTGCTGACATAAATAAACTTGCAAGTAATTTTATATGTCATGTTCACTTCATCACATTCATTTTATTGCAATTTAGCACCATTGAGCAGTATTGTCCTGGTATGAAATTGGATGCCCTATGGAGCAATCTCACCAAATATTTCTGTCTGTAGTTTTAATATTAGTATTTTGAGCAGCATCTAAATGTATGGATACACCAATTTTGTCATTTAGGTGCTTTGTTCTCATGATCAAAATGACATCTAGGTGTATCTATGGGTATTTAATGAGTTATAAAGGATTGGTGTTTTGTACTTTGGTGCTGCCATTGGACAATTAATGTTCATAAATTACATGGAGCATAGAGATAAAGCATTTCTTGCATAGCTCTGTTTCCTAAGCCTGTCTCCATGTGTTAACAGCTTGTTTTTTTCTTTCTTCTTCTTTATTCAAAGGAAATCATGGCAGAAAGTAAAACCTTCCAGCCTGGAACAGCCTGTGCTCTCACCTTTTTCTTTGTCCTGATCTGTTGGGTTGATGCAGCCTCCTTCCAGCAGCACCAGCTGCTTCAGAAAGACCCAGACTATGCAATGAAAAACTTACAAAGGCTCCCAAACCCCGATATGATCAAAGCCCTGGAATACATAGAGGACCTTCGCAAGCAAACCAACAAGGGAGAAAGCAGCCCTGACTACAACTCCTATCAAGGTGTCCCGTTCCTCCTCCCACAGAGAGAAAGCAAGGACCAGCTTCACCTCCCGGATGGTGTGCGGGACTCTTTGACTGAAGATGAGTCCCAGTGGGTTAAGGTAATGCTGGAAGCCTTGCGGCAAGCCGAGAAGGAGTCAAAAGCTGGCCCAAAGGAGAATAAACCTTACGGTCTGAGTTCAGATAACAACTTTCCAGCTGGAGTAACTGATGATTACGAGGCTTACAAGTGGCCTGAGAGGTGGCAGAAGTACCTCAAGATGCCGCTTGGGCACTATGAAGAGAGCTCAAGAGACAGTCCCTTCAAGCGTACCAACGAGGTCGTGGAAGAGCAGTACACCCCCCAGAGCCTTGCCACGCTGGAGTCGGTGTTCCAGGAGCTGGGCAAGATGGCAGGACCCAGCAGCCACAAGAAAGAAAGGCTGGATGAGGACCAGAAATTGTATACAGATGATGAAGATGATGTGTATAAAGTGAATAACATCGCCTATGAAGATGTGGTTGGAGGAGAAGATTGGAATCCCATAGAGGAAAAAGTGGAAAGCCAAACCCAGGAAGAGATAAAAGACAGCAAAGAGGAAATTGATAAACACGAAGAGGAGATTGACGATGAAATGAAAAGATCAGGAAAACTCAGCTTCCTTGAGGATGAAATAAGAAGAGAAAATAAAGATCAAGTGTCAGAGGATGTTTCAAAACTAATGAATTACTACCTGAAGAGGCTGATGGGTAGTGCTGGGAATAGGAAATTAAGGACTGGAGGAGAACTTGAGGAAAAAAGAGCATCCATGTTTTTGGATAAACAACTTGATCCTCAGGCTATAGCTCAGCTGATAGAAATCTCAAGGAATTTGCAAATTCCTCCTGAGGATTTAATAGACATGTTGAAAGCTGGAGAAAAAAAGCAGCTTCAGAACGAAAGGTTGGAAGCTGAGCAGGAAATGGAATTCCCAGAAGACCTCGACGAGATAACTGAAACCAATCTGGGACAGAGTGATATATTTAAAAATAATATAAACTCTAAAAACGGGTACATGAAGCAGCCTCTTATTCCAGAAAATCTACCTGAAGACCTCAATATTGAAGATATTGTCAGCCTTCTGGGAAATGACAACTTAGCTAATCAGAATCCCTCCTACTTACTAAATCGTCTTAATCAAGAAAATGATTTGCCAAGACTGTCTTACATTCCCAGAAGATTGAAAGGACACCTGTTCCCTAAAGCTGCCTGGATGAACGACTTGGAAAGGCGACAAACGGAGTACGAGAAACTGAATGAGAAGGATGAGGAGCTGGCTGATTACTTGGCAAAGGTGCTGGCAAAATACCCCGAGGTGATCAATACCAACCAGATGAAACGAGTCCCGGCTGCAGCCCCGGAGAGCAGCCTGCAGGAAGAGGAGCAACTGGAGCAGGCCATCCGAGAGCACCTAAACCAGCTGGGACCACAGGAGGCTGCCAAGCTGGCTTCGCTCAGCAAAAGGCTCTCCATGGCCGGGGAGGCTGATGACACACAAAGCAGGCAGTACCTGGATGAGGATATGCTGGCAAAGGTGCTGGAGTATCTAAAACAGGAGAAATCAGAGCTTGAAAGAGATCACATCACCAAGCGAGCAATGGAAAACATGTAATTGTTCCCCAAGTATTATTTCTCTTCAATGTGTTGACTTCTATCCTGATTCAGTTGTGATTTATTCCTGCTCTCACACTAAACAACCTATGGTAGACTATTTACCATTGAACAGTCTGCATATCTTTCTCAGAGCTGTTATATTGTTTATTGATATATGTTATAAATTATGGGGCAAACAGCAAATTGCTTCAAGTGTTTTAAGAAACAATTTAATGATATCAAGTAAAAGTATAACATGTAAACAAATGACCTTTGCATTGTTAATAAAACATGATAAATGAAGAGTGACAATTATAATTTGAAATTTTTAAGATTAATTGGATTATTTTGTTACTGTCTGTAGTGATTTTTGTGCAGTATCAAATAAAAAATAAAGCATTATATATATATATAGTTTTATTTACAAGGCTTTTTCTATTCAGTGTTTTATTGTTGATGAATAAATTATTTCTGGACAATCGACTTTGTTTCTTTGTGACAGTTGATAAAGTCATTCTAATTAGAAACATATTTTTACTTCTACAGATGACTCTTCTAAAATATATTATTTTTCCTACAAACTAAGTTGTAAGCATAAACTTGTGGTTTTCTGGGCCATAAGAACATCACCTGGTGTTACCCGTAAGGGCAGGGGGTACCTAAAGAGCTTGCTGGAGTCAATCCATGTAATAACTGCATTACCTACAGCTGAAAATTTGGCCTCACATAATTAAGAGTTATATCAGTACCTATGGGCAGCAGGAGGAACATAAATGATCTGTCCAGTTGGGACAGGCTTGATGATGAAGCTCTGAAAAAAACCAAAATGGAACCTTCCTAGGTGAGCTCTGGGAAGCTCTGCAGACAAGTCCCCTTCCATCTCTCACGATGACAGCCACAAACAAAGAGGCAGGCTCCAAGGCTAGGCAGGCAGGGAACTCCCCTGGGAGGAACAGCGTTGGTTTGTCTGATGAAAATATTATTTTCTTCTCCATGAAATGACCATTACATGTCACATAAATACACAGAAAACCTTTACTATTCAGCACACTATCTGGACACTTGAAATGTCTCGAGCTCCTGTTATGACCTGCAGTAGGTGTTCTGGAAAGGTTCTGGCTCTTTTGCAGAAGGAAATGTGCTTGCATAACTCTGTGAGTCAGAGGTGGTTTTCACTGGGACAGCTAATTTCCAGGATTATCATTTAAAAGTGGTTTTCCCTGTGGTATTCTGCAGCAGCTCATCTGGGCTAAGTGGGGTGGGGATGATTCTTGGCAAGGCAATGTCTAATGAAGTACAAAGGCTGCAGAAATAAAACTTCATCTTCAGTGTCACCATTACCCTGAGCATTCACAGCAGCCAGGAGCTCAGCCCCTGTTCCAGCCATTGTTCCTTGAATGCACACCAGACAATAACATGTCTGATTTTCCAGGGATGTGTAGGACCTGGAAGAGATGCGCAGCCAGGAGCTCAGCCCCTGTTCCAGCCATTGTTCCTTGAATGCACACCAGAAAATAACGTCTGATTTTCCAGGGATGCGTAGGACCTGGAAGAGATGTCACACGTGGTGACACATGACAGGTGGGAGTCCCTGAGTGTCATTCCCCTCCTGGCATAGCCTGCAGCACTGCAAAGCCCTGGGCTACCCAGGCTCCTGAGGTGACCAAGCCCTGGGGAGCTGTTTGACTGCCTCCAGGCTCCTACTCAGGGAGACCTCAATGACAGTTTTGGATACCAGAATGATTTTGGATCTGAGAAACCAGTAGTACAAACCTATGCATAAAAGGACAGATGCTGCCAGACACTGTGTGGAAGAGGAAATAAGCTTTGGAAAATCCTAATCTTGGCATGAGTAACTACATCACTTTTTAGAAGAACACCTCACTCACAGTGTGTGGAAGCCATTAGGGACTTTGTGGTTCACCTTCACAAATAAGAAAAGGGGAGTTGTGCTTGAAATAACAGAACTTTGTCTAACAGAGCTGTGTGGAAGTGTCAAGCTGATTGCAAGCTAAGAAGTTACATCAGTACTTTTCGCTCTTCAAGCCACAGAAAGCAGACAACTAACCTCCCTATGAAGAGCTTTATTTCTAACTCATCTCCAACTCTATATTGGAATTATATGAAATGAGAAAATATTAAATAGGCAGCATTCTCCTGGTAGTTATAGCTGCCTCTTGCTATGCAACCAGGGCTCCTGCAGCAGAGAAATAGTTATACCTGAGTATGCAAGACAGCATTATCCAAATGTACATCCCATCATGAGATCTGCTCCATTAAACCACTCCAGAGCCTCCCCCTGCAGAGAGGCTGTGTAGTACTTAATTGTTCTTAATAGCCATGGCTGCTTCTGCTTTCATTTGTCTGTGGTTTGTGTTTTCCTTATGGGTGCAGTGGGACAAACAGTCATGTTGTTAATAATGCACACAGAATGCATAATCCATAACAGATACACTGTCAAGCTTATTACTATAATTATATACAAGATAAAGTGACTACCCTGCAATTTTTACTTGGCCAAAGTGAGGAACAGATTTTTAATTCCCTTTTTGTGTTATGATTTGACAGCATCCCAGATGCAGCTGGTTTATACTCTCTGTGTCAGTGGCTTTTGTCCAGCAAAGAAAATGTTTCTGCTCAAATCTTCCTCCTAAAACTTGCTTCATTGTGTCCTCATATTTAAGGTCCTCCCTAACACGCAGATTGAACAGAAATTCTGTATTTGATCCTAATACATCAAGCTACTGAACAGCTTCCTCAGGATCTGAGGTAGTTCTTCTTTGTACATACCCTAGAATTCATTTATTAGTACCCATAAGAGTAAATGCTGTTTTGTTTTTTTCATTAATTCATATGCTACTGCAAGTGCTTTGTTTACATCTGTCTCTTGATGATTCCATTATTTTGTCAGCTGGAGCTCTTAAATGAGAACACTTGTTGATTCAAAAATTAATGTAACCAAATTACCTCGACTGGAGAAATGAGATTGCAGCAATTATTTCCTTCTAAAAGGGTATTTCCACGGTGCAGTGGAGGGGGTTGAGCTGCATGTAATGTGACAGCTGTAACTGTTTCCCCAAGCACTTTACAAGACACTTGTTTTGCAGGAGAAGTGACATAAGCCATGATTTTCTTAACACGACAAAGGGGAGCCAAGGCTGGAGCCCAGGCAGCCTGAGCTGTGCTTTGTCTCACAGCTCCACTCTGCCACTCTTGCTGCTACTAATGAGAGCACTGACGATCCAAACCTGCACCTCCAGACACACCTGAGCAGCCCATCTCCCCTTAGCCAGGTGACACATGGCATCGCAGGAGCAGAGCAGCTCTGCGGGGCGTGCAGTGGTGGCTGCAGCGTGGGAGCAGCATTCCCTGGAGCATCCCGCACCTTCCCCCAGGCTCCACGGCTCTTTACTGCGTGCTGCACAAATCCATACAGACACAGCTGGATGTCAGCTGCACTCTGCGTTTGCTCAGCTACCCAGGCGCCTCCAAGGAGGTTAATGTGAGCTACAGGAGCTCCAGTTAGCAGCAGCAGGCAGGTGCAGAGCCTCTAGTGCATAAAGTGGAAAGGAGAAGCCCTGAATCACAGCTGATTAGCTGAAGAGCCATGTTATTCCTGACTTTTGGATCATTCAAAAACATTTGAGATCGTTAATAATTCATTTGTAGATGTAGCAGAGCTCTAAATGTGGCTGATTAAATGCATTTGACGTTTCTCTTGAGAGAGGCTGTTATTCCAGGAAACCACTTGGTATCTGCAAATGTCTTGGAATTAGTGTACTCAAAATTACAGGTTCACTCACAATGTTTTCCCCTGTAAAGAAAGGAAAGTGACCTCTGATTCCAAATGTAATGTACCTTGGTGAATAACTGTGGCACAATTATTTTAGAAGTTCCCCCCAGCCACTCAGCAGATCTGCTGTGTAATGGCATGGTCCAACATGCAGAGCTCTGCCAAGACAAAAACCTGCAGCCCATGAGCAAGGCAGGTCCTACACACCTGGGGAAGGAGATCTCAAAAAGGGATTGTTTGGCAACTGCCCAGCCCCTACAATTCCTGCTCCGTGATATGCTTCCCAAAACCCTTCCTGGCATCACCCTGAAAGTAGAGCCCCATGCTTTATCCTGGCATAGAAGCCAGGCTCTCATGGAATACATTGGTGGGAGTGCCACGAAGCCTCCAGGTCCTCTGGGCTGGATGAGCAGGATCCAAGACAGGACCTAAAAAAATTATGGGCTTTATACCACTTCTGTGTGTCCCTGATTATGTCAGCAAGTCTGGGTCCAATGGGTTTGTTTGGCTTCTTGCTTAAGTTAGAATAAATCCGTTCAGGTGTAGCTGTGGGGTGCATTTTGTGCCACTCCATTTAAATGTTTAATGAGAACTAAGTGCTTATGCAAATTTGAGCACAACTTTTTCAAGGGGGTCACCCACACCAAGGCAGTTCTCCTAGTGCTCTGCAGTCACCACCATTGGGACACCTGATCTGCTGGAAACAGTGGCATCTTTCCCTGACAGAACTTTGCTCAGGGTCACCTTGGGAAAGCCTTTTTGGGTTATTTTCCTCTTGCCCTAAGCTCATGCCAACACACAGAAAGGAGGGCACAGCATCTGTCTGTTGAGCTCTCCAGGTGAAACATATGGTCATTCTTTATCATCTATTAAACTGTTTCCAAAATTATACTTCCTTTAAGTGGATCATTTTTTCTAGCTCAAATTTTAGATACCATTTAGTTTCACATTGTACATATCTTGAGCCTGAATGCAAAAAGGAACCTTCCACCCCCACTTTTCTCTCTCCTCTTTGACCTAAGAGAAGGCATGAGACTGCTTGGATGAGATGCAACATATAATTTCTGCAAAGAAACACATTTTTACCATGGCTACATATTTTGCCACCTGCTAATAAATGTCACAGCAGCACAACAAACCACTTAGATCTTGTACGCTCCTATTCAGTGTGTAAGAGCCAGGCCAGGAACAGCATATACACACAGAGAAAAAGGTAAAAACAAAGATAAATCATTAAATGGGGAAAATCCCAACATTCCTTGCTTATTATTAATTTAGCATAACAACAGGAGATGTGTGAAATCCCTGCAAGTAAATTTTGGGATGGAAATATAATCTGACAGGAAAACTGTTTTCTGCCAGGGTAAATTTACTCAGATCCAGCACACTATCAATTGATTTTTTTTCTTACAAACATGAATGCAACAAGGTAGAAACTTTTTGATAGTGACTAGCACACTGAAAGAAGCTAAGGGAAAAAAAAAACGAAATTAGATTGGAAAACTTTGTTCTGTATGTAAGTCTGCAACTCCCACCATATTCTACTGGGTAATTTACACAAGACAAATGTTACTGTGCAAACTCATGAGCTTTTAGTCTCAACCATGGCCTCAGACTTTGCTTTCCTAGAAGAAATAGTCAGGCTGAACTTTGTTTAAATGCATTTTTGACTTTCTAATTTCTATTTAAAAAATTCCAGACCCCTAGCCCTCTCCTCACTCAGAGTGTGTGGTCTGAAGCTGGTACAAGCACTGTAGCACAAACTTTTACAAATAGCTGGGGCACAGTGGCTGCTCTAACGCCAAGATATTCTGTCTTCTGCACTCCTGAGCCTCCTCCCTGTGACAAAGGAGATATTTCATCCATAGGATCTTTGTCTGCAGGGAAAAGTTTATGCATATTTTTATTCGAGAAGAAAAATTACTGTTGAAAATTACGCAACTGTAAAAAAAAAACAGAAAAAAAGGAAAGCTGCCAAATCTTCAAACTTTATCACTAGTTATTTTTTTACTTATTACAAAAACACTGATTTTGTTTTATTTCATGCTCTTTCTACTTTGCTCCTTTTAGAGTCAGCACACTGCACTTTTCTGACGCTACACAAGAGTTCAAAGCTGCTGCCTGCTTCTCCTTTTGGCAACACCTTTTGCATCAGTCTTATTTATATCTGACCCAATGCAGGTGGATCTAACAACTTCTCACAGCTCTGTGCTGCGTGGTGCTATTTGTTTCCGTGCCAGGAAATTGTGTGATATCCCACGTAACGAGGCTGTTTTTAAGCTGAAGCTCATTCCCAGCCCAGAGAAGACGTGGAGCAGGAACCAGCATCCTCCACCATGGACAGAGCAGTGCTTGGCACTGCCTCGGCAGCCCCATGTCCCCCTGCCAGGTGGGGACAGTCAGGGACAGCAGTGCAAACACCTGGAGACACAGTGGCAAATGTACAGCTCAAACGTGGTTTGCTGTGTACTCAAACAAACCACTTTGCAGGGGAAGCCACAGAGAAGTCTGGTTTTCTTCAGCTCTGCTGTGGCCATGAAGTCCCTTTCAGGTCAGAGCCATGTGCCCTCTGTGGGGCTGGTCACTGCTTCGTGCACAGAGAGCCACTCCAGGCTCCAAACCTCTTGGCTCCAAACTAGGATGCTCCTTAGAGATCCCCCTCAGCTCTCCCCACCAACCTTCCAAACAGGCTACAGAATCAACTCTGAACAACAGGAAAGCTGTTCAGGCACAGATGTGAAAACAAAAGGGATGGTAAGTAATTTGGATATTAAAAAATATGCTAAGATAAATTGTGGCAGGCAGGTCAAGTTCCTGAGGAACAGTATATTGACAACGACCTTCCAAGAAAATTTCAGTAAAATCAATTCTTGCTCAAACACCTTTTGCCATCCTTCTGATTCACAAGTAGGCAGTCAGAAAATGTGATTAGCTTTATTTCATTAAACCTGCTAAAGAAAACATTTACATTTTTAACTTAACACTGGCTGAAGTGCTCTCCAAAGCCAGGTGATGAATGAGGCTGAGGAGGCCTCCCACCTCTGTCACTCGCTACCATCATGTGCCATGGGGAAGATAAATGGTAACTGGGAGCCTGGCCATGCTGCAGAATAATGGAATCATCCTGGGAAAATGGGATTGGAGACTGCCTGAAGGTGAGCATTCCCCTGGGCAACCTCAGGCTTTGGGAGCCTTCTGTCTTTGAGCTGACACCTCAGTGGTTACTTTCTTGACTAACTCATTTGTTAGTCAGGTTGTGTAATTTCCTTTTCTTCCATTTACCATCCTCCTGACTTATCTTAGTGCATGAGTCAGTAAGCCTGGCTTAATCATCTTCTTTATAAATCCTGAATCTATTTTATTGTGGATAAAGTCCTTGCTGACCAGTTGCTACAGCTTGAATATCCAGAGTGGAAAAAAAAGTGGGACTTCACCTTTGGCTTGGGTATTTTTTTAAAATAACTCCTGCTCTATAGCACCTCTCCAAAGAAGCAGCCAAAAGCAGACTGTTCTATAAATATAAAAAGGAAGTGACCTTTTAAAAATACATACTTTACATATCAAACTGCAGAGATAAAGTAGAATATAGTTATCCTATGCCAAGACCATTGAGACACCTTTTTCCTGTGGAAATGACTTTGCCTCATAGCTCACCTTTTTATAGTGCACATTATGCTGCCTGTGAAATTCATTACCCAGTACTTGATCTCCTCGATAGCCTAGTGCTGATGTCTTTAGGAAATGAATTTTTTAATAGCCTTCTTGATGAACATGTGTTTTGTGGCACCCGAAAATAGATGTACTGCAATTCTAGGCTAGCTGCACATTTTACCTATCGAGCTGTACATTTCAGTAGCTGTGACTTTCTATGAGTGGAGATGGAAATAATTTAAAGAGTCATTTGCCTGACAAGATATGATTATTTGTCCTCCTACATATCCTATGAGTACAAAGCTGGATTTATACCTTGACCTTTTTACTTTATATCTTTCAAGAGCCAAAGAAGAAGGCGTGCACTGCTTTATAAAGCCTTGCTGGGTGCGCACAGGCACTGCAGTGATTTACCCCCCTTTTAACAAGACCACGGAGACGTACAAAGCAGCAGGTGCTTTAGTGCAGCTTCTGCTACAGACAGGAGAAAATATGGAAGGAGAGCAGGCAAGACCCTGCTTGACATTCACAGGTTTAGGAATGAGGTGTGGAGGACCATTTCTGCCACCAGATGTGACTGGGGAAGCTGGAGACAGGTCTTCAGCTTGAAGACCTATTTCTCACAGGAAGGCACCAGCCTTGGCCCATCAATGCATCTGTTACTTATCCATTTTCTGGCAAAAGAAACTAAAGCCAGGGATGCTGTTTTTCTAAAAATATTATGAATTTTGGAACTGTGAAACAATTTGGCTGCCCAAAACTGGGCATCTACATTAAAACAGCTCATATTTCCAAGCTGCTGTGCCTTGGCAAAGCTAAGAAAACACTGGGGTTGGCTTTTCCTTATAAATAGCCACATTGTGTACTGGGGTAGCTTATTGCAGCCCTGCTGCCTTCACTGAGTACAGAGGTTTGGCCATCTAGACCAATAATTACGTGGAGACAAATGAAGCCCCCTGTCCATGTCCTGTTTGAGTGTGTGACAATTCCACGTGCTGCCAGATCTCGGGAGAGCACCAGTCCCTGCCCAGCAGAGCCTCTCTGCCCTGTGCCCAGAGAGCAGCAGAGGATGACAGGGTGTGGGAACACAGCTGTGACAGGACCACCTTCCCCAGCCCAGGTAAGAGGAGAGCAAAGGACAAAATGTCCAAGGTCTCTGTGAAGAGCCAGCACTGATGTGCCTCCTGAAGCACACCCTCTGAGCATTTATAACCTCTGTAAATGGGCAGGGCACAACTCTCCAGTGTCCTGCAGCCCCAGGAGCTGGGATACCTCGGGACAAGCCTGCCCCTTGGCTGGGGAGCCCCCCTGGGCGCTGTGCAGGGGGGAGCCCTCCCAGGGGACAGAGGGCTGTGCTGGGCAGAGCTCCCCTGCCCTCCCCTGCCCTCCCCTGCCACAGGCCACTGTCTTTGGGCAGGCTCTGGAAGGTTTTTTTCTTCATCAGCCTGATCCTCAAGCCTGGGGAGCACAGGGGGTAGTGCCTGGGGCCACGTAAGGACAGACATGCTCATAATCTATCCCTGCTACATTTTTTCCAACACTTACATGGATCCAAACATTACAGAAGCCCAAACACTGCATTTCACACCACACAAATTTTTATACAGCTCTTGAAGTTGTTCTTAATGCTCTTCTATAAAAATGAAGTGCAAACTGAAGGTAAGAATCATCTGAACATAAAATGAACTATATTCTCTTCTGAAAATTCCCTTTCTATTTAGCTTCTAAGGGTTTTTACCTGTTCTGGAAACTGCAGACTGCTTTACTCAAAGGAGACTTTAATTTTTCAGGATAAAAAATCTTGTTTCAAGGAAAGAAAATATCATTCTCCTCTCTTACACTAGAAAGCAGAAAATAGGATCTTCTTTCCAGCATTTCTGTGGCCAATATCATCTGTAAGAGGCTTTCTGCATTCCTTCTGGCAAGAGAATTAGTGGAGAATTAAATATCATATAAATATGTCGAGACACAACTACAGCGTAATGCAAAATATCCTCTATCAAGAATAAGGTATCCTCCCACCCATGGAAGTATTGTTATTCAAGAGAAGTCTGTCAGGGGCCATTACTGATAATAGCATATAAAAGCCATAGTTCTGGTCCCCAGAACTAGCCAGTTTGCTTTCGTCACATGTAATTTAGATTTTGATATAATTTTCAGCTTTGCAGTGCTGGGAGAGCAGTTCGACTGACTTTTAAAGTTAATTTCGAGAATCCAGTTCAATTTAGCAAGTCATTTACAGAGACCAGCCTCTTATTGCAGCATGGTTTTCTGCCCATTGCAGAAAGCTCAAAGGGAAAGGAAGACAGTGTCATTAGTACCTCACATAATACTCTCTAACACCAAATGCAATTGTAAGTGGATATATTAAAGTGTTGAGGTGCCAATTAGCTACTTCAATGTAAATTATTCTTTTACTTACAGGGTGGATCTTCCTTAAACCTGAAATTGCTGCAGCTCTGATGCTAACACAGAGTCATGAGATAAATGAATCACAGAGTCAGGTTACTGCATCTGCAAAGAATGTTCATGAGTCTAACCTGGTGCTACAGCCCTTGCAGGAGCTCTGTGTGTGTGTGTGTGCATGTATCTGTCAGAGGAAGCAATTCCCAAGGGACTTTCTGGTGAAACATCTCCTGCATGCTCAGGAGAGGAGAAACCAGCTAGAGCTTTGGGTCCACCAAAGGGGAACACAACCCTCCCCGTCTCTGCTCTTGCCCATGGCCCCTTTAGGTGAGTTCACTGCTTTAGGTGAGTTCACCCATTTAATGAGCTCACCCCTTTAGGTGAGTTCACCCATTTAGTGAGTTCACCCCTTTAGGTGAGTAGGTGAATTCACCCTTTCCTGGGCACTTCATCAGCTCCTGCAAGCCCAGAGCTGAATCCCCTCTCACTGGAGCAGGGCACCCAGCAGTGTGGTGGCACGTTTGCCAGGGCTACCCTGACCTGGGAAGTTTTACATCTGTTCCTGCTCTGTCAGACTGCTCCAGTTACTGGTCCCCATGTTCCTCACCTGCCTTTAGAATGCCAAGCTTGCAGTGCAGCAAACATGAGCCAGCAAAGAGAAAACAGGCTGTGTTGTCTTTAAAGACAGATAGCTTTCCAGAAATTTCTGGAGACTTTTCCACTGCTGATTTCTTTGCCACACCCAATATGAACCCAAACCCATGGGGTGGGCTTTCTGCACTGCCAAGCCAGCTTTGCCAGCCATGCTCCCCCATGTCCCCCAGGAGTAAAAGCTCTTCTCACCCACACCTTGGGACCCTCAGCGCTGCTCCCCATTTCAGCATGGGCTCCCTGCATCCCACCTGCACCTGTCTGCCTGTGCTGGCAATCAGGAAATGGCGTCTGGGAGTCTGGGGGCTGCTGCAAAGGATCCACAGCAGTCCAGGAGGCACTCAGGCCTGTTGCTGGTCTGCCTGAACACAGTGCTGCAGCCCACACTGACCCCAGGAGATGTCTGAGAGGTGCAGGCTGAGAGAGAGAAGATGCTCTGCAATGCACATGCAGTCAGGAGTTGGCTGATCAGCTCTTGCCTGAGGTCATATAACACAGTAAATACAGAAATGGGATTATAACTGCATCAGCCTTGGCCTTTTCAGTTCCATTTCTAGCAGAGGAAATGCTAAAAGTATCCACAAGTACTCTGGCCAATTAGTTACCAAATGTTTCTGCAATATCTATAGCATCTTCACAATTCAGAGTATTTGCTGTTATAGAGAAATATTAAATTTTACTACACTCTGGTTTCACTTTCTGCAGAGCTGTAGCAGAGTCCATTATCACATGGCTAGCTGTGCTCTGTTAATGCCTACAGAGAAATTAATGGCAAAAATCTGACTGCTTTGAGCTCAGTGGGAGTCCACCAGTGCCATCAGTATCTCCCAGACTTTGTATGGGTCTTTAGAGACCATGTCTGTGAAATATGTCCCATCCCTAAGGCAAAGCTCTAAAGCTCCCTCCTCTCTCTAATGCTGTTTCTAAGCTTTTAAATCTTGTGTTAAAATCTGCTGTAACTGGGCATTAAGTTCCAAACCCTTTCCACAAACCTAGAAAGGATTTTGTTATGTTCTTATATTTAAAATAGAAACATTGCTGAAGTTTTTAGTAAAACCAAAGTAGCTGTTGCAGGACACTTACAGCTGCCCAGTGGGAGTTGATCAGACAACACAGTCCCAGGAGCAGCTCCACAGGCAGCTAGGGAGGTACAGCCTAAAGGAGGCTCCCTGGAAAGCAACAGAGCTGAAAGCACCCAGCCTCTGTGGTCACTTCAGAGGCTCCCAGCAGCCATCTCCATCTCCTGCTGTTTTCCAGCATGTGCAGAGTCAGGTTGGTGCTGCATCAGTCCTGATGAGATGCTGGCTCTTGTTGGCAGCAGCAGCTGCCTCTGCAACATTAGTCACACATGCAAAACAACTCAGCCAACTTAGGAGAGACAGCAGCATAAACTGTTCTTCAATTTCCTATTTTGTTATCTCTGTACATCTGGTTTGCTTGTTTGTCTCATGTCTCCCAGGCTTGATCTCAAGAGTGGTTTTTCTGCTGGGGTGATTTCTTCCTGCAGGAGTATCTGCCTTTGCCAGGCTGATTGTGCAAATGGAAATGAGCTTCCATTGAAAGGGATTAATTAAAACAAGATCAGTAAGATTAGCTGAACTATAACTGGTTTGTGCCTTCCTTGTTGAATGAAAAGCATTGTGCTACAAACAATGGAGCCAAGGGCCAGCCCTTCTCCATAAGTATCCAACGTTGCTCCATGGATTCTGGCTTTATCAGCAGCTGCTTGCTGGTAAATGGATGAGAGCTGCTGTAAGGTTCTGGTGCTAAACACTCACAAGCACACAGGAAAAAAGGACAAGGAAAGATTTCCAGTCACTCCCCGTGCAGTACTGCTTTGTTTCAGGGAGGTGGGCTCGGGGTCACAGCGGTGTTAATGGAAAGACAGAGGCATTTCTCACTTCTCTCTGTCTTTTAGAGTTGTTCTCCAAGGGCTACTCATGCCACTCTGAATTGCTTGGGTGAAAGGTTTCCCACCCTGGGGCTCTCTGAGAGCTTCTGGGCCTGCCTGTGGCACTCAGCCGGGCATGATTGCTGGGACCTGTCTTCTCCTCCACACACAAGCCCCTTAGCAGGAGCACTGACCAACACAGCAGGAGCCAAGCATTGTCCCTGGCACCAACACAGTGTCTGGTGCTCATTTGGAGGAAGGACAGGAGACAGGGCTTGTCACACCCCACTGCCCCACACATCCCTGCCTCTCCAGCACATCTCAGGCTGCTCCTGCTCTACCCAGCCAGCCTCACTGCCACAGTGCTTTCTGCCACCTCCTTGTCCCTGCAGGACAAGGCATGGCAGCAGATCCCCAAGCACCATGACAGAAGGGACTGGAGGGTGTTTCAGCATTTGAAGACTGGAAGAGGCCAAGTTTAACCAGAAGTAATGGATCTCACAGGAAAAAAGCCCTCCCAAACAAATTGTGCTTACCTCAGTTACACAGGAAACCCCTCTGTTTCTGATGCTAGACAGGCTTTAGCTCTTCTTGTAAACAGCTGTGATCTTCCCCCTCTTGCATTTTCTGCTGCTTGCTTTTTTGTCCAGCTCAGGAAGACAAACAACAGAAGAGAAAGAACAAACTTGAAGCATAGCAGGTCAGAAAGAACAGAGAAGGCAGATCAGGAGGTCCTGTCCTTCCCATCTCAGAGCACACAAGCAATCAATGACATGAAAAACAGCAAACACAGAGCTGATGGAAGGAAAAACTGCTTCATCTAATAGATAATCAGACCAAAGAACTCAGTGCTCTGAATGGACATCCAGGGAAGGACATAGTGAAATCTGAACAACTTGTGTAACGAGAATAGCGACTTTAGCAGTTAACAACATCGTGTGTGTGTGTGCACATGTTGTAGCACGGCATATTCCCAGTTGAAGCCAGTCAAGATTAGGAGAAACCCAGTTAGAAATGCAGTCTGGCCGTAGGAGCTGAAAGCAAGGCTGCTGGGAGGTGCCTGGAGCACCCAGTTCGCTGCAGACCCATTAAGGAGATGGACAGAGGCCCTGCTTGGCTGTGGCATCCCTGAGCCCTTTTCGGTGTGACACTGCTGTTGCAGCCCGGTGGCCATGAGCCCATCCCGCTGCCGCTCCCCAGCCTGCAGCACACACCAGTGCCTCTGCCTGCCGCCTGGGCCTGGAGCACTCCCCGTGCGGAAGGAGAGCAAATCAGAGCTCAAACACCTAGGACAGCATTCAGGAACTGGATTTCATTACAGTCTACACAAACTCCATTTGCAGCTTGAGCACACCAGACTATTTATGAGAGGAGTTTTGCTACTGCAGATAATGAGCCAGTTTTCAGCAAAGTGTAAATCTGCTGCTGCTTGTAGGGGCTCCCAGGCTGTCAGAGCACAGATCATCATTGCTGAGTGCTCTGCTAATACTGCAAACAGTGATGACATTTGGAGAATTGTTTAACTGAGGGAGGAGGTTTAAGTCACTTCTTCAGTAATATCTAATGGGAGGGGTAAACCTCTGCAGATTATACATCACAGCTCTGGCAGCAGGCTGTAATATCTTTAAGCTACAGCTTCAAATTATGAATAATGCCTATTAAAAAATTGTAACTCAGTTGTGGTAAGCATGTCTGGGTAAGATGCAGAAAGATTAGAGCCCAGATCATGGATCAGTATCTGTCCTCATCCCATGGAGCAGTTTGGAGGATTGGCACACCATTAGAGTGGTTTATTGCACATCTTAAAACCAACACGCTGCAAAGTGCTTCCCACCAAGAAGCTTTCCACTTCGATTTGAGTTAAGCCTTTCCAAGCCTGAGCATCCAAGAGCATGAGGAATCAGTAGGATGCACATTTTAAGGAAGTCTTTTGTAACTTTGAGAAAATTATTTCCTCTACAAGGATTTATTTATCTTGTAGCAAGGCAACTTTGAGGCAATGTGAGATGAGTGTGACATCTCTTTGCTGACCCCACAGCAAAGAAGAAGCCCTTGGTCTGTGTCCCTGAGACCGTGCTCATGAATGTGTGGTTATTTCTGCAGCAGTGCAAGAGGTGTGTGAAAGAAAGCCTCTGAGCAGTACAAGGGTATTTAAAAATTTAGCTAAAGCCAGTTTAGCTTTGAAGTGTATTTAGCTTTCAAGTTAAAGTGCAAGCAACCCTTACATTGACAAAGCCAATGTTAAAGTTACAGCACATCTGTCCCTAAATTTCAGCAAGAGCAGAAGCAGGTGCCTCCTTTTGGCCAGGTTTGTGCTGGTCCAGCCCCTCTCCCCTGTGAGCTCAGGGGGATGGAGGCTCCCTGGCAGGGACAGCCTCCAGCCACTGCTCACTGCAGTGCAACCCTCACAGCACAGAGTGAGCTGGGACAAGGAGATGCTTCCTCAGCACAGCAATGTGGGGCTGAGCTGGGTCTACAGGATGGTGCTGGGAGCACTGGGCTGAGCACCAGAGGGATTCAAGGCTCCCAAACCCAAATGTGCAGTCTGGCACCACAGGGAGGGACAGCAGCACAGTGCAGCAGGAGCAGGGGCTCAGCCACAGGGATATTTCTGATCACAGAGAATCTGGGGGACTTGCAGGCTCTGGGGGTGGGTGGGAAAACCACTGTGGTTCTGCTTGCCCCTGCCTCTCTCCAATCCTCCAGCTGGGGAGGGGTGGACAGTGGCCAAGCTGGTATTTCTCTCATCACACAGGCCAAAAATAGCAGCTGGCCTTAATGCAGGCTTTTTCTCTAACCACTTTCTTCTAATCAGCTGTGTAAAGGCCAGCCACCATCTATTCACCACAGAGCAAGATAGCAATGCTGAGCAGAGCTGCCAGGTCATTCATTTAACCTCAAGAGTTTAATCTTCTTACTCTGCCTCCATGAGCAAGGAGTGGGACAGCCTCTGGCCAGGTTAATGTCTTCAGTGAATTAGCAGCACCATCCATAGGCTTGCAGAAGGAAAGAAAATCAGCAGTACCACCCAAGGAAAGGAACTTCTGGCAGCTTATCCTGAGCTGTCTGGAAGGACAGGCAGGCTACAGGCAATCAGAGCAGCCACAGGACATAGCAGATACCATTTGATAATATCTTTTTCCCCCAGCAAAATTAAAGCTTGTTAAAAGTGGGAGACCAGCAGCACTGAGAAATAGCTGAAGAAGGAAAAGTGTTTTCAGTAGCATGACATTTCACATACCTTCTGTCAAGAAGCAATCCTCAATCTCAGAAGTCCCACTTCAGTGAGGAACTATAAGTGATGGTCCATTTACACAAGGTGAGCTACAGCCTGCAAGGGCCATCCAGCTGGCTGAAACCCTATTTCTGAGCCCAGATCTGCTCATTTTCCATACATAACACCTGATAAGCAGACATTCTGCTGGCCCTCAGTGCAGCACACTGATGCTGCTGGGGCTCACCCTGCTCCCTGGGCCTGATCTCCCATGCAGCTCTGGCTGCAGCACTGCAGGATCCCTCCTGCACCAAGGCTGCTCTCCTGCTGTCCCAGGCAGCCACTGCACATGTCCCCATCTGTCAATCAGCCACCGTGTCCTTGCTCTGAGTTACCATTGCAGCAGGCAGGTCCAGCCTCAGATGGACCAAACCCCTGGGGAATGTGATGCCACCACTGAGAAGGACAAGTGTCCTTTTGTTCTCTGTAACCTTTTCCCAGTGACCTGCCTCTATGGCAGGGCATGGTCCCACATGCAGGAGCTCTGTGCCTCCCAGAGTGCCTCCAGCTGGCACAGGGTGAAAATGCTTCCTTGAGAAGAGATGCTCTGTGTTCAAACCTGTGCAGGCGTGGGACAGTCACTCCTGTGGAGTGCTCCAAACTCCAAGCTCAGTGCCCAGTGGCACCACTGGTGGTACCACTGACACCCCAGAGCACAAGGGATGAGACATAAGTCCTGCAGCACACACAGAAAACACACCAGCACCACTCTGGGACTAATCCAGACCATCAAGGAAGATGATCTGAGGTATTGGCAACCTTAGGGATGCCAAGATTTTTTGATGTCTTGTGTGCAGTCACAGTTCCACTTTGACTGGAGCGTTTTTACTCAGGGGATTCAAGTCCTTTTTACCTCTACTCCAGCTGCTGGGGACACACCTACAGGACAGCAAGAGTTTTTGCAGTTTATCATCCTACAAGAACACGCCTGTAATGAGAATATCTCACAACCAGCATTTCATTTAATGGTTTGCATTTACCACAAGCTACCACCATTAAAATGAGCCAAACTGACAAACACACCAGCTGCACCTCCTGCTCTGCACAGCACCCCAGACAGCCACTCTTCCTTTCCAGCAGATTATTTCCCCTGTAGAAGCCAGCTGCCCATAATATCAAGCTCATCCTTTTTGAGCATTAACTCTCTCTAATTCTCACTTTCTTGGTGGGCCTTTGCCATAGAAACCTTCCTTAGCAACAGGGAGGGAGAGCAGCAGCAGCTCCAGCCAGAGACACTGATGAGGCAGCCCTGGACCCTCTGTGTGCCACCTCAGCCCTGTCTCCCCAGCTTACCTTTCCAGCAGGATCAGGGAGTGTGTCAGGAGGCAAATGACTGCATTGGGAAACTGTTTGAGACCACTTCAAAATCACCTTTGGATTAAGTTCCCTTGGCATGGTTTATGAACCCAGCTCTGCCAAGGGAAACAGTCTGCACCCACTGAGCACTGGAGTGACAAAGATGACTTGTGATGTTTGGCCACAGGTACAGGGGCTGACAAGAGGAACCCAGAGGAAAGCGGGGAGGGGATGAGAGCTGGAGCAGCTCAGTACTGGCCCAGGAGTCACTCTGCTGAAGTAGAACAAGTAGAGCAGCTCAGGGCACTGAAAACAGCCCTGAGAACTCCATGGAAAAAGAAAATCCTGTCCCATCCTGCACAATCATTTGTGACCCTCACTGGCCAGCAGGCAGTGGTCTCTGGTGTATCTGAGCCTATGGGGAGTACTGGGATTTGAGGTGTTCTAGGGTTCTTCTTGACACACATTTCTGCTGCATGTTGACTTGACTTCTATTTCTTTTACTGGCTAGAAAAATCAGTATGTGCCTCTCTGATGAAAGGCATGCTGTAAGGAGAAAATCAGAGCTGCATGAGACAAGGGGCAACACCTCAGCCCTGTACAACCACAGGAGAGACAGCAAAGAGAAACGTGGGCAAGAAAAGCTAGCACTTCAAATTCCTAATCAGTCAGCATTCAGGCTGTGAAAGAAGTGGTGAAGGATCAGAGACAGCATTGTTATTGCTTCTGTATCATCCTTCCTCCAGGCTTGTGCCTTTCTGTTCCCAATAGCTTTATTTTGGCAGGCAGATAAAGCATGCAGCATGTTGCTCTGAATTTTCCTCTTCTTTCAGGAAAGTAGCTGCTGACTTTGGCTCTGCAGACAGGAGCAAGTCAGCTCTCCCCATGCTGCAAAGCAAGTCTGAAGTGGAAATATCTCACCAAGGAGAAACATCTCAGCCCAGGTCCAGGTCAAGCTAAAGGCAGTGACACCATTTCTGTTGTGGAGCCTGCTGCTGTCCAGCCACCTTGGAGCCAAGTGTCCTAACCAAAGCTTCCCCAGCTGCCTCTTCTCTGGACAGCCAGCACAAGGACTTGTCTCAAGTACTAGGCAGGCACTAACCACCCCTTCCAGTCTCAGGAACCTGTACCTTTATCCTTCCATTCTCTGACTCATCCTGGCAAACACCCTGCTGCTCCCAGCATTACACCATGACTCACTGGTAAACCTGCACCGCTCTCACTTCCAATCCTCCCTGCCAGGATTTTCATTATCTGCTCTGCTGCCTGTGGGACAATCATCTCTGGGGAGAGCCCAGGAGGTCTGCACCTCCAAACCCCTTTCCCCTGCTCGCCCGTCAGCACAGGACACAATTAACACAAGGCAGCTGACCTGAATTCACAAGCCTGCCTTGCAGGGAATAGGGAACAACCAATTTGTCCTGCCTGTCCTATGCAGTGGGAGCAAATATTTTTATCTTGATGGGTTCCACAATCTGCAGAACTCTAATTACACATAGGAAATCAGGAAAACATGTTTCTGTTTTTGTTTGCTGGTTTGGTTTCACATTTTAATATTTTCTAACTTTTATCCAGTGACAAACATTTCTCTTAGATGAGGAAGCATTTGTTTATGCCTCTGACCAAAACTCTGGCCCTGAGAGGGCTTAGATTTAGCACATTCATTCAACAGCCAGCTGGGGAACAAGATACAGACTACATGATTTATTTGTATGTTTGATCTTGAAGACATATGAAAACTTGGTTATATCAAAGGCTGCTATTTATGAAGTCGATTTCTCAAATATAGAGACAAAATTCTTAATTCTTAGATGGATGCTTATTGAATTAAATAAAGGAGCCAAATTTCATTATACATGGAAGTATTCTCACACACTGCTATGAGTAATAACACATAAAAAGTTCATGGAAAAAAATCAAACTTACTAAAAGCTAACTGTAATATATCCTTCACCATCAAAGAGAGAAAGTTTCAAGACTTAGAACATTCTTAACACAAAGCCAAAAGTGAACATTGCTCCGAAGGAGCAGGCACCACCTAAACAATAAGGGTGAGGTGCCAAGGCTGGGCAGTGCCTAATTCCCAGGAACTGGCACATGCTCAGGTAGCTCCACTCAGGTGCAAGTAATTCAAGAAAGAGGAGCTGCCTCCAAGCCTGGCTTCCCCTCTGGGTCTCCTCTGTGCAGCAGGGAACCCCAGCAGGCCTTTGTTTCTGGAGAGGAAAGGAAAGGAAAGGAGCTCTGCAGAGCCACATGTGCCAGTGCAGGGAGCCAGGCAAAGGCAGCACAGGGCACAGACAGCAGAGAGCTTGGTTTTCTGCAGGCAGGAAAACCTCAAACACCTGGCCTAGCTACAGAATGAAAAAACCTGGAAATGTGATCCAGCATAAAGCCTACCCTTAGTGCATCACAGCCTCCCAAAAACATTTTGCCTTCTTTTTCTTCCAAGAAACATAAATAAATAAATAAAAGTGTCATTCTTTATAGGTTCATTTGGAAATATTTTCTATTCTGATAAAAGAAAAACACATTACATCTTCGTTCCTCATATTTTTGGTTCAAATAAGGAATAATTTCTGCTTTGCATGTAAATTTTCAGGAGAAAATAATTTTCCCTTCTATGAGTTCTAACTTTTCCTTTTATGTTGTTTTTTCCTTCTCCATCACTATTAAGTTCTCTAAGTTTGCAGGCCCCCAGGGTATCAGCAGTGGCATTTCTGCCCCAGTTTGCAGCTGTGAGGAGCTGTATCTTCTCAGGGCAAGGGGAACAAGACGAGTTTTTCTCCATTCCCATTCCTCTTGCCCGTGCCCTGCTGCAACACTGCAGAGGACAAACTCTCACAAGCAGATGGCTGAAAGTCACCATGCAAGACAGGAGAGATCCCCCACTGCCTCTTCAGACCTCACACACTTCTTCATCACGAGGCAGGATGACCTTGGCTCTCAACACATTCTTTTCTGCCGAAATTATCAAGCCAAATTAGCTTTCACAACTGGGTTCAAGCACTGAATTTCCATTAGTAGTGTGAGAAAAATTCACAGCAACCTACAGCTTCCATGCATGTGGTTCACACTTTCCCCATAGCCTGAGTACCAAATAAACAGGGATTTATTCAACAGGGATTCCAGGGGAATCCTGAGTAGCAGAAAGGAATCAGAAAGCAAACATCATGGATGTAGGTAAGGAAGAGCAGATCCCCTCCTCACCCACCTGCCAGGCTGCCAGCAGCTCTGAGAGAGAAAATCTTCCTTGCCAGCCAGGAGGCTTTCTGGAAGGTGAGAGTAAAACCTTAACAGCACTTCAAAAGTGAGTCTGACTTCAAAGAGCCCTGCTGGGGGACCTGCACCTGCAGCTTTTCATATTTTCTTGCCATGTTTGACTGTTTATCATTAAACTATTCATTCAGCCAGATCAGCACAACACACACTTTAATGGATCTTAGGCTGAAAAGCATTCAGCCTGCAAACATAGAAAGTAAAAGCATAATTTTCCATTAAGAAAACTTTGATCTATCATAAAATACCATTTTTTTCAGAGGTAGATACACATTCAACCTTTTTTTCCTTCCTGTGGGCTTTTTAAGACTTAATAAATCTCTGAGCCCTTATTGACCAGGCACAGCAGGAATCCAGGATGAGGAGACCAGCTCTGAAATCCTCCCACTGCTGGTGCACTGTGTACAGGCTCACACATGAAAAGTCTTCTTCTCATGTCTAGGAAGCTCGAATCATAGAAACATCTGCAAAATTTTCAGCCAGGCTGATTCTCAACAAGTCCGTGAAACTTCTGATTTTTACTATTAAGGACTTGGCTCCATCTCGTTAGATTCCAAAAACTAAATTGAACCATGCAAAAAGCTTTCTTGCTCTCTGCCCATCCTTGTTATAGAGCCTCCATTACCACAGAATTGGAGTGCTTCATGATTTTTAACATTTATATTCACAGCACCCTACTGCAATGGAGAAATTTCTTCCTTTTGTAAGCTGGAAACTGAGACATAGAGACACCAAAGAGCCGGATCCAAGAATTACAGGACCCATAAGGACTAGACTCCAAACCCAAGTCCATAAAGCTCACACCTGTAAGTGTTCCTCAAAATCCACCAAGTCCTTAGTCTGTCTCAAATGCTTGGCATCATCACCTTTTTCATATGAGAATGCTGGAAAAACCACTCATCAGAAAGTCAGTACCCAGGACAGAAAGAAAATCAGATGCTCTGAAATTGTGAAAGCAAGTCAGGTCAGAGAATCCTGGTCAAGGCAGTGAGATACATCCATATTATTTATCCTAATAAATAGGCCTCTCTGGACCACGCAGAAATACCCAGACCTTCCCCCTTGGCATCAGCAGCACCCAGGCCAGCACGAGTACTGGAATATTTTGAACTTGTCTTACTTTCTCAGACACTTAGTGGGAAAAAGCAGCAGAAAGTTATGATGAAAGGGATATTATGTGGCTCTGTGACTGTCACATAATGGAACACTCTCTCTGAGTAATTGTGTAAAGAGCAATTTTGTGGGTTTTATTGAATAACTCAAGATAATTTAGACCTCCATAAAAGGATGGTGAAAACAAAAAATAGCTCTCTTACAGGAAGACACGTCCTCACATAAAGAATTCTTGAGGTGCAACACTTAGGAATATGTTTGAATTTTAACTTTTTCAGAAGACATTGCAACATTTTAAAAGGAGTTGTTTTTGTTCAGACAGTTCAATGATTTAGTTCATAGCATACAAGTTCTGAATGTTGTGCATATATGATATGTACTGCATTCAGTATATATGTGCTATACAAAAAAAAAAAAAATTGAAAGAAAAAGTCCTTTTTAGAAAAATATTCCCAGTCACTTAAGTCAGGAAGATAAGGGAAAAGAAAAATTTCTTTGCATATCAAATATGTCTCCTCCAACTGTGCCTACACCTACTTCACCTACCTCCACTCATACCCTTAGCACTTTAGGTATCAGACAGATTTTTGCCCAAGATATTCCTGCTAGAGCGCTCTTGCAGAGCCATATCAGGGTCTCATCAATACCATCAAAAGAGTCAAAATAGAAAAATTACATACAGGAGTTTTTTTGTTGTTTGTTTTTTTTTGAGGTTGGTTTTTTTTTGTTTGTTTGTTTGTTTTGGGGGTTTTTTGTTTTGTTTTGTCTTTAGTTTTTTGTTTTTTGGTTATTTTTAAGGGAAGCATCAGCATCAAAAGATTCAGCCACTTACCCCATCTATCCAGATTACTGGTGGCACATCTGGAGAGCTGATTTTGGACCTTGTGCCTCCCAGCCCTCTGTTTAGCCAAGTGCTAACAAAAGTTATTAGACATGTCACTGAAGACAAAACCACTGAAAATACACCCTGAGACACGGTGTCCAAATTTAGGGACTGTTTGGTTCTCTAATTCATTTTCGTTCTTTTGTTTTCCCTTTTAATGGAAACATCAACACCACATCTTCCTCAAGGTGAGGATTATCGGAGCAGTGCTACTTTTAGGCTTGCTGGGGAAAAAACACCCAAGCAAACAATGACAAGCATAATTCAGTTCTCACAAAAACCCATATGCAGTGGCAGGTAGCCAGTTTGTGATCTCATTTACACTGGGGCAAAGCCATGGCAACAGCAGAGCTGAAGAGCTGGAGCTGCTCCTGCTGCTCTGGAGATGGGCAGAAGTTTGCAGACAGCCTCTCCCAGCAAATGGGAAAGATCTAGATCAGCACTTGGAATGAGCAGCAAGACGTTTACACACCACAGGAAGATTTTCCTGCCTCATTTGGGTATTTTGCTGTTAAGCTTGTCAAGTAAACTCTAGAAAACCCGAGCTTCAGGCAGATGTCAGCGAGGCTTTGCCAAGCGCTCGGCTGCAGAAGGAGGTCAGGGTCAGAGCGGCTGCCCCAAGCTCCCGGGCACAGCTGCTTGGCCAAGCCACCACTCTGAGCCACCAGGGTGCCCTGCAGACCCAGCTGGGGCTCTGCCCCTTGGCAGTGGCTGCTGTGAGCTGGGAGATGTTCTGGGGAGTGTGGCAGCGCTCGGTGCTGAGTCAGACCGAGGGGGAATGACTCACCCAGAAACGTCAATGAAAGAATATTTCTTCTCTCCAGGCTGCCCTTGTGCCTTGTGTTGCCTTGTGCTTTTCATCCTAAAGGACAGGGTCGCTTTGCACCTTTCTGGATTACAGCTGAGCAGTTTTTAACAGCCCAGAGTTTCAAAATGCTGTTCTTTCTCGATGTTTCTCTCATAGCAGATGCTGTGTCCTGTGCCTGATACAAGACACAGTTGCCACTGCAGCAGGAACCACAAAGAAGGCTGGATGTGAAGCAGAGCCAGGTTTGGGAAGGCTGCTGTTCCAGCAGACAGACACAGGACAGCCTGACTCCCACTTTGGCACAGCAAATGGCTGCACACTTCTCCTCCTCCACGGCTCTCCAACCACTGTGACCTGCTGTTTGCTCTAGGCATGACGTGGAAAGAGACATCAGGTCATGAAGTACATGTAAGCATGATGCACACATGTTTAATAGAACAAATTGTGATTTTTTGTACTTCATGATTTCAAGACTGCTTCAGAAAGAAAAGGCAAACACTCCCCAGAGACACAGACACTGCCATTACCAGGCTGCTCCCTGCCCCCTTTCTGGGGGGCTTGTGCCCTCTCTGTACTCTGTGATGGGCTCACCTTCAGGCTCTTTGCTCCTGAGACCTTGTCTGTACTTCTCTTTGTTTTGGAAGATGGAGCTCACAGGGGTCTGGGTCCATCATCTCAATCCAAATCATCTTCCAGGTTGTGAAGGTGATAGCTTTATTCTAAGCAGCCTCATTACATCACTGCATAGCATTTGTGCATGTGTGTTTCCATCTCCTCAAACAAGGCAGACCATCTGCAGGCGCAGTAACAACAACAGAACTACGCAAGAAATGGAAAAAAAACAGATCTGAAGGGGATGTTTGTATCACAAACAGGGCTGTAAATCAAGGCTTCAGTCACAAGCCTATCAAAATAGACTCATAGGCTCATATTAAGTTATTTATCTGACATTTTTTTCATGAGCTATTTTACTTGGCAGGTCTGCAGGAAAATCTGTAGTTTTTAACAGCCAAGTCTAAGTCAGGGACTGAGGAATTGGTGAGTACAAGACTCAATTTGAGAACCTAACACCATATAGGTTAGAAACATCAAATATCATGCCTTATTTGAGACAATCCTGAGAACTGGGAGCACATCCTCCATTTCTGATAATGCTGGGAAGTTATTTTGCACCAGACTTCAGAGGTGGTGCAAACAACAAGAAATTTGCTGGCAAAATTCCTTCCAAAACGGAGGAAAGCACAAACCCTGGTATTTCCTTTGAAGCTGTGGCCCTAGCATGTACACATGCTCTGTAGCACAGGAGACCTTCAACATTTCCATGGCAGTACATGACTGGGCATTCAGGGAATGTTCTCTTGGTCTTGAGAATTTACTCAAGCCCGCCCAGTCAGGGGAGGGGGAAGAGGGTGTGCCAAGCTTCTTGCATCATCTTTGCTTTAGTCAGTTCTGCTCAATTTAGACAGACTGCGAGTGTTCACTCACTGTGGGTCACACCTACCCACCAGCCCATCACTGGGATCCAAAGAACTGTTAGTGAGTGTGTGTATTACAGCAATTTTCTTACAGAAGACATGAAGAGTTGGCATTTTAATGGTATAATTAGCACCCATAAAAACTGCTTTCTAAGAATAGTCACAAGAAACAGAAATATGGAGTGGGAGCTTATAAAATGTTATCAGTTTTGTCATCTCTGTTCAGGAAAGCCTGCCAACTGGCCTCAATTCATCCTTCAAGGGCATAGTAAATGCTGGAAAGTAGATTTTCAGAACAGTTTTACTCCAGCCTCTTTTAAAATCTGACCAGTTTTCTGTTGCTCCTTCCTTGAACAGCAAAACTAAAGTATGTCACCAGACGTAAAAATTCTCTGGTTAGTTAATGAATTAATTAATTGTGGTTGCCTGCCATATATGAACATTGAAGCACAAAGCAGCAGTATTCAGTTATAAATAGGACTGACCAGGGTACAGCATGTGCACATTTATATATAGGATCCAAGAAGACGACAAACAGCAATTGGCACTGGAATTTGCGCAGGTTCATTAAATTCAAACATTTCTGCAGATGTGGGGTTGAATTTAGGGGAAAAGACAAACCAAGAATCCAAATTTAAATCCAAACTCACTTGGCTCCAAAGCAGCACCCTTTTGCTGCCGTTGCTTTGTTGCTTGTCACGGAGCTGCTCTGCTACCATCGGGCAAGTTGCTGATGCCAGGCCAGCCTGTGCTCCAGCCCCAGATCCCAGCACAGCATCCAGCACTGATGGGATCAGCCTGTGCCCCTTTGCCTCATCAATGCCTGCACAGGTCAGTCCAACCTGCCTGTTTTCCTAGGTAACCTGAAACTCAGGTACTCCACTTTCATTATTGCAATGTACATTCCCTTAGGTCCATAATCTTAATCACCCTTCTAATATTGTGCTGTTGATGTGGGATTTAGGTTTCTTTATCACCTCTGTTCTTATCTCTGCTGTTCAGAGTGGGTAAACACTGCTGGATTGTTCCAAGTCACTGCTCTTTTTCTTCACAACCTGACACCCATCTTTATTCTTTGCATCTCTCTCAAGAGAGGATTACAAAGGTAGATTTGCCTGGCTTTTGCAGTAGTTAGGTTAGTAGAGAGAAGATAAAAGAGTTATTCAGCTGAAATGACTTCTCCTTTTTTTCCCAGTTTCTAACCCCTGGCCCAGACCTATGCTGAAAATCAGGTGTGGCCTAAGGCAACATGAACTTCTCAGCACCCACACATCTGCTCATCCTTCCCAGCTGCAGACGTACACACCAGAGAATAAACAATAGGCCCACCCTGCTTGCCATTTGCATCTGTAAATTAAGCAACAGAGATCACCTTGGGAAAAAAACTACAAACAAAATGACCAAGAAATTAATTAATAAATCAGTTTCACTTTTGGTGGCATTAAATTCCCAGCAAAGGAAAGAAGCTTTTGGGAAACAATTTATTTTGATAGGAAAAAGTCGTTGATTCCACTGGGAAGCCTCGAAGATCAGCTGCAAATTCCAGTTAAACATACTGTAATGAAGATGAGCTAATATACAGCAAGGTGTGAGGATATGTTGGTAGAACAGTAGATTGTGTTTTCAGCAGAGTGCAAGGGATGTTTGTGGGAAGGGCTTGAGAGCAGAGATTCAGGAGATTACAGGATGCAATCCAGTGCAATAGGGAAACAGCAGTTATTTTTAACTCTTTGATGTGTTTATGAGTTTTAAGAGCTTTATAGACAGTACTTTAAAAAAGGGCTTGAAAAGCTGCTTTGATTGCTGGAGAGGGAAATATGACCTTAATTATAATCTCATTTCCAATTAAGGCTTAGACACTGTTTTCAGAGGAAAGGAAGTGCTCCACCTATGGTGAGATATAAAATATCTCACCAAATCACCCAAAGTGGGACCATTTCAATTTATCATAAATTCTTGCAAAGATTTCCTAACATTAAGGACTTGCTCAGTGAGAGGAAAGACACCATAAATTTCCCCTCCTCTGAGACAGAGGACCACCCTGCAAAAGGTTTTGATAAGCCATTTTTAAACCTTCCCTAGGACTGGGTTCTCAGAAAATATATTGAGTACTGAACACAGCCCCTCCATGAAGGGCTGATGACAAGCTGTATGCTCACCACAATATCCCACTTTGGACAGCAAAATTTGCTCCTACACTGGAGCAAACACAGCCAGGAAATTAGGAATTTAGTTGCTACCAGTAGATGTACATTATTACTAAATTTTCTTTGAAAATACCTGATCATCTACCATTCTTGTAAATAATTCTGCTGTTTAAAAGAAGTCCAAATATAGCTGAGCCAGATAATTATCCACAAAAAGTGAAGGAACACAATGCTCCTATGTAGTTTTCCATAAATCTGAGGTGCTCAATAACAACTGGAATGGGAACTCGTTGGATTCCTTAAAAGAATCCCAGACTCTTCAGATGAGAGAGAAGGGTCTGAGAGGAAAAACAAAACACAGGTGAACAGTGAAAGAGTACTCTATTGAAATTCAAATATCACACATGATTTCTGACTCTGTTTGAAGCTAGTCATGTTTAATGCACAGATTATCAAGCACAAATGTCTCACTCTCTTTGGAGCACTGCATTTTCCTCCTTCCTTCTGGCAATGTGGGCTTCTTCCTTTACAGATCCCTGCATTGCAAGACAGTCCTTTCTTCCCTTGTTTCATCTTAAGAAACAAAACAAAAAACCCCTCTTGTTTCTTTAGGGAGCTATTTTGTCATGCTGATTTTGAGGCAAATCAAAATGTGCAAACTTGCTCTAATTTAATTTTATTTGGAAGATTAGCAAGAGCCGTTCCTGCAAATATGTAGGGGAGAAATAAACTGTAGCTTTTTCACACATGAGAATCTAGGGAAAGGCA
Organism: Pyrgilauda ruficollis; assembly: GCF_017590135.1. Classification (NCBI taxonomy): domain Eukaryota; kingdom Metazoa; phylum Chordata; class Aves; order Passeriformes; family Passeridae; genus Pyrgilauda; species Pyrgilauda ruficollis. The sequence goes on from NW_024525045.1 coordinate 5,299,839, forward strand.
AGCTCAAACTAGAATATCCTTGGACAGCTCCAGATGTGAATATGTCTGGATTTCCAACAGATTTGCAAGGGGGCTTCTTGGCTAAACTCACTAGAAGCAGAAGGGCAATGCACGAAGGTCCAAAGGAGGGGAAAACCTTTATAATTGTCTAGCCAGAAAATCACTGAATCATAGAAATATAGAATGATTTGGGTTAAAAATCATCTTGTTCCTGCCTCCCAGCCATGGATAGGAAAAGGTATCAAAGTCACCAGCACCTTATTGAGCAGGACAAAGATTTAATCCAGCAAACCTTATATGACATGCTTCTGTTTTGTCTAGCACACAGATAATCTCTGCATCTCCCCAAGCAACCAGCAGATACCTTCTGCTCTGATGTGCCAAATCACCATCAATGTAAAAGCTCTAAATTCCATAACACCACAGCTGCGGTCAACAGAATTCGCAAAAGGAAACAGAACATAAATTGTAGCTGGCTTTTAAGCTTTCCTCAGCTCCAATAGGATGGATCCCTTGCATTCATTTTAATAGGAATGGTATGACTTTTTCTTTCAGAGAGATGACTGTTTTGATTTTTTTTTTTAAAATATTGCTACATAATAGCATTGATATTTGCCTAGGTCTTAAGCTTCAAGGCAAGTTATCTTCAGAGATATAAGATATTAGTTCAGGGAAGATAGCCATTTTGAATGTAAAATTACTTTTTGTCCTCTGTCATACCCTTTCCTTCCAGTACAGTATTTGTCTACAAAAGTGCACTTCCCAAGGGGTCACACTAATACTAGAACAGCACCTAAACTGGCAAACATGAGTTAATTTCCATACATACATACCACTCCAGGTGGAAACCCTGTCCTATAATATGCCACTATCCAACTGGTTAAAGCACTGTTTGACTGTATTCCTTCCTATTACTAGAAATCTTGCAGCTCTGTAGGAAAGACAGTAAACATCACAGGGTTATTAAATTTCTGCCTCAAGGCACAGCTGTGAAGAATGGGTCCTTAGCAACCAGAAACAGAGGAGCACAACATGTTCCATCCTAATGGCACATTTCACAGGAAATACAAAAGCTCATATCAGCCTGTAACATCTAGGCCAACACAACTGATCTCCACAAACAGCTCCAAACCTGTAATTAGCAGGAAATCAGCAGATTTCAAAGCTTAATGTGTCTGGCAAATATAACTCAACCCCTCAACTTCCTTGACATTTTTGTCCTTACCATCACCATGTTTTCCAATTGGATTTAAACGAGTAATCTCCATTTTAAAAGGTTGGTTCAATATTTCCATTGGTTATTAAGGTCGAGGAGTCAAGAAATGAGAATGCTAATTTCTGCAAGCAGATTGCCTGACATTTGAACAAGATTGAAAATTTCATCAATACGGCACATTTTTCTTTGTAAGAAGTTCATGTAATTTCTTAGGCATTAGTCAGCACAAGTCAATCCTGAGTGACAGAGAAACAACAACCTGGATCCTCTATGCCATGTCACCCAGTCTCATTGGAATGTTCATGCGAAGGGAGTACAGATTACACAGCAGAAAGCAAACCCAACACAGCCTGTACATACCTCAGATCTGATTGGGAAACTGCATGGGGATCTGCTTAATGGAGGGGATGAATCTGGGGTGCAGCTAAAGGACCATGCACATGAAGTCACCATATAGGCACAGGAGAAGCAGCAAGTGGTTTGGGCCCCAGGAACTGGCTGCAAAAAGCTGTATCCATGATTTCACTAAGGCAACATGAGTTATGGAAAAGGAAGGATTATTCTGGTCCCTAGACACTATGACATCCCATTTCTAGTGAGTGTTACCACGTCCCAGAGGCACCATGCTGTAAGACCAAGCCAGGTTTCTGCCTGGGCCCAAGGACAAGGCACTGGATGTGAGAGGACTGGATGAACCTCAGTGCTCTTTTAGCTGCAGCTTTTTCAAGCTCTGCTGAGCTCTCAGAACACTCACCCTCTCTTCCTTTGCTGACAGCCAGTGGAAACCCTGCCTTCTTTTTTCCCGTTTCAACCACATCAAACTAAGGCATGTTTAGAATCCCTTTGGCTTGGCAGCATAGGGGAAATACAGCCCCAAGTGTACATCATTGAAATGGTTATTTAATGAGCCTGCTGACTTGTGTGGAAGCTGCAGCCAGAGGAAATAAAGGCTTTTAAGGCATCTTCCTGATTGTTCAATAAATAGATCTATAGCACCAAGAGGGTTCCTTCTTTACAGGACGTCAGAGGAACTTCATCATGCTGGGAATCACTCAAAGCCAGCCAGCTCCTCAGCTGCACTGCAAACAAGGAGCAAACTGGGAGTGCCACGGAGGGAAATGCATCAGACTCATAGATGGGAGTAATCTCAGGGTGAGGCCAATTAGCGACTTTTAGAGACTTAAGTTGAAAAAAAAGCCTCTGAAAATGCTCCAGAGCTTCGTGCATACATGAAATGTCGAGGATTACTGCACTCTTTTCCTTCAAGTGTTTTTCCTTTTTAAGATCTCCCAAGAAGTTTATATGATGTTGGAGAAACATTCATTTAACTTGCACATGAAAAATGAAAGGAGGAGGAAAAAAATCCCCACAAACACCAAAAAATCCTCCCAAGCTTTAAATTGTAATTACGAGAAATGATTCCCTTCAGCATGCCAGCTGCACAGTCTCTCTCTGATATTTGGAAGGTTTAGTGCATGGTTTTGGTTGGTTGGGGTTTTTTATCCAATTTCTTATGATGTGATTAAATATTGGCTATAATTTAGAGAATATATGTTGGTCTGGAGTTCCTTTGAGTGAAGAGACATGGGATACAAGCTGCGTTGCTGCTGTGCCCTGCTGCCAAAGCCACTCAGACCTGAGGCCAGCCTGTCACGTCGCCATGGGCAGCTCCTGCTGGCTGGGGATAAAATCCCTCTATTGCCTGCCACCTGGGGGCTGGGTTTGCTGCTAAGAGCCTTTTCCCTCTGTGTTCTCCAGTTGTTTTGCAATACGTTACAGGAGACACAGACTGGGACCTTTCGAGTTTTGTCCTTCCTCTGGAGCTCCATATGAGCTAAAAGGAATGGAAGTAACCTTGCACATAGCCCCCTTTAGTTATGCTGTAGGGAAAGGAAGGTTACATGCTAAGTGAGACAGAGCACAGTTATTTGCCATGTTTCACATTTCAGTTTTTTTTTTTCTTTGTCTACGAGCAGAATTTGGTTAAATTTTAGTGAAAATACAACCAACAGAATGATCACGAATAAAGCCCAAATATGGTTGCCTCGACAGTTAAATCTGCTAACGCCTGCCAAAAACTTCAGGAAAAAACAAACTCGATAAAGGACAAAATAAACTGATTTAAATTGAGAAACAAGCAACTGTTTCTAATAACTATAATTAAAACACTTGTGTTGGTCATTTGGACAAATCCCTGTGGCATTCCCAGGATTTGCGAGCTCCCTCTCGTGGCCGCGTTAACAATTCCGGGCTGGTTTTTATCAGCCCAGATTAATGCGACACGAAAGGGCAGTTTGTCATCCCCGAAGCAGGAATTGATTTCCATCTCCTCGGCAGCTAAATGAGTCACCCGAGCTCCTGCTGAATCACCGTCACCAGCGGCGGGAGGTGCGTTGTGCAGCCTGAGGGCACTCGGGAGCTGGGCAGCTCCAGCTGGTGGATCCATCCATCCATCCATCCATCCATCCATCCATCCATCCATCCATCCATCCATCCATCCATCCATCCATCCATCCATCCATCCCCAGCAGGGCGGGGTGGCAGGGCTGCCTTGGGTACCAGCACGGTTCAGGCAGCCCAGCAGCCCTGCAAAACCCACCAGGTGCCGGTGCCGTGTGTGATTTCCAGGCTGCTCCAGCCAGCTGTGCAGCACATCTGCAGGGAGGGAGGAGGTGATGCAGGTGATGCGGCGCTGCTGGCCCCAGCAGGCAGGGCAGCTCCGAGCTCTGGGGGCCAGCTGCTGAGGAGAAAAAGCATCATCCAGCTCCCACACCGGCCTGTTAAATGAGCTACAAGGGAAGTAATGGGTCGAGAGAGCAACAGAGAGATTTTCAAAACAAAGCTTACACAGTTCTGAAACCAGAAGCTCAAAGGTTTGGAGGCTGAGCTGAAAATTACCTTTTTAAAAATAAAAGGTCATATTGTGCAAGTATATCATAGGAGTTCTGGCCTGCTTTTTAAAGTGGCAGAACACTATTCACAAATTTATGGTTTCAATTTGCAGACAGTCATTAAAGGCATGACTGAGATTTCCATTTACATTTTTAAGACAGGGAAAAAAATGGGGGGAAAAACCCCTGCTTCTTTCACCCAAGATTCAATTCCCCCTCAGACCAAGTACTTTGTCTCCAGAGACTGATTGTCCTCTTACCATTAACAGCTGGACTGTAGGTTCAGTAACTTAACCCTAGACAGATTTGATGGTGCATACGACAATCAATGAGTTATAGCCATTCAAACCCTGCAAAACTGCTAATTTTGGAACACAATTACTGAGGTGCATTGCAGGCACTGTGCCATGAGAGTAAACATACAGTCTGGCAAGCATTACATAGATCCCCTATTAGTACTACTTAGCTCAGAAGTTTATTGAAAAAAAAAAAGTTCATTACTTAAAAATAATTAATTAAAATAAATCAATATTATTAACATTTCTTGTAGATCGGTACTACCTACTAGATCAATACTACCTAGTAACAAGACTATCAATATCTGGTGCAGCTCTGGGCCATATGTACCAGAAAAAACCCCACACATTTATCTTGTGCAAAAATATGCAAATTTAATTTCAGATCATTTGTGTACGCTCGATTACCACGGTGCCATGGGCAAATAAGATGCTAGAATGCACACACAGCTACAACTCTTGCTGTTCCCTTTGAACCAGCAGTTATTTCATTGTAATGCAACATTGCTTTTCCTAATTTGCTAATCTGATCATGACAATAGAGATTTAATAATTAAACCTCAGGTTTCTTAATTTAAAAAATTATATCCCCAAAATCTGCTCCCCTCTCCATGCTGTTTGCTGCCCCCCCCACCTCCCTAGCTCTTCCCAGGACTGTGAAGGATTTCTCTCATTGCATTGTCAGACTTTGGATCCAGGTTCCAAGAGACAAAACCTCAGTCACAAGACTTGGTATCAAGATGCTGCAATCCCACATAGCTGGGGAAATTAAATGCTTCACTCAGAGGCAGAATAACAGCAAAGGTGTCTCAAAAGGCCCTACACCAGAATCTGTTATACACACTACACTACAAGCTCAGTTCCTCCTGCAAGTAATTACTTCCCATTGAACAGCATTTTCCTTTTTCAGATGTCTCAATGGAAGAAAAAATTAACAAAAACCCCATAACCCAGAAGAAAGCCCAGGCCTCTGAAAGGTGGATGTCAGATGGAAGCCCTGGGAGCTGCAATACCTAAGGAGGCGCTGCTTGCAGGAGGGACCTCAGCACCTCACAGTGCCCATTTTCTGACAGCTGAACCTTGCATTTCAGCATGGCTCCTCTCCCCTGCACTCCATCATCTGCAAGTGGGACCAACCAGGAGTGTCCAGGGGAGAGGACCCTCCCCTGAGCAGCTACAGAGGGACACAGAGGGATAGGGTTTGTCCTTCCCCAAGGTTCCCTGTGCCCCATGCCCAGTGTGCCCAGCCCCAGCTGAGCTCCTGCACAGGGCTCAGCATCACTGCAGGCAGAACCCCTGTGAAGAGCTTTCCACAGCTGCATTATTCCTGCCTGGGGAGCACCCTAACACCCCTTGATGCAAACAGAAATTGAAAGTTTTTCCCTTCACTCCCTCACCTTCTCCTTCCTGTATCCTGGTTCTTGAAGGGAAAAACAGATTTTAGAGATCGTTCCCACAGCCAGATCCTACCACAGATAATTCTGCTAGGTAAATTTTGAGCTGAAAGCTCACACAGCAGGAGTTAATTTCAAGATAATTTTAAGGGAAAAGCAGATCCAAAGGGAATTTCAAAAGTACCCATTTCAGCAGACTGTTTGCCTAACTCTGTCCTTGCTGAGAACAGTGTGCAGAGCAGGTTTGGAGCAATGTGATGGCAGTGATAGCTAGCACTGAGCAGGGAATTATGAAGTGCAGATGCAAAGTTTGGCTAAGACTTTCAATGCTAAAAGGCCACAGTTGAAATTTGGTTTTTGGAATTATCCAGGTTGTGAGCTCTTTGCAATGTAACCATCTTTTAACATTTTAACCCTGCATATGTAGATTAAGTATTATTTTCCCACATTCTCTCTCAGGCAGAAAGAAATTAGGCAGACTAATAACAGACCCATTTTAGAGATAATGCCCTTGGGAAAAAAATAATACCCTATAGCTAATTTACTAAGGGCGATAAGTGATATTCATCTCTTTTACTAGCTAGCATGATTTAAAGATGCTGCACAAAGCTAATTACCTTATTTCTGTGAAGCAGATAGAAGACTAAAACCTGTTTAATAGTTAAGCCTGTTGCTATAACAACCACACTTCAAGGACATGGATATACAAAACACGCAACAACATCTGCATTAACAAAATGTCTCACTGCAATTGAACTCTACCTGGCAAAAGAGCCAATTAAATGTGAAAACTTCTTTGCTCAAAAAGAGAAAACCCCAAAAAATACATTATTTTGTTACTGTCAACAGAATTCCATCTTGAAACACCAACAGCCTCTCCACAGGAGATTTGCTATTTAATTCATCTATTTTGGATTCCTTCCCAAATGTTTCCCCTCCAAGGACAAGAAGTGAACTTCAGTGTTCCCACCTCAGTCAAGCAGACATTTAAGCTTCTGGCTGTTTCCATTAAGTGGTGGGAATATTGCTTTGGCTTTGTATTGCACCACAATCAGAGATAAAACTTCTTCCAGACCTTGCTCATGAAATAAAGAAAAGAAAATGAAGCATAGAAAAAAAAAATTTATTCACTGTAATGTAATGTAACAGGTCAGGCAAGGAATCAACAGATTTTTGTTTGTTTGTTCTGAGCAGTTTGACAAATTAAGTAGTCATTTAGCACAACTTTTTCCCTTATTAGACCATTACTTGACTGGGATAGGAAGAAGATTATAGGAGAATAGCTTTTTATTATTTTTTAAAAAGGAAGATTGGCTGAGTCAAGCTGAAGCTGACACAGATGTGTTCAGTGATGTTCAAGAGCAGTACGTGGGTTTTGCTGCTCTGAATAAATATGAAAAAATTTTACAGGCTAGGGAAGCTCTACTCCAATATAATTATGCATAAAGAACTATTACACACAAAACATACTAAGAGCCATTTATTAGGAGGCCAAGATTGTTACTTCAAAAAGAATAGAGAATGCAAATTTTTGTGCAAAAATGTAAACTACTCTAAAGCCAGCCAAATGGTGTCATTATAAAGGAGTGTAGCTCAAACTTACACAGTGATTGTTTCCATGCTTTGAGGAGATTTCAGTTCACCCATAAATCATCCCACAGCTAGAAAGACCAAAAGTGATTGGAATTGAGTTTAGGAAATAATTATTTTCAGCATAAAAAGTATTCATCATGCAAGTTGCAAATACACAATAATGCTGCATGGGGAGTAGATAATCAAATTAATGTTTGTAAAGGGATGACTACAGCTTCCTCCTGGTTAAATCTGTGCATTGCAATACCAGTCATGAAGCACAGCAGTGGGGAGATAAGAGGCAGTAGCAGTACTTGTATGCCTCTGATGTACAAATTTCTTGACATTTCTCTAGCCTGTTTCTCTGATCAGAGCATCTCAAGCAATATAACTCCAACAATAAACACAAATTAATCTGATTATGCTCCATTTCCCCCTTTTTCAGTTTCCTGAGTTTACATAACTACATATTTGAGGAAGACAGCTTCAGAAGCAACATGAAATTCAGCACAAGTATGACAAAGCTTTCTAGAACTGTGACTTTGTTAATAAAAAACCCCACAAAATACAGGTTTCTCTACAAACACATTTTAGCTTTCTCTTGCAAATAGCAGCCGTGGCTTTGAAAGAACATTGTTTTCATTTGAATGCACACCTGTTAAAGAAGCAATAAAAGCACTGGAAACAGAAGTCAACAAATATGTTACAGTGTTCAAGGTTTCTGGTTTCAACTCAAATTGCATACTAGAAAGGCAGTCTGCCAAAATCAGACCACAGAAATAAAAATCACACTTTCCTTTTCCTTCTTAAATGTAAACACAAACTCTGACACTTATTAGAGCAAAACTCTTTACAGCAGAAGGCAGCAAGAACATCATATCATTGATGATGGAGCAACACTAGTTGCAAGCCTCCTGTTTAAACAAAACCAGCTGCATCCTTAAGATGTGCTTTTCAGCTGGTTGAATTTGCCATCACCTTCCTGTATTTGTTTTTTAAATTCACTCGAACAGTCGAGCACTTTTAAGAGTCTGCTTATCAATTAGCAAACATACTTGAGTCTCCTATTCAGAGGTCTAATGACAGAGCTGGAAAGGTTAATGTATCATAAAACGCTTTACAGCAGCTGTTAAAGCCAAAGACTGAAATCCAATCATCCCATGCAAAAGGGACTCTTACCATTGTTTTTAAGATTTGGAGTTTCACTTGCTGAGCTGATGTCTTGAATCATAAGGTGAAAGCAGAAGACACTGCTGTGATACTGGCTATCATAAATAGAAGCCCAAAACTAACAGCTCTTTGCTCAAGACTGTGTAGGTGAGATTAAGATCAGAAAAACTAAATGTAGGTTATTAATTTGCACATCCAATCAAAGCAAATGGAATGCCCATGGAATATAATGCCCATGGAAATAATGCCTATGGAAAATGTTTTATTTCTATCATCTCAAGATCATGAGCCCCCAAACTACACATGGAAAAAAAAAAAAAAAAGTTTCTAATTGCAGGAAAAGGCTGACAAGAAGAGAGGAAATAGCCTCCTCACTTCATTGACATTAATTTGTGTCACACTCATCTCCCTATCCAAGCAGTTGTGACCTTCTACACCTCACTCTTTTCAGGTGTGAGAAGAGGTATTCTTTTATTTAAGCCAAGAGGTATAACTGAAAAGAATACAAGTTATCAGGCAGACCATCTCTAGTTCAGCTATTTTGCAGCTGTAAACATCTGGAGGCCAGTGAAGAGCTACCTTCTCTACAAAAGAACAAAGATGCTGGCATTGCAGTTTCTGTACAAGAGGGATGTGGGTGAGGAATGCACCAGAGCACAGCAGACCTGGAGGCCCTGCCAGACCCTGCACAAGAAGTGGCAGGCTCCCAGCTGGAGGAGAAGCTCTGCAGCTTCCTCAGGGCTATTGTGATGTGCCAGACACATTACTCTGTTTTTCTTCCATTTCAGAGAGCTATATTGTTTTCCCTGGTACTCACTTTCATATTGTTAATCTCCTCTAGCCCCCAGCACAGTTTTCAAATTACAAACAATGATAAGAACAATGTGCATGAAGCAACTGATGTTAAACATTGTCATCTGTCTCCACTAAAACCTCTTGGTTATTCAGCATAACAACTGGCAAGAAAACAGATTACTTCCTTTATACAATTCAGCAAATTTGATCTATTATCAATTATTTATGCCCATTTTTGGTTAGAGATGTAAGAGACAGACCATTTCTCATCTTCCAAACTGAGCTCTCAGGGCTCGATTCAATTACAGCTAAATTATGAGATAAGGCTTGGGATAAACGTTGCCACCCTCTGACAGCCTTCACAGACTTTAGTGAGGCTGGATGTCTGCTTTGTGACACAGGAACAGGGCCTGTTCCTGGCTCCCTGGGGGCCACCACTGTGTGGAACAGCTGTCACACCCCCACAGGATCACAAGTGATCCCTTGGTTCTGCCTGTACTGTCAGCAACACCGGTGGGCACTACAGGCTTCTCCTGAAGAGGGAAAATGCTCCAGAAAGAGCTGCTTCACAGAAGCATGTGGGATGGTCAGAAATTTGTGCTCCCTCAATAAAATTTTCAAGGCCTTGGCTGAAAGATAAGTGCACATCTGAAATATGCATTGCAAATTGTCACATTCCTGTTTCTAATGCAATGGTTGGGGAGAACCTAGCTCAGGCACATCCTGTTCTCCTTCCTGAGCAGCCTTTCCCAAGATGCTCCTGAGGGTAGAAGACTGTTCCTCATGAATGTGAAAGGGCCCAAGCACATTGTGGGCTGTCATGAAAGGAAGTTCCTGGAGGGTAAGGAGAACATGAAGATATGGATTAGGGCTTTTATAACACACTGCCCTACAGCAGAGAGCTGCAACATTTTGTATGGAAAACAAACACACTCTGGGAAAAAGTTCCCATGAGCCACCAACAGATTAAATGCAGAATGTGAGTTTATGCCACTAAAAAAGAAATGAGCGATGCGTTGCGAGGTGTCGGTGCGGGTGACAGGTCCGGAGCCCGCTGGCTGCATCCCCCCAAGGTCCCCGCTGCAGCCACTAGAGGTCAACACGACCCCACGCTTCGGAGCGCCCCGGGCCAGCCGGACACAGCCCCGGGCCGGGCACGAACCAGGGCTGGCGGCCGGGGCCGGCATGGGCGAGGTCCTGCCGGGCTCCGGGAGCGCTGAGGCTCCACATGGAAAGCTGCAGGCACCTCCAGAGGGGTGTGCTGCTGCAGCTGGACCTGCTGCACTGCCCTCCTGGATGTACAGGGGTGGGGACACAGGGGATGGGGCACAGGGGGTGGGGACACAGGGGAGCACAGGGGATGGATGCACAGGGGATGGATGCACAAGGGATGGGGGCACAGGGGGTGGATACACAGGGGGTGGATGCACAAGGGGTGGATGAACAGGGGATGCACACACATGAGGAGAGGGAGCAGGGAAACAGCGTGTGGTGCTCGGCAGGAGGTGAGAGCTAACGATGCTCTTTGAGCTGCGGGTAGTCTTCTGCCAAAATCCTGAGCTACAAACTCAGGAAGCACAGAACAGTGCTGCAACTCCTTTTACACAGAACAGTGCCAAATACACCTCTCACTTATTCATGTCCTCCACGATTTCCAGAGATAATGACCAGTACTTCAGTTCATGCACATAATTTTTCTGTCCAGGAGCTTGCATAACTATGCAGCATTTTGGATTCTGAGAAATCAATGGGTATAAAAGTCATATAGATTCAATGGAAAACAGCTCTCCAACCATTCAACAACCTCCAAATTACCATTTTCTTCCCTGCAAAGCAAAACACCATTGATTATTGTTATGAAATTGTCTTTCACTTTCCCAGTTTTACTGCTGTGACTTGATAATTTCTTCCCTAATGCCATGTTTGTTTTTCACAATGTCTCACTAAAGTTCCTGTTTTTACCAGTATGTTTTTCCAACACAGAAACATTGGTAACATTTTCCTTTCTGTCAAACAGTATTTACATGTATTCCCCAATCCCAGTTATTGTCACATTCTTATACAGTCCTTGGCAATGTTCAGACTCCTTTTACCTTCCTCAGTTTTCTGGCTCTGTGAGAAGAATGCCCTCAGTCTATCACTGTATCAGGTGAGAGAACCAAACATTTGGTGTGTTTTAGCAAAAGACAAATATTACAAACTTCACCCATACATTTATATTCTATCCACCTCCAGAAATGAACAATTCTTCAACAGGTTTTTCTCAAATAAGCTGGTTTTGTAGTTCAGGCAACAACAGATTCAAGTTAGTGCTGGCTTCTGGAAGTTCCCATATTAAAGGAAAAATACTTATATAAGCCTTTTTCTCCTTATTGACATGCCAGCATTGTAGATGAACTCTCATCTGAATTGTGGCTTATTGTAGAATGTAGGTTGGGACCTATGGTTATACTAATAGATTTTCAAGGTCTTTTTATTACAGTATTCCTATTTCCTGGGCTAATTACATATATCTATTAAACCTTGCAAAGTGCTTTATAGCTTTAGTAACTTGCAACTCACAATGTCTTCGAAAATCAGAATCCATATACAATTTTTAATTCTGGAAACGTAGGCCAGTTAATTATTGGGAGTTCTCTAGGGAGTCTTGGTGTTCTGTACCTATTTGCAATTACAGATATGAAATTATTCTATTGATCTGTAAAACATACCCTTTTGATTTAATTTTTTTTTAAACTTTTTTGAAGGCCCTTGGGGCAGCAGAATGGTGGGCACCTCAGCAGGAAGAGTGTTGGGCTCCTGAGAAAGAGTCAAAATAATGAATGCAATTGTAGCAAGAAGAGTCACAGGGCGTGGAACTAGGAAGATGGTTTTTCAGATGAGTCCAGGGTTCACGTGTACTTCAGGCATGGGTTTAGCTACTATAAAGAATTGGAAAAGTCCTCTCAGAGCTCATGAATCATTCCCAGCTAATGAGAGCACATTGTGGTAGGGCTATCAAATAACCATGCCTTATCTGCTCGCAGCCCTGGCGGACGTGACTGCGGGGCTGAAGCTGATCAGCAGAGGGGATTGGGTTTCACTTTGCTCTTTTGCTGCTGTGTGCACTGATTTATTTGGTAACCAAAAGACCTCAAGGAGACAGTGCCAAAAGCACTGCTGAGTTCCTGTAAGGTGAAATTCATTCTTTTGCCAGTAAGATTTTAGTACTTTACAAAAAGCAAACAGTGGCCCCACAAACCTCTCCAGGTTTCTCCCTGCTCTGGGTTTTCAGCCATTAGGTCCTTCAGGGAGGAGAAATCAGAACCCATTTTATCATATTTGGAAAAAAAGTGAAAAGAACCACCAAAACCCCACAATGGTGAAGTTCTTTCTTTCTCCCTCTCTTTTTTCTTTTTTTTGTCCACTCTCTGTCAGTTCATTTCTCTCTACAGACAGCTACTGAAGACTTTGAGAAATACATTTCAGGATGTCATGGCTGTGAAAGACAGCAGTCAGTGTATCAGAATCCTAACACAGTCTTGGAAAGCTGTAGCATTCAAAAATGGGATGAAGAGCTTCTGCAAAGATCCTCTAAAGCAGACAAAATTCCCTCTGACGCCACAAAGACTGCTGCTTAGATAGAGGCTGATGTCTCACTCATTGGAAGGGAAAGAACATCCGTCAGCAAATTTCATCCCTCAGAAATATAACTTTAGCCATGATACTTGGAAATATTAATTAGATGTGTGGCTTTTTTTTGTGTATAATTTTAGAAAATCTTCACATTTTATATCTTCCCATAAAACACATCTTATATAGAACTTTTCAGGTTCACATGTAAACTTGGAGCAGGGCGGACACTCTCCTAAATCATTAAATATTTTCCAACACTTCTGTATTCACATAACATACAATAAATCAACATGAATAATCTAAATGCAACTATCGTGACCTGCAGATGTGGGCAGACAAAATCAGCCAGCCGAATTATTTGCTTGGGAATGCCAAAGAAATTAGTATGGTGTATATTCTAATATGTCAAATATTACAAAAGGAAAGGTTGTCCTCTCTTCTGAAATGTAAATACAACTTCTGATGTGTGGGAATGCAACCACACAACCCTTGATAGCTCATTATCAAGTCCTAAAAACATCCTGAAGAGACTACCTTCCACTTTTAATTCATCTACAGAGAAACAAGTGACCCTAGACACTGGAGGTTGATTTGTGACAGCATGTAGCGTTTGTTATCTTTATGATAACTGTATCATGAACTGTAGGATTTAGATGTCTTGCATTCCATCACCACCAAACCCTCCAGGATCCAAGGCTCTGTCCTGGATCAGCCTTTCTGCTCAGACTGTGCTTGCAGTTTCACAGGCAGCAGTTTGGGCACAGCTGAGACAGAAGTCTGTCCCTCTTCTCTGCATTTCTCCTTTCTCCTGCACAGCTCACAGCTGCACAGCCCACCCTTTTGCTGAGATCTGCCAGGTGCCAGCTTCAGCAGCCAACAGAATTTCTCCCAGCATAAAACCAGTGAGGCTTTCAGATCACTCATTACATCAGTTTCTTCGTGGGTCCAGTGAGCACCAAAGGAGCCTGAGGCAAAGCAGCGAGAGACATGGAGAGGAGCAGGTGAAGATGGGAGAGAGGGTGAGAGGCACAAACACCTTCACCACAGGATCTTCAGTGGCCTGTGGAGCCACATCTTTCATCTCTTCTATGGTCTTCTGCCCTGTTGAACCCCCTGGCACTACCGGTACCTCCCTGCCAGCCTAAGGAGAAACAACATACACAGGAAAAAACTAAGGGGAAACAACATACACAGGGAAAAACTCTTCCCTGGGTGGGAGGGCCAGGAAAGACACAGGACTGGAAGCTGAAGTATATTTGGAAGCTACTTATGGCTTTATTATAATATTCCTAAATTCTTCACCTATTAATTTAGATTTAGGCGCAAGGTTTAAGCTTCAAGGGCAGGAAGAATGCAGGAAATGTCTTCATGCTGTTTCAGTCAATATGTATCTGCCTGTGAGTTCATTTGGTTGTGTGAAAGTCTAACAGATTTTCACTGAAAGTAAAATTGAAACTTCTCACAGCCTCTCCCTCCTTTTTATAAGCCCCTTTTATATGGTATATTAAAACACCTGCACTGTGTCCATTTATTTTGTCATCACATGTGTCTTTATAAAGTGTAAGTGATTTTAGGAATAATTTCCTTCAAGTCCTCGTTGTAACCCAAGACAAGCCTCCAGCAGTTGCAGTCTCTCCTGCTGGCAGGAAGGCTTGCATTCAACATGCAACTGATGGATTAGGCAGCTTGCAGGCCACTTGTTTACAAAAACAGCATTAAAATCTCACAATCCTGTACCTGTATTTCTTTAGATACACATAGATAGAAATACTTTGACCTTAGAAATTGCTGTGTGTTGAGCCTTTAACATGCAAGTAAAAACACTGGGCTGTGATGTTTAAAGCTTCATGTGCTTTCAGCAGGGTGATGTATATAGCTTTAGCAAGAACATCCCTGGATGAAGCAAACTAAAACATTCACATTAAAAAATAACAAAGGGAAGCTATTCTTGGAGCCATTTGGGCCAGCAGATTCTTCCTAAATAGTGCAGAAATATCAACTTTGAATAATTAATACCTGGAGTAGTTGATTCTCACTGAGGAAAAGGAAGCAGCTTAACTGGTCCTCCAGTAGTCATCCCCACTAGAGATGAGAGTCAACCTCTGTAGTGCCTTTCACCAGGATTCCTCAGCCTTGCACACAGCAGCAGTAACAAAACACTGCTCACCTTGGAAGTCAGGGTGAGAACTAGAATTCAACTTCATGTTTCAAACCTGTATCTCCATTCAAGGCCCTCTTCCTCACAAAATTTGAGCAGGGATTTCAAAATCTGAGAAGCAATTTCCAGCTGAAACTACAAAGGCATCACAGTAACAGCACAGCAGAGCTCTGAAGTCAAACATTGGATTCAGATGCACAATTCATTCACACAGGGAAAACAAACTGTGATAAAACCTTAGCACTCTGCAGCTACACAGCAAAGTTTGAGGACTTGAAGCAAGTGATTCCTAAAATCACTTACACATTATAAAGACATATAGAATGGCAAAAAAAAAAAAAAAAAAACGGACACAGTGCAGGTTTTTAAATGTACCCTATAAAAGGGGCTTATAAAAAGGAGAGAGAGGGACTCATCATATGGGCAGATTGTGACAGAACAAGAGACAATGGTTTTAAAGTGGAAGAGGACAGATTTAGATAGAGGTTAGGAAGAATTTCTTTACTGTGAGAGTGGTGAGGCACTGGATCAGGCTGCCCAGAGAAGTTTTGGATGCCCCAACCCTGGAAGTGTTCTAAGACAGGTCAAATGGGGCTCTGAGCAACCTGAGCTAGGGAATGGCTTCCCTGCCTATGGCAGGGGGTGTGGAACTAGATGATTTTTTTTCTGTGTTTCTATAAAGGTGAGATTTATGGTCCAATCTAGGCAAAAGGAGGTAAGTTTGGTGGATGCTCTCACCTGAAGGGAGATTCCCTTAAGGTACCTCAAGGCTATCTCAGATGAATTAGCAGTTCTTGTCAGCAAAGCAGGTCTGTGTGAGCCCTGTCAGCCCCATCCTCATGTCCTCACTGCTCCAGCACCCCTGTTCCACAGGATTTCAGATAGTTGTTGATGTGCAGCTACTTATGGGCTTTGCAGGAGCTGAGATTCCTCATGAGCCAGCAAATCCTGAGAGAGTACAACTTTTCTATCCCAGCAGGATAAAAAGGCAAAACCTATTCAGGCTGAGGAATAAGTATATAGATTCAGAGATTTTATGTATTTCATATCTCTTCAGGGAGACAAAAGATGCTCAGATCCTCAAGGCTTTGTTTTTAAAACAGTCTCATGCAACTTCGGGTGCAGGTCAGGACACGAACTCCAGTTCAGCTAAGTCTGTTCAGCTTAAGGGATAGTTCAAATAGCAGGACACATGTCCTGGAAAGAACAGAGCTGGAACCAGGAAAATAACTTCAACAAACTAAAGCCTTCAGGCAAAACAAATTACATTTGTCCTTTGGTACCCAAACAAATAAATAAATCTCGCTCCACATTAGTGATATATAACAAATAAACTAAAGAATACTAATGACCCTCTGTAATTTTTTTTGTATTCTTTTTTGCAGAATATTATTTCCGGCATATCTGAACAATGAAAATTGTGGTTAGAAACTGAGTGCTGATCAGAGAATGAAACCCTTTCCTCCTCTGCTCCTTTTGAAACTAATTTAGGTCTCTTTAATACAGCTGAGACTTACTAGAGCTGTAACTAAGAGCAAGTGTAAGAAATGAGTCATATCAAAATTCCCACACTGACTGACTGTGAGTAGTCCACTTACTTGACCAGCTTAACACATTATTGTTTTTAACAGGGCCAACAGGGACAAGTGCTGGACTCTGTTAGGATTTGCCATGTTTATGTTGATAAAACCCCTCCAGCTAAGTCTAAGACTTGGAATGCCTTGGTTGTTGCCAGTAGTGCTGTCAGCCCAAGCTTGCCTGGCCCCCAGCTTAGACAGCAGCCATGAACAGGATCCTGGAGCAACCTGGGGTGGCAGGAGACAGCCAAGGGAGCAGGGCTCTGCTTGCTCTAAATACACCACATCAAGCTCATCTCAATCTGCATGGGAAACCACAAAGCTTCCAGACTCATGGATAGAACAGAGGCATCTGGTCTCAGTGCCTTTCACCACAGCCTGCCCCGAAAGCGCCGCCCTGCCAGCGGGGGCGGTGACAAGGACGTGTAATTGCCCACACCATTACCCACTGAGCAGGGCTGAGAGGGGAGCACAGCACAGCTCAGTCACACTTATCCTGGCCTGAGCAATCAAGGAGCAAGGCCAGAGGAGACTCCACGCACCCTGACCCCCTGACTGACTCCCTGGAACAACCCCCCTGAAGCCCTGAGCCCCAGAGGGCTGTGGCACTCTCAGTGTGCTACCAGGGCAAGGTCATCAGAGATTTAAAACACCCTAAACTAGCCAGAGCACACACGTGTGTCTTGCCACCCTAATGGTTTTAAGCCCTCACAATCTTAAGACAACATGACAAATCTGCATTTATGAACCTTTCTTTAAAGGCTTCAAACCATGGCGCAGGGAAAATGGTGAAAGGGTGGTCACATCACACAGGATGGATGTACTTGCCCACGATACAGTCAGACTAAATTAGGCTACTGCACTGTGCTGGTGCTTGACAAGAAGCAAAGAAAATTGTTCAGGCAGTCCCAATAGGAATTCAATTAATTATTAATAGGGACTTGTTATAGCTGACATCTACTACATTAGAGAAAATCCCAATGGTTTAGTGTGTGGGTGAGATATTCACTTCTGGTTAAATGAGCCAATTTGGCCAATAAACTTTGGCAACTTTTCTTAGATGGCCATAAGAAGGGAGAAAATTAAGAGTCAGATGTCAGGAGCAAAATCAGGCTATTTGAACTACTGACCTTATGACAAAAAGTCTAGGCTTTTGTTTTCTCCAATGCTTAAAGTTTACTAAACCAATAAATGTAATCTGATGTCTGAAAAAAAAAAAAAGTGACAATCCTTGACTCTTCTGGAAGAGTTGGAAGAGTTCTAAGTGAGTGTCTCCTTTTCCTTTCTTTCTACTGCCTTGGGATTTCAAAAGAGGAAGGTTGATTTACTTGCTAGAATATATATTTTTCTCTAGCTTTTCCTCCATTGCCATGGATCTGTTTGGAACCTGGCTAAAGAGAGCATCCTTATTCACAGACAACAAAGGTGAATTGGGTAGACTGATTTCTGTAGTGGTAATGGTTGCCAGTCACAAATATTCAGACAGCTTGTTTTTACAAAAACCTCTACAGATTCAAAAATTTTCATGCATTGTAACCTGGGAAACTATATGGTAAAAATTTGCAGCTAAAAGACATCATAATTTTTTCTCCTCTGTACAGAGTTTCGATGACTCCCAAGAGAAGTGGAAACAATAACTCAGGAAACAAAAAGTGAGAGACCCACACAGGAAATTAGCAGTTACTTCTGAATCAGAGCAGGAAGACACAGCCACAAAGCCTTTGGGCAGCAAAGGTGCAGACACAAGCAGCAAACAAGGGGATGAGATCAGGAAAAGTGTGTTAAATGGGAGCAGAGCTCAAAGATACTGAATTCATAACCAGTGACTGAACAAGCTGCACCTGCTCCTGGACAAGGTGCCACTGCACAAGCAGATATTTACAGACAGGTGAACAAATTTTAAAAATGTTCTACCCCACTGAAGGGCTCCAAGCTTTGTTCTGCAGACACTGTCTCATAACTGGAGCCAAGAATATAAAACAGGCCATGCCTGGAGAGAACAGATTGCTATTTTGGGATGAGGTTTGTCTTTACAGGGAGAATCTTTGCTATTCAAAAGCCCTCTAAAAACATAACTGAGGGCATAGTTAGCTGGGAACAGCTACCTGGGGGTGTTTAATGTGTGGCAAACATTCTCCATCAGCTGCTCTTGTGAATGCTTACTCCTCTGAAGGGATGAGCTTCTCACTTTTACAAAAGGCCACATTCAGCTTCCCCAGTCAAATGTTAAGTCTTTACCACAACCTGTGAACTGGGCACTGTTCCTGTACCTGCAGTCAGTCACAGGCAGCCTTGACTTGGAGAAGTGTGCAGGGCTGTGCTTTCTTCCATGCTGCATTTTCCAAGTACCACTCTTAAGCCTTTCCTCAAGGCTAGGATAACCACAGTTTTGCAGTTTCTTAATGCTGAGGTTAGCCTGGGGCAGCTGGCAGGCCCAACAATCACCTTTGTTGGATAGATCTGTGACCCTTAAGGATTTATTTTAATTACAAATGTAATCCCTTAGCATTGCACATGCAAATAGTTCAGCTTCCCAGAACCTAGAAGTCTAGAGGAAGGAGACTGCAAAAGTATGTTTTCTTTGTAGAAATAGTTGGAAATGTCTCTGAGAAATAATCAGGTTTTTCCTCAAATACTGAAGCTCTGAATGATATCTGAATGCTACAAATATTGGCATGCTGCCTACTGCTTCCAATTAGCTTATAATTGCACAGTGTAATGTATGGAATATAATGCAAGAGGCAAATTTGTCCATCAATATGAATGTGATGAGACCAGAGAGAATGCACCTGTGTGAGCTGCTGAACTGACTTGAGAGTGATTGATTGCCTTCATTTCAGTTTTATTCCCAGTTTACAGTGTTGCTTGGTTTGGGGCTTGGAATTTAATAAGATTTGCATCTAGAATATTAGAGATGAAAGATTTAATCTCATCTAGATTTCCTAGAATTAAGAATTTTAAATAAAATATGAGGAGAGGAAGGAAGCCAAGGAAGATCCCAAAGATTCAATGCTAGAGTTTTGAAAGATTGTGAGAAAAATGTATGGAAGTTCACAGTGCAGACAGATTTCTAGTGCTTACTAGAAAAAATATACCTTGCCCAAGAGCTCTTAGACCCTTCTAAGAGTGAGAATGCAAGAACAAAATGATGGAGTTAACTGCATATTTTTAAGCAGAAAGAAAGTTTTGGGAGGAATAATGGACAAGTAACCTTCCACTGCCATTATGCTGGTTTCCTATGGGAATTAAGGAAAGAGAAGATGTATTCCAGGGGCTGAGTCACAAGATCAAGTCTCTGTATTTTTACCAGTTTTCATGTTCAGTGGTATCAGGATTCTATGGCTGCTTGTTCCTAGCCCTAGGTCATTGCACGCAGAGGGAACAGCAGAAATGCCGTAAGTCCCTGAGTGACGCGGGATGCGAGAAGCAAAGCAGGGATATTGCTGTATGACTCTCCTCGTACTGCAGGGCTGGCTCCAGGGGCAGCTCCCTGCCCTGCACAGCACAGGGCTGATGTGCTCTCCAGCATGTACATTTGGGTGGAGATAGAGGCCAGTGAGGTGCCTGCAGGGCTGTCACAGCTGCACAGCCCCCTGCTTGCCCACCCACAGCTGCCCCTCAGAGCCCCCAGCTGCACCCAGAGCCACAGAACCCAGCAGGTTCTCCATGAGGATGTGGGGAGCCCGTGCTGGGATGGAGGTGGGGTTCAGGTCCCTCATCTCACACCAATGGCATCAGCCACCCTCCAAAGGCAGCTCTCTGACCTGGCCACCACAGCAGTCCCTGGCCTGCACAGGGAAACACATCCCAGCAGGGCTGAGGGAAGCTGGGCCAGGAGGAGAGATGCTGGCCCATTTTGTCAGTGTCTGCTTCACACTCCTCGGCGTGGGAAGGCTCCCCTCGCTGGGACATACTGGGAGCAAGTGTGCAGCACAGAGCATTCTCCACCCACCTCTGGGGCCACTGCCTGTGCCCCAGCTCCAGCCTGCACCCTGCCCCTGCCGAGCTGAGGGTCAGGGAGTGACAGCACCCTGTCTGCTGCCTGGAACAGCTCCTGTGAGGAGATGCACAAAGTAGCTCTTAAATAGCGTTTTCTGCCAGAAAGCTGTCTGCAGATGGCAAAGGTGAAGCAAAAAATGAAGTGGCTTTGTAGAAGTCACCGAAGAGGATCAGTCTGAAAATGATTCTGTGTGTTCAAACCCTCTATCTATAGACACAGCAATCAAGTACTTAGGAGATTATGAATGGTAGGTGAGAAGGTGACATTTTTCTTTTAGAAAGAAAAGCATGATGCCCTTCATAAAGTTATGCTGAGAAAGATCAATTCACTGAATTTCTCCTGCTGCTTTCTTTGAAAAAAGTTTGAATGCACAGAGATGTCTGGGTTTTTCCCCCCCCTCTTCACTAAGTACTATTGAGTCTATTGAAAAGACTGAAGCCTTTGTCAATACACTCCAGGTTCAGACAGTAATAGATTTTATTCAGAATTAAGTACTACCATTTTCATTTGACCTTGGGGTTCTTGAGGGATATTTACCTACCCCTAGTCTGTAGAGACCTAGTTTTATGTAGTCTTTTATGTTTGTTACAGCTTACATTTAGATTCCTCTTGCTTGAGTTTCCCTTCCTACATTTTTGTCTCTCCTCTCAAGCAAAGCAAATGCTTTTGAAGGAACACCTTGTGCAGCCTGTATTCCTGTAGCAGCAGGCAAGGTGAGGAAGTTTTGGTTTGGTTTTGTGTCATTCACAGGTCACTACTGACATACTCTGCAATTTATTATTACTTAACACACCCACTGCAAGTCATGCTGTGACTGCAGTCAGGTCATGTCCCTGCAGGTCATTTACCTTCAGTACTGAGATCAAAAGGTGCTTTGGGAAATCTTTCCCCAAAGCCCTTTTCCTTCGACTGCTGCCATTGCACTTGCACAGATGACTGATGTGACACTGCCATCTGCGCTCCCAGTGCCCTCTCTTACCGCAGTAGCATTAGTCTGATAGACACTGACATGAAAAAGGGACTGTGCTCAGGAGGTAATGAATCTGAGTGCCTTGCTAGAGGTGCTTTCAAAAAAGGGCAGACACTCAGGAGAAGGAGAGAGCAATTCCTCTGCAAGGGCTGAGCACCCGCAGAGCGAAGGATCCCCGACACCCCAGCCCTTCTGGCAGTCCTGGCAGTGTCTGTGCAGCCCAGCTTACACAGCTGGGCCCCATTTGTAATTATGAAAGGGTTTTTTTTCCCTTGGTTGGTTGGCTGGTTGTTTTACTTTCAGACCACTTAACAAACAGGAAATGAAGAGGACATCAAACAAAAGGGCAAACAGAGATCCACACATTTCACTGCTCAGGCTGGGAAACTCGGAGTGAGTTTCACTGAGGGCTGGGAGTTCCAGGGGTTATGCATCCCTAGCTGTGACCCATTTCTTCTCAGCTCTTCTCTTTTATACTGTGACTATGAAAGGACTTTTTGTTTAACCAGCTTGGGGAATCCTTTGTTTCAGCTGCCCAAAAGCCAGATGACTACTTAATTTAAAACATAAATGAAAAGAGAAGAAAGCAAAAGAAAGGTAATGAGAGAAATATAGCCTTCACTGCCTCTGTGGACCATGACAACAGGTAATTTTCAGAATACTGCTACCATTGCAATTAGGAGCCCAAACCAACTGCAGATTTTCTGCACTTTAGGATGGAGATCAGATTTAAGGATGTGTGTTCATCTTGGGTTACTTTTGAAAGGATATTTATGAAACAAGCACCAGGAATGCACACAAACCACTTGTGTTTCCCCTGCACCTCTCACTAACCCAGCTTTCTAGCAATGCAGTCAGAAAGACTTTGAAACCACCAAAGAGGAGAAGGCAGTGCTCACACAACCACCAGACCAACTAGAAATGACATGGGTCATAAACATCATGAAAAAACTGTTCCCAGGAGATCTCAGCAGTCCCACAATTTCCTATTGCTCCTTACATTTCAGACTCACAGCATGGAATATGCAATAATGCTGATGAAATGAGCTGATACAAGTCCTCCCTGTCTGTGATGCCTTGAGCGGACAGGCATGTCCCTGTGTGCTAACACTGGCACGCTAGGAAATTGCTTTTCCTTCTCCAGTTCTGTTTCCCCATTCTGAAACCAATCACAAGCATATTTGTTAATGTAGGAAAAAGCAGAGTACATGGAAACATATTCTTCCTTTTCAGACCGGTTACCACATCTTTTGAATAAGCTTTCAATTTCAAGTTAAGGCTAGTGATTAAGTAAGCCTGTCCTATTACAAGTGCACCATCTTAAATTCTATTAAATTAATAAATGTATACTTAACATTATTGCTTAGTCATAAATATATATATTTGCATTTTAAACACATAAAGTATAATTCACCATGGCAGGAATGCTTTAATATTCACCATCATCAGAGTAAAAGGGTGTGATGCCAGGCTTTAGTCTTGTCTTCTACCTGAGCAGCAGCATGTGGAGCCAGAATTTGTGACAAGCTTTTCTAAAGTTCTGAGCAGTAAATACAGTAACTGCATCTCACTGGAGAGGGCTGAGAACAGGGGCAAACATGAGGCCAGAGTAAATACAGCACAGCATCACAGCAGATGGGCAACAGAGAGCAGCCACAGCCTTACCTGTGCCTATTAACAACACCAGAAATCTTCAGCGGTGCTTTTAGAAGGTCTGGTACACCCCAGGCTGCAAAGCTGGTGCTTCCTTGGATGTGTTCAGCTCTCACTTCTCTGAACACATGCTGGTTTTACAATCCAGCTTCATGTGAGGGTGGCCAAGGCACCAGGGTGTGAGCAAAAGCAGACTTTGCCTCACTGGATGAGATGTATAGCCTCTGTAGCACAAGAACACTACAAAGATTTCTGAAAAGCCTTTGTTGTACTGCTCCATCCTCATGGCAATGCAGCTGGAGCCATATCTGAGCAGACAGTCTTTTCTTACAATCCATTATGTGCTCCAGGCTAATTATCAATGTCAGAGCATTTGTGACATCTTTGAGGGCTTCTGCAGCACTCAGACTAGTAATGAGGGAACTGGGAACAGAAAAATGATACATCTGAGAAATAGATCCCCAGTTAGTATTTGTTCTAGGCTTCATAAGCCACAATACACACTACAGAATGTACTGAAGATAGAGATCACAGCGCTGATCTCCCAGTAAATTATATGTAATATTTGATGGCCTAAAGATCAATAATCTAAGTTCACAGATCTATGTCATTATGAATTATTTCTTACAGCATTTTGATTAAGCATTCAGATCTGTCATCAGCATATATGATGGACAAAACCACATTATAGTGCAGCATTCCTGCATGTGAATGGTATTTGCCTTCAAAGTAGCCAAGCCTGAGCCCAAGCTCTGATTTCTCTCTGTGGTAGTACAGTTTTAGTCTTGAATCCAATGAAGATTTCTTCAGGTGAGAAGGCCTCTTAAAATCAATGGAATCACTTAACTCAGTAGAGAAGGATAATTAATTTGCTGAAAAATGGATGGCAGGACACCCTCTGTGAATGTCCCCATCTCCCCTGTCTTCCATTCACAGGTTCAATGTCAAGTGGAACAATTAAAAGAATCTAAAGGAAAATAAGGCTAACCCTCCAGTATGAGCCCTTGCTGGTATAAGTAAACAAATTAGGTATTACTGACATTTCTTTGGCAGACAAAGCCCAAGAGTACAGAATTTCAAAGTCTTTTTGCTGGTCTGGCTTATTTCATTCAACAGAACTGGTGAACTTTAATAGCAAATGCACTTTTCCTTCAGTAAAAGATGGGTCTACACAAGGACTGTTTTGTTAGCATAGCTGGCAAATCTCTTCAGCAGAGACTGATCTCAACAGAACTGTAGAGGAAGGCCAAAGTTCAGATTCATAAACCAGAAACCACTGGGTACCAGCTGAGACCTAGTAGCTACCTCTGAGCATGCTTTTAACCTATGACAACTATTTTAACATCTCTTACTGTAGCTTAAATTGGCTTGTATTTCTGTGAGCTAAGTAAACATTCACAGGTAACCTACTGCATTGTAACTTGTTGAACCAAAGTGAAGTGGCCCAAGCACCTGTGGAGCAGTCAGGGGAAGGGAATAGTGATCTTCCCTCTTTTCAAACCTGACACAGAAACAAAAAAATTCAACACTAGCACGTTCTGACACTGACTGAATTACAAGTTCCCTTCTCCATCACTCTGGTGTCCATCACTCACCAAATCTTCAGACCAAGAGGGTTTTGCCTTTTGCAGAGGGAATTTTAAGCCAAAGCTCTTGGGGCCTACATTTGGTCTGATTTGTAATGCTGGCTCTGATTGTAACTCAAATGACAGAGACTGTGTCTTCCCCAATGGTTATATCTAACCAAGCAGACTGAAGACAATCAATTAAGCAGAGATCATCTCAATAGAAGTTTGTATACATTTCATTCAGTCATTTAAGTGCTTAAGTCTGTAAGTAACTGCATGAACAGCTTCCAAGTGGAGCACTGTGAAACTCCATAGCAACACCAATGACATCAGGGAAAAGAATGAGCCTTTGAAAAAACAGAAAGCTGGAGAGGTCATGGCTTTCAGCCACACTTGATCCCTCAACATTCAACATAAAAAAATACTGTTAATTCCCCCAGCTGGTGAAGAACAGAATACAGGAGATGGGGGTGATGCTCTCCTTCACACTGATGCCATTATAAAACACACAATTGCTTGGGTTCTTCACCTGTGATAGCTCTTGGAAAAATCCTGGGCAAGGCCTTGGCTGGCACCTCTTAGAAGCAGTGATTAGGACAGCCAGTAACAGTGGTCAAAGTAAACACAGTATGTGATGTTGGAAACAAATTCCTACTCCAGAGAATCACTCTGTGCAAAAGCCCTTTTCATACAGCAGCACCAATTCTTTCAGAGTTCAAAGCCACAGCTTTGAACTTTAGTGGGAAAAAAACCCCAGCCCAAAAATCTTTAATTCTGTCCTGGCTCTTGTCAACTTCACATGTGTAGCACGAGCACCTTCTGCCCTTTATGGTGCAGGTATCACCTCAGAGCTGTGTGCAAGCTCTGGCTGGGTCCAGATGTGAAGAGCATTTGAGAGGATGTGGGTTCACAGAACGAAGCAGGGCCCAAGCTCCCTGCAGCCTGAGGCTCTTTGCTCTTGTGTGGACAGCAAGAAAGAAGGATGTGCATAACCCAGCCTTCCCTGAGCTGCAGGTGGGCTTGGGAGGGAGGCCCTTGGGCTGGTTTGCAGGGAAGATGAGTGCCTTACATCAACACTGCAACACGCAGGGAAGCACAGAGGATGGAAGTGTCACTGCTGTGGGCTCAGGGTGACAAACCCAAAGTGTTCACAGCATGGCTGCCTGGAAGGGATGGAGTCTGCACAACAGGCACTGTGCTCCAGCCAGCTCAGGAAAGGAAAGAACAACCCAGCCAGGAAAACACTCTGAAAAATCCTTCAGACATTTGAAACAGTGCTTATTATTTTTAATATCTGCATTTCAGATTTTCCTGAGGTTATTGTTATTGTTATTCCTATCCTTTAACAAGTAGAAAGAGACACAGAAGAGCTAAGATATTTCCTGATCTATTTTGTTTGCCTTTAGATAAATAAACCTGCAAACGTTTCAAAAGATGCTTTGAGTTCTGTTTCCAATACACATGACCCACGTCATTTCCTCTCAGAAATATGTTTGTGGGAATGCTCAACCAGTTCTCGTGTTGACACACATAATAGTCCATAACTGCTGATTTCAAATTAAAGCAGTCAATCACCAGCCCTTCTACACATGACTGGGCCTCATTGGCATGTGGGGGGATACTTCTGTCACTGCTCTAAATTCATACACTTCTCTTCTGCAGGTTGTGATACTTTCCTGCAGTACCGGAGCCCCTTACAGGCATTGTTTTGCCCTGATGCAGAACTTTGTCAGTAAAATCCCAGTGTACAGACTGAGTTGTGTTGGCAAAAGAGTTTTTCTGGTGGTTTTTTTTGTCACACAACAAAGAAGTAGCAATAGCACAGGTGACTGTGATCCTTGGGACTGACTTCACTCTAGTGGAGTAAGTACAACAGCAGCAGCAAACACAAATAGCTCTTTTAACCCCTTGCCAGCTGGATGCAAATAATCAATTCCAGCTTTTTCTGCATTGCAACACTTTCTAAGTGGCTTTCCCAAGATCCCCACAGATAACAGCCAGTGCAATCCTCAGCCCAGCAATAAAGCTGATCTTGCTTATCAGAGCCATCACCCAAATATCATGGAACTTGAGGCAGCAGTACACCTGCTGAAACACCCACCCCTCCCTTTATCTTGCCTTCTACTGATGTTAAAAAAGCCCTTATCACCTTGAAACGTGAGCACCAGAAAAGAGGGCCAGCATGCAGGATGTGAAGTGCGTATCCTGCAGGCTGAAACACTGCTGTTAAATGTCTTTCTGTTATTCCATGTCACGTCAAAGGAGGGGATGTGAGGTCATTAGTCCATAACATTTTAGCTACTGACAGCTTGACTGAAGCAACCAGCCTCTATTGGTATGCTACCTGCTTTTGTTCTGTAGGATACCAGGTTTGATGTATATTGGGATCATTTTCCTTATAAGAGAAGGATTCCTTCATGGAAAAAAAAAAAACAAACTCAAAACCGTCACTTCTAATTTGAAGTTCCTCAGTGTTTTGGGGTTTTTTAAAGTCTTTTATAAAACAAAAGCTGGGGAGGAAAGGTCTCTAGTGCTCATAGAACGTGAAGGTAACCTTTAAAATGTGAGTCAAATATAACCTATGCAGTAATGCCTACTTGAGTTGCAAAGAGCTCGAAGCAACAACATATTAACTGTCCAGTTCTGCTTCTATAATAATTATCCACACCAGCTATTTCAGTGCTCAGCCAAGACAGGTAAAAGGAACATGGTCATTACTCCAGGGATCTGTAAAATGCAGTGTTGTCAACCTCAAATACTGAAAACTGTCCCACATCAATTCCCCTTCCCCAAAAAGACAAAGGACCAGGTAAAAGAGTTTAAATTTAGTATTTGTGGGTCTTGTTTTATGCCTTTGTAATTTCATATCTCTTGTGTACAGAGACCAAATTTTCAGGCTTTTATCCACATTCAGAAATGTAAGAAAAAAAAATATTAAAGTCATAATGTAGCCATCTGGCTTCTAAGGGCAGAGAGAAATATATCATTCTTAAGCTCACATTTAACCCCTGAGAGAGCTGACAAGGTCAGCAGCCACATATGACCATTATCTCTTTTCTGGTGCTGAAGACAGCATATTCTGATGGATCAGCTTGACATCAGCATATGATAAACTGGTCCTGAAAGTTTAAAGCCTGCTGAAGAAAGGTGAGCATGTTTTCATTGCTCCATTTATACATCACATTTATTCACTTACTCTGGTAAAGACTCACCCCTTTAGCCCAGTCTGTTAAAGATGAAACCATTATTGTAAGTCATCCTCCACACCAAAGGACCTCATTCTTGTCACCATATATTTATGTTGCTGAAAACCAATGACAAATGTATGCTGTGTGAATGAATCCAAAATGTAGTCCTGATAACAGTGTAGGAAGAAATACAATCACCACAACACAAAAGAGAACCACTCCACTAGTCCATAAGACAATGCAATGAAGAAGCCCATTTCCAAGCTCACTTCAATGAGAAATTAAAAAAAAAGCCTGTCAAAACACAGATTGTACCTCTCAGCCTTTCAGCCCAAGGGAATGAATGCCAGACATAAATAGCAAAAGCAGAAATGTCAGCAACCACAGCCATATTACAGGCTTTTTTTTAGGGGCAAGCTTTGATCCCTGTGGTGGTGTGGGGAGATGAGAGGATGAGGTGGGTTCCTATTTCTGAAGCACCCCATTGTGCAAGCCTCCTTTGCTCTAAGCAAGCTCTAGATTTCTGTCCAGCACAACCCACTGCATTGCTCAGGAGCAGGAAGAGAATTGTACAGGTTTCCCCCAGTTGTCCCCAAAGTACCTTTTACCTTAGAGGGATTCTTGAATCCACAAACACAAGCAAGGGCAAGGCAGTCTTTTTGGTTCCTCTGCAAGATTTCCTCCAAGTCAGAGCCTGTTTCAATTTCCTTCACAATAAAACAATATATGTCTCTGGCCCCAGTTACTATGGAGTTTAGGAAAGGGAGAGGCAGAAGTGCAAGACTTCTTATGAGCAATGCTCTGAGCAATGTTCTTCTGTGGCATCAGACATTCATTAAAAGAGTCTTGGCTGTGCTCTCTTCCTTGTTAATAAAGCTGTGTGGAGCTATGGAGTCCTGCTCCAGGCACAACCCATACTATAGCTTGTCTTTATTGAATTCAGTTCCATTGTACTTATATTGTCTCAGCACAAGGACTTCTGCAATTCCAAACCCAAAACTTGCTGTAGCATTTGTAACATTGTGGGTCTTTTTTTCCTTTCCTGAGTTATCCAAATTCAAGCTGGACAGACTTGAGACACATCCTATCTGGTTGCAAATCGTCATGTGTTCTCCATTGGAACAGATCCCAGTGGAAAAATTTTAGCTGGGATTCAACATCCTGTTGCAATTTCCCCTTGATTTTATGGCCAAAAAGATGAAGGAACCAAGCTCTTCTATTTTTCCACAAAGGCTTCTTACCATTGGGACTATGCTCATCATTAAAACAACAGCAGTGTAGTAAAGACCTTTGAGGCTTTAAAAAATTCATTTTAGATTAACCAGAAGTGGAGAAGACTGATGCAGAAAACTGCCACCACTGCCTTACTGTCCCTGTCCTTACTAGCACTGTGCATTCCTTCTGCCAAACCTTTGCACAACACCTTGAAGAGGAGGAAGCCAAAAGCCAGGCTGCTCAATGTGGGGGGATAGAACGTAAGAAATAAAGATAGTGTAGAAGGTAATCTCACCCTTGAGGAGTTGCAGCTGTACTAACTACCAAAGATTAGGTACAGGCCTGCCCTTAACAGGTCACATCTGTGTCCAGTGAGGATGAGTGCTATGAAAGAATGGGTTAGCTGGTTGGGAAGGGAGCTGTACTTTGTTGGTGGTGCTGTGAGGAGCTGCCCATGAGAAATCACCAAGAAGATATAGAACTTTTGCAATGAGATGACAACACGTCAGCATCTGACAGAGCTCTCCTGCACACCCTCTCCCACAGCAGTCTCAGAGCAACATGGGAGCTGTTGGCTTCTTGTCAGACCTCTGACACCATTGCTATGCTCACAGCAAGAGCTGGCTTTTGCATCAAGCACCAGCTCTAACTAAAAAGGAAAGTAAAGAGCACATTACCCTGCTGTTTCACAGAGAACCAAGGCTAGCACAATATATCATCTCTAGATGAAATGTTTGCAACCGGCGGATCCATCCATCTCATCTCTCATTTTTGCCAGTCTTACTTGTGTTGGCAAAAAGGGGCAGCAAAGAGCCTTTTATCTGAAAGCACGTTTCCCAGGAGATCAAAAGTATATTCTTTAGTTTTCAAATCTTCCCTCTTTATCCTCACAGTTCCCATATACGGCAAAAAAATGGCAAAATGTTAGTGAGAGTATATATAAATCACACCAACCCCTGATCCTCTTATCCAGTAACCATAACACATCATACATTGAAAGTCTTTCTCTGAGAGAGTAAAATAAATTACATTTTCCTTGCCAGCATACTGAACATTATGTTGGTTATTGTAAATTACTGAAAGCACAAAGGTATAGTCTTCATGTGCTCTTCTTGGAATATGGAATATGAACATCAAAGGCAGCAGTTCTCAGAAACTGTTCTTTCTCTGCCTCTGCTTTTGACAATGGGCTGAGCTTCTCCCAGCTATTACCAAGTTAAAAGAAACAGAATTAGACAAACCATTAGAAAAACCAATTGTTACCAAAGATAATAAATTATCTGGGCTATAAATATCACCACAACCAAATAGTCAGCATTCAAACAATTAATTATAGCATAAAAGCATGGACTAACAACAAAAGAGGTGAAAAAAAATTCTTTATAATTTTTTTCAACATTCAAGTTTTTTCAAATGCTACTACCTCTACAGCTGTTGAAAGGAATCATTGCTGTCATCAAAATTAAATTTTTAAATAGTAGAACATCATCCTTTTGCATGTGAGAACATTAGCCAATGTGAAATCATCCTACCTTAATTTTTTGCCAGTCTGTTTTCAGAGTCAAGGTAAGCTTGGCTCTCACTCTGAAAAAGGACGCAGCAAGACACAGAGTTTTTATCTAAGGATTCTAGAACAAAATTGCAGTATTTTGCACAATTCATCACAAATAACTTTAAAATTTCTCTCTTTCTTAATAAGAAAAATATCACAAGCATCACCACCACGTGCATTTGTCCCATTCAAACTCACAAATCTGTTTTAATTCTGGGGGTATCACAAAGCTGCCCACAGCTGTACCCCACCTATAGCTCTAGGATTGTCTCAGAAATGATGCTCCTGTCTTGTACAACTTCGGTTTAGGTAAGAAAGCAAAGCAACCTGAAGTTACTTCATGAATTAACTTGTATGGATTGTTTTCTGTAACAGAACAGAGGATGCCTGCAGGTTTTAATAGTGTTTCCTGAGCAGCTGTACTTTACTTGCAGGTCTCAATCTTTCCCAACAGATTAAAGTCAGTGATATCTGAGACTCTCCATCATGTTAAAACCTTGCCTTCTTTCAAGCAACATATATGACTCATCAGCTCAATAATTACAACAAACAAACCACATTTCCCATCTGTCTCACTCTAGGTAGAGCCCACTTAATATCAGTGCCTACAGATGCTGCTTTGGACATGCTGCAGAGGTTAGAGGAATGAGGAGCCACAACCACCCTGACCTCATGGTGCAGAGCAGGACTGGTCCCTTCTCTCACTGTGCACTCAGCAGGGAGAGAGCAGATAGAAAAGTCAGTAAAATGGGAAGAGAATGTCTCTTCTCCTTGTCAAGAAGGCATTTTATTTATGTTTCTCAGTTTTAGAATGCACCACGATGACTTTGTTTTATAAACGCTATGGAGCCTGAGGACCACAGCGAGCTTGGGCTGCTTTGACAGTGCCAAGTGCCTCCTGCAAACTGACATCAGGATCCTGGGCTGGTAAATTTTGTTTCTGTGAAAACGGGCCGGCGTTGGTGTTCAGGGGCCTGTGGCCCTGAGTGGCCGGCTGCGTGCTGCGGTTCCGCACGGCGCAGGATGCCTCCCACACCCCGTGAAAACGGGCCGGCGTTGGGGTTCAGGGGCCTGTGGCCCTGAGTGGCCGGCTGCGTGCTGCGGTTCCGCACGGCGCAGGATGCCTCCCACACCCAAGCTGCCCATACCGCCAACTCAGACTTTTTTAAAAATACCAAGCACCTCCCACAAAATGACATCAGGAACCTGGGCTGGTGAGTTTTCCTTTCCAGGGAAAAGGCTGGCATTGGTGTTCAGGGGCCTGTGGCCCTGAGTGGCCGGCTGCCTGCTGAGGTTCTGCACAGTGCAGGATGCCTCCCACACCCAAGCTGCCACCAGTGCCAACTCAAGCTGCTTTTACAATCCCATGTGCTTTCTGCAAAATGACTTCAGGGAAGTGGACAAGTCAGCTTTGTTTCACAGGTAAATGGGCCGGCGTTGGTGTTCAGGGGCCTGTGGCCCTGAGTGGCCGGCTGCGTGCTGCGGTTCCGCACGGCGCAGGATGCCTCCCATACCCAAGCTGCCACCACAGCCAGCTCAGGCTGCTTTTAGTGTCCCAAGCGCCTCCTGCATACTGACATCAGGAACTTGGCGCTGTGAGTTTTCTTCACTAGGGAAAAGGGTGGGCGTTGGTGTTCAGGTTCCTGAGGCCCTGAATGGCCTGCCACCTCCTGAAATTCCTGACGGCGTTAGAATGGAGCCTGAGGCACATATTTGTATTACAGATGAGTGCTTTTGTTGCATATTGTATTTTTAATTCTTCCTTAAAAGATCGAACATCTTTCCACTGAGAAATCTAATACATTATTTTATTATTTCTGATTCCACATTTAGTTGGATCTCTGTGGTGCATGTCAGCCACTTGTCTACTCTGTATCTTTTTCTTCCTCTCTCAAAGGATTCTGTTGTTTGGATTATGCAATCATTGTGTTAATACCAGGTCAGATGGCCATGATGAAAACACACAGGACGAACAGAATTAAATTAATGTTTTCATAGAGAAAGCACAAGCTTTTTCTTGAGCAGCGAAAAGCATAATGCTTTAATGTACAGAGAAACATCCAGTGCCAATCCATAGGTATGCAGGTTGAGAGACTTGAATAATTCAAAACAGGGTCTGAAGTCACCTGCAGAGGTCATATCACAGACAGCTGCAAATGCCCTGTGTGTCACAAATGGAACAAGGTCAGGTGTGAAGAGGATGCAGGATAAGAATCCAGTGCTTTGCCACCCAAAAGGTTTCCTAACACCAAAGTTAAATTGCCACCTTCCTGCTGCAGTTGAAGCTCACATCTCTCACTCTGCCTGCCCACTATTTATTCACCTCATTCTTCAGTCTGGAAAATTCTTTCTTTATCTGCCTGATGCCACCTTGAAACCAGGACAAACCAAGCACCTGTGATTTAACCTCATGCCTCTCCGGCAACACCATCAGTAGCCTTCGATGACTTTGGCACTGAGCCTGTAACTCCTGGGGAAGCTGGGGGCACACACAGCTAAACACACATGTCTTACCATGTACTGCAAGCAGGGGAGAAGAGAGTGCAGAGAAAATCCAGATTTCAGCTTGAAAACTTGCAGATTTGGCTGCTAAACTCACCAGACCCCAAATGCCAAAAGGAAGTCTAAGACATCTGGAAAATTTCCATCCTCCTGATACTGCCTGTTCCCATGACGTCATTGCTAGCTCTCAACCAAGAGGGACACTCTTAGATGTCACTCAGTAACACCAGGAAATCCATCTCCCTCCACACACAAAGAGCTTTTGCATGTGAGAACCTTAGCCAAAATGTTCCACAGAAAGAGCTTGTGGCACAGAAGGTCACTAAGGATCAAGGAGCTTTAACAAGAGAAACCCCCCAACCAATGAAAAAAAAAAATTAAAGATTAAAAAAAAAGTAAACATCAAAACTTTGGTCCAACACTTCTTTTACCAGCAAAATTATGATGTTAAATAAGAAACTGCTGACACAAGAAAGCAAAGATTGTCTTTTTCCTTCATCCAGCTTTCTTAAACATATGGTCTCAGATACCCGGTAAAATTTTGTTAGAGCTTGGTAAATCCAGAAGTCTCAAAATAATTAACTGGAGCAAAGTATGAGAAGAGAATTGGGCATCATTGCTAGAGAGCCCTGTATTTCTTTAAATCAAGTAACAAAGACCAGATCCTGGTCAAGCCAATATTCCTTGTCTTTACAATCAAAATGCAGACTCATACACTAAGCAGACACTCTACCAAAGCTTACAACTCTATATTCTGTGAGTCTAAACCTCAAGATGAGATGTGCTATTTCCAATACCTCCAAAATCTCAATCTAGATGTCTTGGGTTTCCAGCCTAGGGTTCACACACCCTTGCAAGAGCACTAGGATACAATATTTGCTCATATGTCTGCATTGCTCTCAGGCAGAAATGGGAAATAAGTATTTGGGCCTAATGGAAGTAAATCAGCATTGTATAAATTATCTGCTATGGGTCATTCAGAGAACTGTCTTTGCAATTTTGTCTTCAAAGTTTTTCCTTGTACTCATTAGCAGTTAAAGCAGAAGGATAAAGAGGCAATTCTACCTCAATTTCTTTATCAGCTGGATCAAAATGTGTATATATTCTTCTGCAACCGTATTTCAAGGAAAAAAAGTCTTCAGCTGTAAATAGCAAAAGGTAGGTTGGGTATGAGTGAAACGGTGGTATACAAAACAAGGACTCCTTTGCAAATGTGTTTGTACTGGCCCACATAGGTATTCATGACCTAATGTAAAAACTGGTTTTTATCTCAACCTAAAGTAAGACAAGGGAGTAAGTCTGTGTTCATTGAAGTGAAGCACATTAACAAATGTCAGCTTTTCATGAACCTGACCTACTGGAGAAATTTAAACACTGACTTTTGTTATCCAGAAATAGGGTAGACTTTGGAGAACGAGTGAAACCAACTTCTGGAAAGATATGTGGAAATATCAGGGTTGATCAACACCTTTCTTCTGAGAAAATGGGAACAATGAAGGCTGTGTCCATCTCAGCAGACATCTTTCAGAACAGAATTATAGATAACACTGTGGTAAACTGATACAGAGAAAGGTAAAGTACTGAATTTACATATCATGCTCTCAGAAGAGCTCAGGCAACTTCCCAACAGATCTGAAGTACTTGTGCTGCGCTGATTTATTTCCAACCAAGAATATTTTTCCCATATTGGCATTTTAAAACAGGGTTTTTATACTAATTTCCATGCCATTACAAAAAAAAAAATGTCACAAACTAAAACTTAAGAAGTAACATTGAGAAAGAATCACTCTGAGTCCTCATTGCAGTCCTTGTATTCCCTCACTCACTTATTCTAGCTGTCATCCCATTGTTTGGTTAATGTTTTGTTAAAAATGGTTTTGACAAATGCACATTTTGTAGTGCAAACTGTTCCAAAAAAGAACACAGCAGTATTTTTATTCACAATAGTTCTAAAGACTATTGAGTAAAACAGAAGGATGACCTGTCAGCTGAGTTTATTTTCTTCGTCTAACTTAAAAAGTTTTAACTTCAAGTTCTTTAATGGAAGCACATGAAAAATTAAGACAATGGATATGACTACCAGTGATGCTTTCCCTAAATGGAGCCCTTCATCATAGCTGTTGAGCACTGGCAGAATCCCACTCATTTCATTTGCACAAGCAACTCCAAACGCTTCATCACACACATGAAAACTGCCATAAGGATTTACCGCACACCACAACACCACTGCTGGCAGTAGAAGTACAATGTGCTACTGATCACACAATGTTTTCTCCCTCAAATCTATCAAGTGAAACTTCCCATAAAAGTAGTTTCTAGCACTGAGTCTCATCTCCCTTCAGTAAGTTATAAGTAGGGCAAAATGAAGATGTATTTCCCACGTAAATTAAAATTGTTCTTATGATTGCAATATTTGTGTCCCCAAGAGAAGAAGAGTGTTTGAGGTGGGTGGATAAACAAATATTCTAATCACATTCTTTTGAATGCTGCAATTTGATTTCAACATCAGTTAAGTTTTTCCTTTTAAATTTCTCCTCTTAGCTCAGTGGGAACTATTAAAAAAAACAACAAAAACATGTCCTTGTAACTTACTGCTTTTCGATCAGTTATGATTTATTTGCATGTTTATTTTCCTTGTTATTGGCTTAATGTATTTTCCTTTTTTATTCCTGTTTTCACAGTGCATTTCAGGGATCAGCTCCACTTGATTTCTAGCTGCTGAGTGATTAACCCCGGGGGGAGTCCATCTGCAAACCCTACGAGCCAGCTGGGTTACATTCCCTCATGCTTCCAGCTCCACTGGCTGTATTTTTACCATGCTGCCAGGGTGGATTCTAGCTGCTCACCTCGGAACTCTGGTGGTGAGGAAGGATTCATGTTCTCAGTGCTGGCCCAAGGCTGCACTGACAGAACACTGAGCACAGGTCACAGCTGCTCTGGATTTGGGTCATCCCCACGTCCTCCCTGTGACTCTGCCTCTGGGTCATCCTCATGCAGCCATTGAAGGACAGACAAGTCTGTAGCTATGATATTCTATGAAAAATCCTTCGCTAGGATTTTTCCCTCCTGGGAAGCTGAGGAGCCTCAGGAGAGAAATGTAAACAATAATTATCTGCTGCTGTGGAATGCAACAGGTGCATCTTCCATTGGTCCATGTGGATTGTTTTCACTTGATGACTAATCACAGCCCCCTGTGTCGAGCCTGTGAGCAGTCACAAGATTTTGTTATGCATTCTGTTCTTGTTCTTTCTAACCTTCTGATGATCTTTTCTCTCTATTCTTTTAGTATAGTTTTAATGTAGTATTTTAATATAATATATATCATAATATAACAAACCAGCCTTCTGAGAACATAGAATCCAGACTCACGTCTCCACACATGGAGCACCAGACACGACACAAGTCAGCTTTTCAGAAGATACCAAGACCTGCAGTATGGGAAAAGTGAGGAGGCTCTCCATGGGACACGGCATGCAGGCTATAATCCACCTCATCAGCTGCTTGGTGGAAATGCCTCAAGGATGCTGCAGCAAACCTCCTGCTTTTCTGGTTTACCAAGCTATCTTCATTGATTGCAGGGGACTAAATGCAAAGGGATAAAGGAAAAAAAGCCTTCAGGAAAAATTAAAGTCTCAAAGCAGTGTCAACATGCACCTATTGTGTGTGTTGCACTTACACGTGGGAAGTGCTAGGAGTGAATTTTTGAATGTTAAAGTCATTAAAACAGCACCTCTGGAATTAGCTTCCTATGTAATATAGTACTGTAAATAACATCCCGTTTGCATGGGCAGATTGTCACTTCGTGCAGTGACATGTCAACAGTTTTTAGTGGCAGTACAGGCAATGTCTGAAGTCCTTTAACTAACAGGACCCTATTAATTTATTGGATTTATGGCTTAGCCATGCAATTGCTTTACGTTCTACAAAAAGACATTACATTTTGCAATCTACACAACGCACAAGTGTCTGATGTCTTCCTAGTGTTTCCCTCTATCAGTGAGTGATAGGAAAAGCACAAGAGAATTTGAGTGGAGCAGGGTCCTGGATCTGGGCTGGAGAGAAGGCAGCCAAGGGAGAGAAATAAAGGAACAGTGGGACATGGGGAGACTGCGTGACACTACTGCTTGTAGCGAGGTTTACAAGGTTTGGAAGCGAAGAAATCCTGAAAAAGCTACTATGGGGAACATGGGAATGCCAGTAAGAGCAGCAGTCCAAGGAAAGCAAGACCAAGACTACAGAAATGAACTGAGACAAAGGCACTCAAATCATCAGAGGCAAATGCACAGTAAGTAATAAGTAAGTACATATTTATATTTCTCTTCACTTTGTATTCACAGAGCTCTTTGAAATGCAGGAGTAAGTTTCTGAGAGGCTTAAAGGATTTAGCCATCTAGCTAAAATAAACAAAACACTCCTGTCTGCTGGAGGAGCAGTAGATAAGACTAGTTACAAGAAATGCTTAAACTAGTTGTTACAAAAAGAAAAACAATCTAATAGAAACAAAAAAAAAAAAAAAAACCCAAGCCCAATAAAAAAACCAAAGAGCAATAACAAAAAAACCAACAAAACAAAGCAAAAACCAAAACAAAAAGAACAACAACAACAAAAACCACCCAAACATTCCTCTGTGACTTCCTTGTTAATTTTAAGTATGTGAGTATTGCTACCACTCCACCTGTTCTGTGGGTCTTGGTGTCCCAACAGGAGAAAAGAAACACTTGAAAGGTGGAAACACAAGAAGGACTTGGGAGAAACCATTCAAAAGGGGTATTCCTCATTATTCAAGCTGCCCTTTCCAGTCACTTTTTTGTGCTCTTGCTCCTGGGAATGATCAGCTGCAGCTTTGAAACACAGGAGTGCTCAACATCAAAAAACCAGACCACATGGACACGTCCCAGATATTACCACATCACTATATTACAAAAAAGTCAAAAAAGTTTATTGCCCCTCCTCACTTCAACCATTATCTCTGCCCTCAGTGTTTCCAAAAAAGGGTTGGTGGAAAAGATTAGCAGTGCCAAAAATATTCCTCATCCAGAAAATACAGAAGAGAGCTTGAACTCAGACAATCCTCACTTGATATTTTTTCTTGTTATGAGTTGGCAAGTAGCTGAAATTTTACATGGCAAAAACCCAAACGATATTTGGAGATTAATCAATACAATGAATTCTTCCCATGAGAAGTTTGAAGAATGGGGGAGAAATAGATGCTATATAAGCAGAACCTAGAGAATAATGATGTGGATGCACATAGAAGTCTCTCCTGTGATACTGTGAACAGATTATTTGCTGCACTGTTGCCTGGCCTCTAACAGAAGGAACACATCCATTTTTCAAAACAATGCTCAGGAGTATGAAAAAAAACCATAATGGGCAAGTCCCACATGACACTGATGGGAACTTTCCATTCTGAAGTATGAAGAGGCTCCAAGCACACGACATACAGCCAGATTTCATTTTTCCTGCCGTATCTGAGGTGTGCCTAGTTATCTCTTTTGTGTAAAAGAAAAAAAACCCACACTAATATTTCAAGACACGGTCTCTGCAATGTTTAAGGGCACACTGAATGAAATCTGGATGCAAGCCTGTTTAACAGTGGCAAAATTAATTACTAGGAAATGTCCATTCCTCACCTGAGCATTGCCTGGGCTGCTCACCCTGTGTTCTGACCTGCAGTTGTGTGTGGGCAGCCTTGCAGACCTTGTGCAGCTGCTGTGCTTTCTCAACACGTCTGAAACTTCAGTTGGTAACAGACCTTTGACATCTTTCACACATTCCTTTTTTGAGGCAGTGGAAGGACAATTTATTTTCAAGACACATAGTTATCCACCTTCCCCCGGCCACTCTCCCAGAGGTCACCCAATAATTCCATTACAACACAATGTGTTTTGCATGCTGGCATTATCTGATAGTTCTCCTTGTGTGTTTTAAAGGCTTGTTTTCTGTGGTTACTGAAAATTGGCAAGTGTCACGAGTGACTGAAGAAAGCAAGCAGTGCACAAAGCCAAGGGAGAGTGACATTCAGACTGGTTGTGTACACTCTTAAGGTAGACACCCTAAATACACACCCCTGTCAATTATTTACTAATCTCATCTCCATTAGGATCTGTTTACAAAGCTCTAAACATAAAGAAATACAGTAAGTTCCCATTTCCCAAGTAGAGGATAAGAACGTGTGTTGTTTTCTCCTTGAAATGGAAACACTAGAAGTGAATGTTACAGCCCTTCAAAATGTTTTCAACAAGACATTTTTCATTAAATAAAATGTTATTTGATGACATCTGGAGTTTAGTTCAGGTAGGTATCTGGGATCTCAAGTGAAGTCACAAAGATCACAAATTAAAAATAAAAATCTGACTTGGGAATCTGAAAATGGATGTTTCAACAGCTCTACTTCACAGACGGTAAAAGGTTTGATCTTGTTCCAATGGGGAATTTCAAAACCTTAGAGACTGTTGCAAGACAGAATTTCATGTTCCTCAGCCAGCTCTTGTTAGCATAGTCATGATAACCATAATCAGAGATTTATGTAGTCTTTTATCCCTATAGAACTTAAAGCAGTTTGCAAGCGACTGTGATCATAAAAAGCATGTATGAAACAGTCACACTCATACTTCCCCCTAAGTTAAAGAGGTTAGTCTGCACTGAAGTATGACAGCTGTTGAAGAAACTGCAGAGTTACAGTTTAGGAATAAGTGTGAGGTAAATTCAGCAACTAATTGAACAGCAAAAGGGTTTTAAGTAGGCAATCTATAATTCTTATAACTGAATTTAGCTATAAGATGAAAGCAAGCAAGCAGGCAGGTTTTACTGAAAGGATTTATAAAACATGCATCATCTGATGTCTCAAGAAAGCCTCCTCCCATCTGTGCTTGCCCCTGAAAGCCCAGTTTTAGTCCCTAAGCTAAGCACCATGAGCCTGCTTTCACCTGATGCAGCAAAACCTGAGTCAGATAGGTTTGTGAATAAGGTTTACTAGTGTCTGGAGAAGTTACTACATCACTGCAAACAGCTTCTCCAAGACCACCAAACAAGAAGTGGAATGTCATGGGAAATAATTTACATTACTGGATTAAAAAAAAAAAAATCCAATCTGTGCAGTTACATGCACAAAATTTGAGGCATACTTATCACATCTATAAAGTTAAGCAGAGAACATGAAGACAGTTGACATGATTCCAAATAGGCCAAAAAGGCATTTCTCATTCACACAATTTTAGAAGCTCCACAGGCCAATCTCATACCACTTGGGGCTTAAACTCATGAAATACTCCTGTGAGATGCTTTAAAGATTATTGTGTCAAAGAGCAAAGCAGAAACCTCTGACAGGGAAGAAATTTCCAGGAGTTTCCCGAGACAAGCTTAGCAGAGCACACAGCTGCTGAAGTACAGTTTCTGCTGAGAGAAAAACAGCTACCTCTGTTAAAAGCAAAGACAAGAAATTTGTGCAGTTCTGCACAGGAAAAATACTCACCAAAGTGGCAAAGAGCTGCAAAAACACTGACAGAAACTTTGCCATTATCATGGCTGTGGGATGTCATTATCACTGCAGTGAATCCTTGTGCACTGAAGGCAAGAGACCAAAAAAGTAGTGTAAATATTGTAGGATTGTTGAATGAGATGCTGCTCTTCTGAATCTGTTTGAATTTATCAGAAATAAAACCATTTTTTCTTTTAGAAAGATGGTTGATGGAATCTTCTCACATCAAGTTTAATTGCAATTATGAAGTCATATGTAAGCTAACAAATAAAAGCTACTAAAAAGACTAATTACGCTGATATTTTAGCCTTTTGTTTTTTGTTATACATAATGGATACAACCTTTTTTATTATACCAGAATAAAGAGGACAAATCAGTTAGATTTGACCATCTCCTCAGTGTCCTCAACCAAAGTAGAATTTTTAAGAGATTTAAAAGCTTATCAAATAGTGGGGTCATTAACAGAGAGAAAAAGCCCCTCTTGCTCCCTCCCTGAGGCTTTGAGGTATCTCTTGGCAGGCCTGAATCCCTTGTGGGGGGCTGTTCTGCTGTGCCCCTTGCCATGCACAGTCTGGATCCAAAGGTAAGCCAGTTTGCCACGGTTTCCTCACAGCCTACTTTGCTCAAACCTAAGCAGTGAAGCGTGCTTGGACTCACTCAAAATCATCACACACCTGAAATGGAGTGAAAAAGAAACAGTTTAAGCAAAACTGAGTCCTGACAGAACTGGTAATCTCTGAACCCAAGCAGGTTCTAGTGAAGGGTTCCCAGGCAAAAAGGGAGAACAGAGTATAGCAAAGGGACTTCAAAGTTCTTGATGCAACTCAAAGGAAAGGGGAAATGGAAAGAAGACCCTAAACAAAATTTAAAATGTTTCTTTTTCCAATGAAAGGCCTCTCAGAGAAAGGAGCACAAATATGTTCCTGTTCATAAAATGATGCTCTTTCTCTCTCACTGTGGTCTCTCCCATATGAAGTTGGGAAGATCCCAGCAGCAATTGTGGAGTCTGCCTAGTGTTTCTCATTAGGTTCTTAAGAAGTCCTTGCTAGTGAAATCCACAAGAGAAAATTAATAAAGCAGGGATGGGCACACAGAAAAATTGAATTCTGAATGGATATTTCTGTGGTGCACAGTGAGGTGCCCTTGACTGCAGTGAAGTTCTGTTCATTGTACACCCTGCAGACTGTACCAAACCCTTTCCATACATCTCAGCAAAGACTGGCTAGCAAAAAATGGCATAGTCTCACTAGGGAGCTGAAGACTGCTGGGCTCATTTGCAACGAAGGTGATGGAGCTGGATTTAATGCTGCCAAGTTTAAGTTTGAACTTCACACTGATAATAATTTTCTGTTGCTTTATCTTCTAAAGCACAGTGTCTTGTCTGCCCACATCTGGGGAAAGGTCTCTCTTCTGTGTTCTTCCTGCATCTCCTGTGGCACTGCTTTCACACAGCCTTGTCCACAAAAGGAGAGGGATCTCTCTGTCAGACAAGAAAGTTCTTGTTGGTCCCACAGGCCAGGTCAAAACCCTGTTCCATGGACACACAATAATGCCACTAAGCACACAGAATCCAATGGAATGTGGACTTGAGGCTTCACAGTCTTGGGGGCTTGACTTTTAAACATGACAAATTTAAGACAGCACTTAAAAGGACTGACCCCTACAGAATTTGTTCAAGTTTCATGAACACTTCAACTTATATGAATTAACTTCTGCTAAATATTTTGCCCACAGAAAAACATCTAGACACTGTTAAAGTTCCATCTAAAGCGCTTTTAATATCACTTATTATTCTCTTTCAACTAATGGGTATTAGAGCCACAAATTAACTCTTGAGGACAGTAGAAACTTACCCCTTTGCTTGAGGAATGGGCATCAAAACAAGCTCACTTCCTTTCCCTCATCGACAGACAACTTGCACCCAACTTCAAATCCCTTCTGAGTCAGGCAGAAGCATGAACTTCAAGTGTGGAAAGAAAATAAAACAAGAGCACCCCTGGTAAAGGAAGACTTCAGGGGGAACCTGTGGTTTGATCAAACTTTTAAGAATATGAAAGAGGAAAGTGCTACCGAACTCCAGACATTCCTGCAGGGATTTGGAAGAGTTTAAAGTCCTTGAATGACACTGTGAGACTAAAGGGCAGAAGCAGAGGAAGAAAAATGGGGTACAAGACAAATAAACAGCATATTTATCTCGGTATAGAAGCATCTCATATGGCACAAAACTTCTAGAAGATGATGGCAACTCTGAACTGCTTGGCAGAAAACAAAAAGAGACATAAGGAAAATGGCATAAAGTTGAGCAACAGGGGAAGGTGTGAGATGAGATATGCAAGCTACAGATTATGTGCTTGCCAGGTTACCCTCATCAGCCAAAGCCAATGCTGCTAAAAAATTCCAGGCACACAAGGTATTCCTCAAAGTCTTTTAACCTGGAAGTTAAGTAACTGGATGTTACTTAACCAGTATTTGTTCCTTAATGTGAGCAGTTAGGGGTTTCAGATTTCTCAAACTGCACTCTATTTTTTCCATGTCTTCAAAACAGGAACAAGTTTCTAGAGGTCAGTGAAAAGTTTCATATCTTCAGGAATACAGACCTTCACCTTTAGTTGCACATGAAGCCTGGGTCACTGAGGGCTCTGCCTCTCTTGTGGCACAGCCCCAGCTCCTGCTCCAGTCCCTCAGGTATGAGCCAGCCTGGAAACCCAAAGGTATTTGGCCTTGAGACAAAAATGGGACACGAGGGCGTTCACCTACAAAGCATGGGCTGCCGCAGTGTTATTGCTGACTCTACAGTTATTTGTTTTCAGATCAGTTTTTCCACTTTTGCATCTTCATGTGGGGTGAATGTGGGTTTGGCTTTTATTCATTAGAGATCTCTTCTATCAAAAGAATAAAAAAGGCAATAAAAAGTAGTAACACCATCCCCAGTCTAATTTTGATTTCAAGACTGCCTTCAGACTTGCTTTACATAGGTTTTATGATGCAGCATTAAAATTTGTTTGGACAAGATACCTATCATTGCAACAATAAAGAACTTTGCACTAGACCCTAAGTATTCTTCCCCATGGAAATGTTAACACCCAAGCAGTTTTCACCCTGATCATTCAGTTTTCTTTCTATTTCTTTCTATTTTCCAATGTACCAGTGCACTGTGAATAGTACATAGGAATCTGTCTCCTTGCCAGCAGATAAGTAAATTATAATCACCCTCAACAAATAAAGCAGCCTAAATTTAGGTGCATAAACACAAACTTGCAGTGAAGTAATTGACTTGCAATCTACACAGGATTAAACAATGAACAGAAGAGAATGCATGGTTGTGACAATTATTCTCTAAAAGCTTTAAAAGTATTTGGGCTGCATTGGAAACAGTGATTCTCATGTGAAAATCTTAATTAGTATGTAAAATGTCCTTATTTCGACTTGCTATATCCTAAGAACTTCTCTTTATGATTTTTTTTCTTTTTTAAACTAGAAACAATAAAGTGGTAATTTTTTACAATGGTGTGGAAGATTTAAATGACTGTTCTATAACTGCACTCTCTGGCTGGATAATTAGTTCTCCATCTCAGGATTTTTTTTCCCTGCTTAAAAGAAGTCTTCCTCACAGTTGAAAATAAGTCAAATTTAATACA
This sequence comes from Pyrgilauda ruficollis, assembly GCF_017590135.1. NCBI lineage: Eukaryota > Metazoa > Chordata > Aves > Passeriformes > Passeridae > Pyrgilauda > Pyrgilauda ruficollis. Next base: position 5,344,289 of record NW_024525045.1, read on the forward strand.
AGACAATATAACATAAGGCAAATATAATAAATTTCCTGCAATGCTACATATTTCAAATTTTTTATGTTGCCTATTTTGATAAAAATGTGCCAGAATTACAAACCTATTCCCCTAGAGGAGAAAGTGAGGTATCACTGAACATAATATGTGTATATTCAAGGCTTCTTCATTGTTTTTTCCGTGGTATCTAGATTTAAAACAGATTAAAGTCTTAAACCTACAATGAGGCAGTTAGGAGACTCCAGGTGAATCATAGCTGATCTTTAATTTGAAGGTTCAGGTGAGTCATTACTTTTTTTAATTTCCTGATTACTAAGCTCCCCAACATACAGATCAGCACCCTGGATTAATTATGAATAACAGCAGAAGCACAGGAGAAATATCACCCACTTGTGTCTGAGCTGGAGAAAAAAAATAAGGTTCCTGCCAAAACCACCCCCAATGCAATGCAGAATGGCTGGAGGTTCTTTAATAATATTATTGGATGTGATTTCAGTTCAGATGAAGGAGGAGAGGAAAAAAAATCAAAATATTAAATAGAAAACAATTTTCTTTACAGACTTACTCCATCTTGTGTGTGTATATGGGTTTACCCCTGGCAGGGTAGTCTAGAACACTACCCAGTTCCTCACATTGTCTGGTTGGAATTGCATTCAAAAGGCATTAAACCAAACGGTGCACATGAACCAAAATTATTAAACCTTCTCTATTGTTGCTGCTTATACTATATATGAGTGTCCTATGTCTGCTAAAGGAATAAAAATGTATATTCACAGTCAACCTAACATCTCCATGATTCAGGGACAGGACTTGGCTTGTCCAAACAATGACAAGCCTCAGATTTCATGTCACTGCTCCACCTCAGCTGATATAGGCTGTATCATGGTGTGTCACATCTGCAGCTTATTCATGTGAATTCCACGAAGCTAAACCACTTTAGGAGCTGACAGTCTTGGTCTGGGTTATTTTTCCCTTCACATTAGTGCTACAGTATGGAATTAACTACCAGGGTAGTAGTACTGAGTTTTATCCTTTTCTGCTTAATATTGCATAGCAAGGGACTGGTCTTTGATTGCAACATTAACCACCATACCACACAGTGAGGATGTGCAAAGCTTAAAGACACTGCTTGCTGGTGCTTTAACCTCACATGGCACTGAGGAGATGCAATATTCTTCAATTGCCATGTGCTAATAAACAATTTAACCCAAAAAAATGCTAAAGAGAAACCCATACCTGGCCTAGCCAAAACAAGCAAAAGAGCACCATGCTCTAAGCAGCTGTAAGAAATGTAAATCTTTTGTGCAGAAAAGCTCTGCCCTCTGGCTATGCTGCAGGATGACAGGATCCTGTCAGGATCCTGGCTCTCCTGATCAGTGGGCAGAGACCAGCTGGGCAGGGTGGTGCAGGCTGGGTCACACCCTGGGGTCTCCTGCTGTCTCCATTAACTGTGTGTGGGACCTACAAATTCCTGCCTCGAGGCTCAGCACCTCCTTCAAGCCAGCCCAGGCAGCTCCCCTTCCCCAGAGGCAGACACTGAAATTCCCTTGTTCAGAGCCAGCCCAGAGCTGCTCCACTGCAGCTCTGCCCGTGCTGAGCTCTGTCCCAGCTGATTCACTCGGCATCATGCAGATCCCAAAGATATCTGAGAAACCAAAATATGTGGTTTTTAACCCTTCCAGCTTCTCTGGCCCAGAACCCTGCACACAGAAACACCCAACTCTGCAGCAAGCAGTGCAGGCAAGCAGAGCCATTATCACAGATAGCCATGAGCACAGACCCCTGCCCTGAGCAGGAGGTGGGGTGCAGAGCCCTGCACAGCAAAGCACCCACAGCAGAGGGGTGCAGGGCTGAGACCCTCATCTACTTGCTGACTAAAGGAAATTACAGATAGGGGTGCAGAGAGTACAGAGAATTTTATTAATCTTGGTAAGATCCCTCTCTAAATATATTAAATCATCTCTCGTTCTTAGAGAAAGCAGCTTTGAATTTCTAAGCCAGCTGCTGTATATACTCCAGGGAGTACTGTCACACGTATATTTGCAGCAGCTGAGTCTCAGCACAGCATTTTTCTGTCTGGGGAGATTCACCAGCTAAAAGACAGTCAAAATGCAGAGTCCCAAACAGCAGTGTGGAAAGGAGCTGTCACCTGGCAGGTGTTCTCTGATGTACCAAGCAGTGTTCTCTGCATTAACATGTTAGGATAATGGAGATGGAACACTGAGGAGAGGAAGAGAAAGCTGCAGCTTGTGATCAAGTCTTTGTAAATCACTGCTTCACACTGAGAAGAGAAGCACATGGATTATAACATGCCAATATTTTGTTGTAGGGATCAGACTAGCACAGTATCAGAGCTCTACAGCAAAGACTCGGTCCTGTTTCTCTGAAATGCCTGTGCTTTCCTTCCCCCCTTCTCACTTCCTTAAGTTCTTTCCAGAGCATGAAAAAAACCAGAGAGGCATCCACAGAGAGTCTGCTTATCTCAAAGCCTGACTATCTTCTGCCCAGAATGATACCAGAGCCCTACAGAATCTCTGTGGCAGCTGTGGAGCAGAACATCTAAAGGTGTCAGCAGAAGGAGGTGAACTGAGGTTGTATAGACCTGGTCATAAGAAATGAAAGTATTCAGAAATCATTGATAGTATTCAAGAATTAAGTGCCAATGTTTCAAAATAAAACTCTTCCCTAACTTTCATCCTATTTCCTGCCTGCAAACTTGCAGAGAAGGTAAATAATATTATTTCATTTTATTGTGGGGAAACGGAGAAACAAAGCAATAAAAAGATTTGTCCATAATAATCCAAAAAACCCATGACAGAGCTGGACATCTCTCTGAATCCTGGACCTTTGGATAGGAGTTATGGAGAGGGCACCCCAGCAATGCTCTGGGTCTCTGGTGTTAGTGCTTGGCCAGAGAGCCCTGGCTCTGCCCAGTGCCAGACCCACTGCACACAGCAGACACCCCACAGAGCTCCCACTGCCACCAGAGAAGGATGAAAGCAGCTCCTCAGGAGCTGCAGGGCAACCACATGGTGAAGATCTCCAGCACAACACACCCTAAGTAAGCAAATACTGTCAATAATACCCAATTAAAAGAAGAAAGTTAAAAATAAAAAAAAAGTGACATTTTCCTCCACTTGTTGCCAGCCAAGTGCTGCTGTTCACCCAGGTAAAAATATTACTTGTGTCTACAGCATGGTAGAAATATACTTTATTATTAGCAGTTGCTCAGAGGCAGCTGTGTAAACTTTCTCCTGATTCCTGCTGGTGGGTTGAGCAACAATTTGATTTACCACATTCAAATTTCCTTCTGGTTGTTCAGTCCATTGCATATACACATCAGAGGACACCACAGAAAAATTCTGACTTGTCTTCAGTTTAAACTATTAATGTAATACTTTGACTCATACATCTCTCACACTATAAATGTTTTGTTAATATGATACAGTATTCAAGATGAGGATAAATCATGGCTGTAAAAAGAATTTGCTTTCCACTTCCAAAACCACCCTTTAAGTACCCACATAGAATATTGACCTATGACTCAATGAAAGCCTAGTAAAAACTAATTTAATAAATGCAAATCTATTAATAAACCCAGCTAAAATGTGGAATGAGGATGTTCACCTTCTCCTTAGTTTTTTCATTGTGCCAGGAACAGAACAGGGGATTAAGGCTATGATTACTTTTCTGCTGGTCTCTATACCAGTTCATTTCACAGAAGGGACACTGGGACTTTAAACACTCTTGGAATAATAATCAACTGATCATTAGTGATTTCAATACAAAATTGAAGCAGTAGCAAACCACTGAAAAGCTCAAGCCACTATTCAAAGCTCAGCCTGTGTCCATTCTAATCTGAACCAAAAAAGACAGCTGGTTCTGGGACCAATTCAAGATAGTTTGGTAGGCCTAAATTGGAGCTGGAAGTAGGAGCTGGCTTGCTAACAAAGCATTTTTTTTCACAGAAAGGATAAATTGTAGAAAATTTTCCAACACTTCTACATGCATTGCTAGAATAGCTGAATTGCTTTAAACCATTTCTACTATTAACAAACTTTCACTAGTTTCAGAAAACAACATACTTTCCAAAGTATTTAACAACCATATGTATATATGAAAGAGAGAAAAATATTTGTCCCTCCATAGATATTTATTATCCAATCATAAACTAGATTTTCCTCCCTGAGTTCCCTTCCTGAGTAGTATAATTTTTCTGCAAGAAAGGAAAATACTGATGCCTGGTCACAAGTTGGGATCTTGATAACAGCAGAAGTCAGCATTAACTAATTTGAAAGCAGTTCAAGTGACCCAGGTTCAACATATTCATTAAAGATTTATATGAAGCCATCTGCATTAAAACCCTGAGCCAAAGGTTCCATTATACTGGAAAAAACCCAAAATGAGAGTTTGATGAAAGTTACTGCAGAAAAGCAATTTGAATGATTGCTTAGGAACAGTAAATGTAGGTTCTTTCAGACTCAGGTAACACCCTGAGCTAGGAATACCTGCAGTATTTGCAGCCTAGAATAAATAAAAAGAACCTGCTGTGTATTACAATTTGGGCACCTTGGATTAATTTTAAGAACATCTATATTCATACAAAATTATGACAACATCAATTTGTTACAAAAGTATTTACATATGTAATTCTGCCTATATATTTACATATGTATATTCTGCCTACATCTCGATTGTTTAAGAAGTCTGAAATGTTTTTAGCTCTTTGGGAAAAATCAGCAGTGAACTTCCAGCTCAAGCTTCAACTTAGGCATCAAGTCACTATAGGCTAACAAAGCCTGTCCTGCAAATTACCCAGCCCACTGTGCATATGCTGAATCAGTGCTTTTCAAACCATCAAAGTCTTCACAGGAAGCCTTAGTCCTGTAACAAGTTGATCTCACCCACATCAGAGATTTGGAGAGATCTTTGCACCCCATAGATCAGCTCAAATTGTGCTTTCAACCAGAAGACAGGCTCCTTTTCAGTCTAAGTAGGAGAAAAGTAAACTCAGTCTTACCCCTGGAAATTTTTCCATTACTGCTGGGTTTCTTCTGCTCCCTAAAAGGCAAAAGAACTTAATCTGTGTTTAAAGAATGCAGAGTACAGAATTTTTTGAGCAGCCTCTTGAGGCAGGTGCACTTTCACACTAAATATGTCGTGATCTAGCCAAAGAGGAACCCCATCCTCTTGTGGCTCTGTGTTCTTCTGTCACTGCTGCGGCTTAGGAGAGCTAAACCCTTCTCCTTTAGGAGGGTGTTCAGGTTTGATTGGCACCGTACCTCACAGGGAGTTGTCTTCCCAACCAGGGTCTAAAGAAGTCACCAAACAGTCACATATTCACTCAGTGATCTTTTGAGCTCAGCTGAAGTTGAGCCAGCTTCTTTGATGAACTCCATGCTACAAATGCCAAGTCTCTGAGGAAATGGAGTCCTGGTTTTGGCACTGAAAATAAGGTCTTTAAATTATATTGTGTGGCTCCTAGATAGGGAAAAAGTCAGGTTTAGCTCCCTCAGCATAAAGTCTTCTAAGTAGATGAGTCTCCAATTAGAGAAGGATAGAAATCACTCATGATTTCTATTAGTGCCTCAGATTTATTTCTAGTTAAAGTAGACTAACTAAATTCCACAATTCATGATGTTTATTCTTTCCAGATCAACATACAGTCAGCAAACAGCTACTTGAAAATGTCCAAGTAGCTCTGCTGTATTTGTGACTGCCTTCTGCAGCTCAGAACCATAAAAGGTATAATACACAATTTTTTCCTCTTTCTAGTTTTCTTTGTTTTTCTCTCTCTTTTTGGCAGATGTCAAATTAAAAAAATCCTGCACCTCTAGAAGTTCTCGCAGCAGACTGGGCCAGCCATTAACTGCACTGCCATTGGAACAAAAGATTTGTGAGGGGCAGAGCCTGTGTAGTCAGAGATCAGCTCATCCCAGTTCCAGCCTACCTGCAATTCCATACTCCTCAGTCACAAACCATGCTTCCTGCAGGGACATCTCCATTGTAGGGGCGGCTTGAGGATTTTTTTTCACAGGAGGATCTCTTTTCACAGGATGACACAACTGTCAAGTTGCTTTGCCTTCTTTGCCTACAATAAGAATGGCAGAAGCAAAAATTTGTCTCTGAATTGCAACATAAGTGATGAGGTTTTCCCTCCTTTATTTTTTTCACTTATATTTTTATTCAGAGAGAGGATCTTTAGAGATGAGGTTGTGCATGGAGCTCATCCTTCAACTTCAGCTGCTTGAAAAGAGATGCCAGAGATCACTGAATCACCCTTAACTTGCTGCCTCACCTTAAGGGAAATGGATTATCAATGGCTTAGCTGAACTCCAGGTAGGGAGCTGAAATGGATTGCAAAAGCTCCTGTGCAAATTCTGTAGGGACAGGTGGGTTCAGAAGCATTAAACTGTTAATCCAATGAAGAGGAAGGGACTACATTCATTGCACATGCAATCAAACAATATAATTAAGCTTATTTTAAAGGAATGGCTGATTTGTGGAAGGAAGAATGTGAATTTGCATGACAAATGTACAGTTGCCTTCCCACAAATATAAGTCTGAAATAATGGCTTGTTTCACACCTACTGTATTGTAGAAGACAAGAGAGAAGGGCTGTATTTATTGCTGCCCACACCCACACCAATTTATGGCCACAGTTCTTTTCCAACAGCATAAGCTATGTTTTGGTCCAGGACAGATAGCCAGAAGAAACATGAAGTCAAAACCAACCAGAACTGGATATAAACATGTGTTCACAAGTGTCTGATCAAATTTATGATTTTCAATAATATGTACCTACATTTAAGTCTATTTTACTAGGAGACTGCAAAATAAATACTGAATTGTTTAAACTATTTTTATTTTCCATGACCTCTAATATTGCTGCACTGCAAAATAGGATCTCAAAATTAATGATTTCACCACAGAGGAATCTGAAAGATTTTTACCTCCTTCCCAGGTCCTATATTTAGGAAGTGTCCATACACTTTATAATCTTTCCAGTGGCAAAAATAGTTATCCTCACTAGAAATACCTTTACCTTTACCTGTTATATTTGCATCTATGTTATTATTATTTTTTTTAATAATACAGAGAAACTAAGGAAGAGTAAAATTGCTTATAAATACATCTACAGAGAATAAATCTTGTTCTGGAGGGATTTTGCAATATGTTGGATCCAGGTTTTGTTCTGACTGGAAATTCTCCAAAGGAATGTTTTTCCATAGGAAAATGCTGATTCATCAAACCCCAAGCATTTAGCAGTAGAAAAGGCCAACTACAGTGGAAATCTATCTTCTAGTGGAACTCTGCCCAGGCTTCTGCCAGCTTGCCTGAGGCACTGTGCTGCACAGATGGGAAACCAAAGCATCCCAAAACTAAAAATAAGAGGTCTGACATGGAGATAAGACCATGGAACGCTCATTAGCTCCTGTTGCCAGTGTCCTACATTTCCAAGGTTTCTCATTCTAAGTCAGTTCAACTGGAGGATTGCTGGGTTGGCAGAGAAGGATTCAGGGTCATGAAAAGGTAAATACCTATCATCTCCAGGGCCAGGATGCCCCACTGCTCTTCCCCCATTTGCCAGCCAGACAAAGCTCTGTTTTATGAGAACACTTTAAAACCCACGCAGCTCATGTGAAGCACAAAACATATAATTACCACTTCTTCTGGCAAAGAAAAAGTTTCTCTAAACTTTCTTTCATCCTGAAAACCAATTCCAGCTCTGTAAAGCCTTTCATGGAATTATGATGTCTTCTACAATATTCCTATTGAGAATTCAGAGCCATTCCCTTTACCATTAAATGCTTAAAAGGGTCAGAGAGGCATCTTCTCCCCAAGCTGAATAATATTTGGTATTTTTGCCAAGTGAGGAAATTTTATTAAATATTAAATTAAAGAGTCATTAAAATATATTGAATTACAGGTATAGGCCAGCTTACCCCAAACATTCCCAAAATACATCTGGGAGCTGCAGGTGCTAAGACACCCTGAAATGGGCCATGGACTTGCCACCCACAGTTCTCCTACACCCACAGGACATTTATCCACCTCACAGCTCCTGGGAATGTCAGTGCACTCACACTCACCCACAAAAGAAAGAACAAGACCACTCCAAGTTCCTGCTTGGAGCTCACAGCCTGGGTAACTTGTGGGATAAATCTCCAGGGAAGTTCATGACAAGACATCTCCCAAATTCTATCTGGCTCTGTTACTGTAGATACAGGCCCATGGCAAAGGGCTCGCACTGAAGGATGACCTGGCCTTGCTGATGAGGAGAGCAGCCGTGCCCATAGCTGGGGGTGAGCTCTGCCAGCCAGAGCCCAGGTGAAAGCACACCCGGGCAGCAGATTGCACAAACAGCCTTGTACCCTTCTTGTACCTCATCAGCTCTTCCCATGCATAAACACTTCTCAGGGCACAAGGCCACCACAGGCTGCACTGTGGGCATTGCTCCCTGCTCCACAGGGAAGGACTGAGCATTTCTCAGCACACCAAGAAATCCAGTTCTATCTTTCCACTTTATTTAATTTGGACAATTCTATTCAGAGCCAGAGCCAGCAGCAACAAGGGCTTGACTACAGGAGTGCCAAGTGGCTGATGCTCAACATAAAGAAGCCAGAGAATACAAACTCCTTCAGGAGCAGGATTGCTATTATGGGCATTGGAGTTCTTAAATCTGTGACAACTTTAGATATCTCTGTAAGACGGGTATTCAGCACAGCTTTTGGGAAGTGGAGATGACTGCTTGCTGCATAAATCATCTTGCTCTACATCATGCCAGAGCACGTAACTCTGGTGCCCCAAAGTTCAAACCAGCTGCCCACCAGCCCTGGGGGACACAGGATGAGTTTAAACTTTCAAAATGAAACTTAAATTTAAATACCCATGAAGGAAGGCACACTATTGACTTGAATAACACACATTTGAGTACAAAAATTGCTGGTTTTGCCTTTGTTTTGTGATTAGATCTTGTTTTATCATTTGTATGCACTAAAAGATGTTACAATGGGAATTAGTATAATGGAGTTGCATATAGTTAATAATTCACTAGCCTGTATTTGGGAAAGTACCCCACAAATGCACAACTGAGCATACAGCTGAGATGTTGGCTAGAAAACACCAGCAAGCTCATCATATTTCTGAGAGGTACTACATGCAGTATCAAACTTACTCCAGAATCTACAACTTCTAACGTGGCATTCAAATGGACTTAATCAATGGTTCCTCCTTTTCCTTTGCACCTCTTTCTTACAGCAAGCTTTTGTACTTGCCCTTTTCCAGTCTTCTGGTCCTTGTCTTTCCACCCAGACCTCAAAGACATTCTCTTAAGGCTGCCTCCGAAGGGCTAGAGCAAAGTACTTTGGAGCTTTTAGGACACTGAAATTTCTGATCTACAGGTGGCCATTATATGAAGAATCACAGTCTGGCTATAACAAAAAAATCTACCACTGCAATGGCATGAATACTTTCAAATCAAATCACACTCCCTCTGTGACCACAAGGGATTCCTCCAGGAAAGCCTCCTCCTCTACAAGCTTCACCATGCTGTCTAGAGAGTGAGGGAACCCTTATATTTGCTCAGCTGTAGTTATTCTCTGTGAAACTCCTCAGTGGAAGCCAAAGGATAATGGGGATTATAGAGAAAAGGAACAGTTCAAAGATTCAGGAAATCTTAATGTAATTTTGTGCGGCCAGAACTGTGCAGTGAAAACAGATCTCTGCTTTCAGAAAACTATAGGACCTTTCATGAGAGTTACTTGCTACTGATCTCTACTAAGAACACTGCTGAGCACAAAATTCTGGGAGATGAAAGGGACAAGAGTCTAATAAAATCATTATGTAGGATTTCCACTGCTCTCTTCTAAACTGGCCTTATATCAGAAAGCTTGACCTTTGGGGAATTGCTTCTTGGAACAGCTCGTTCTGGAGCGCACAGGGGAGAGGATGTTCTGACCCTTGTCCTGAAAACACTCGAGCCTGGTCTGGCACAGCTCAAGAAGCAGCTCCAGTGGGGCTGCTAGTGACAATTACCACCACAGAATCCATATAATATCCTTGAGCATCAAATTGCTGGGGACAGGGGCAGTATATCAAAGGAATGTTCAATCTTGTAGAGTGACACTAAACTCTAGAAAGAGGAATTTTTTTTCAAACTTGACTTTGTTAAAGGCATCCTAAAATGAAAATATGCAAATAGAGGTACATAGCAAAGATGTTGCTCTTGCTTTGTTTGAATCAAAAATATATCCTGAGAGAAGAGAAATCCAACCCACAACCCTTGGTAACCTTAAGTAAACTAGGAACAAGAAACAAATCCACTAAAATGAAGGCCAAAGTATTCCACATGACTCACAGTGATCAGAAGGATGTGACTATGATAAAATTAAAGAATGAAATTAATTTCCCTCTATTCCCATAAAGTCACAAGTACTGATATCTCCTGTTTGTTCTGCTAGGTTGTCCAGGATGTGGGAGAGTGAAACTTGGTCTAACCAGCTAGAGAGCGACACAGAAAGAAAAGGTCTAGCAGGTACTTTAAGGCATAAATGAACTTAAAAAGAACATTAAATGAATTGGTTAGCAATAAGTTTATGAACCATACCTCAAGTGTACATTTTGAAAATACATAGTGTTGTGTTGAAGAAAACAGTTTGTTTTCTAAACAGCGAAATTTTGTGCAAAAACTAAAGGACATGAAAGGAAATTTCCCAGTAACTAAAGCTGTGTTATTGCTGTCTGTTAGAGGGTTCCTTGTGTCTTCCTTTGGAGACACTGAGATGGTCCTGCCTTTTGAGACAGGGAGCTTAGGAGGGACTACAACTGCCTGTGCAGGGACATGCACCCAGCACCAGTACTTACAAGCACAGCAGAAGGCAAAAAGCCACACTTTCTTGTAAATTCATGCAGGATGTTATGGGACATGGCTCCAGGTCTCTCAAGGCTCCTGGTACTCTCTGCTGAGTACAAGGTACATTGATGTCTTGAGATATCTCATCATAATCGCCTTCCTCCACAATATTTTTCTACAACATCTTCCCTTCTTTGAAGGTTCATTTGCCTACATCCAAGGGCTGCTCTAATACCACACAGCTCTATAAACTTGAATCCAATTTCCATAAAAACAGGGAAGGTGTGAGAAGCGGGGTTTGTGCTGTCCCATCTGGACTTTCCTCTTGGACACCCTCTGCCCATTGCCCTTTGGGAGATGTATTTGATTTTTCTCTGAAGTATATGACAGGCTCACCTCACCTAGCTTTGCACCTGGCTGAACTTTCACTTTGCTTTGACTTCTTCACTTGACCTTGGACCTGTCTAATCCCCAGACTTGTCTGGTGATCACTGGACCCTTTTCTGGACGTGGGTACTCTCACTGGACCTGCTGCACCCTCTTTCAGGGTGAGCCGTGTCAGAGGGGCTGCTGTCTGCCTGTCTGTCAGCTCCCTGACACACATCACCTTGCCCCACAGGCATTCCAAGCATCTCCCGAGTAGTACCTGTGTGCAGGTCACGTGAACAGCCCAGCACTGAGCATCTGTTACAGCAGTATTTTAAATTAACTGCTAAAAGTATCAATGCTGCAGAGTTCCTTCATCTTGGGAAAACTAGGGAGTGCTGGACTGATGTTCATGTTGTGATGGAAAGTTTTTTTGGCTGACTTTGTGGGGGGTGGTTTCCATCCCTTTGTGGAGCCATGGTTTATTTTGTTTCTTGTTTTGTTTCTTGATAGTTTGCCAGCATTCTCTGGGATAGATTATTCCTCAGCATTTTCTGAATCTCTGTCAGTACAGTCCAACACTTCCTCCTCCCAGCTCTCATACACGCAATGACTCAGCCCTGGCTCTCACTTTCCCTTTGCTGAACTTTGTGACAATTTTTTCAGCTGCATTGCTGTGTGGCCAGAAGAAGTATGTATTAAGTGTGCCAAAAAGGCATTTCAAACAACAGAAAGAAAAAGCAAGAAAGCTATTTGTTTCTCTTGCATTAGAACATATCTGCATTTTGTGTCTCAAATCTATGCGTATAGGGAACTCACATTTATTTGTGCAGGACAGGAGTGACATGTAAGATGCTCAGCAGTTGCTAAACCTGCAGAAACCCTTACTCAGAAAAGTTTAGAATAACAATTTCTTGTTTTATGGGTCTCATATCACATTATCATCAGAAGGCACTGACAAGACACGTCTGAGATTTGAAAAAGTTGAGTGATGAAATGAACTGCAGTGGTGGAGTTTTGGACATACAAAGTAGGTTAAGACACAAAGTCTCTTTGAATTACAGGCATAGAATGATTTTTTAAGATTTTCTAAGCCTTCTGATGTTTACATTCTTGTAATGAACTTTCTCACACACTTTATGTAAATAACTTATTGTTTTGCATTCCTTTATAGAGGAGGAGAAATTTGATGGACTGTTGGTTTGCCCAGTGTCATTGGAGAGGTGGCACTTCCACCCTCCAATCCACTGTTACTTTTGGAAATCTATAAATGCTGGAGTCAGAAATTTAAGTCTCTTTTTACCTTGAAAGAGCAGCGTGTCCGCATCGTGTTGTTTCGTGTCCTATAGTGACAGAATGGGTTGTAAGCAAATAACCCATTATTCAAGGATGACAGAATTAATGTCCACAACTTCATAGAGAAATACTACAAGGAGCCAGTGATGTCCCCAGTCAAAAGGAAAGGATAGCATAGCTGGAGAAATTGTGAGTCACTCTAGGGTAACTTCCAATTTGCCTTTGAATGGACAGTAGCAGATGATAATGTTCTTGTTCACATAGACTTGATTCTATTTTTCCCACTTCTAGTCCAGTTACAACATACAAAGAAGGAAAACTCTTAATGAACAGGGCACTGTGAGGGTCAGGGAAAGCAATAGAGGTACTGAATCAATGAACTCCTCAGTTCCTGGCATTACCCAATCCCCAGTGGAAATCCACATTTCAAAAAAACCCTCTGTACTGCACCACGTCACTGTATGTTTATTGTAAGCTTGTTGCACCAGTGTTTCTGAACCTATGGAACAATTAATTCTTCAGTGAAAGGGGCCTGGAGCACCACTACATTCCAAACTGAAGCCTTGATTCAGGCTTATGAGAGTAACCTAAACTTTTTCCAAGTTTCAAAATTTAGTGAGAAAATTATCAATTAAGTAGAAGTATTTGATAAGCTGTGCACATATCCTCTCACTCTCTCAGACTAGCTTTGTTACAGTTGTGCTCTGCTACACTATTTTATCCAGTTGCTGAATAACAATAACTTATATTGATCTCCCAGGCAGAGCTCTGTCTCTTGATTTCATGTGAACCCTCAAACACACAGATCAAGCCTTTGCCTTGGCATAAGAGCTGGAGTGGTTTTGTTTATCTAAGAATTGTTTGTACCACTGCTGCTGGCCAAGGGATCCACCTCTGCTGGATTCTTTTGGACTTAGTTCTCTTGTAAAACTTGACCAGTGCTCAGATTCCTAATTCAATGAAGACTTGTTATAAACAACTCCTCCTCTCACCATTTTTTCTAGGTCACAGTCAGGCACTTTCCCCGGGAGGGATGTGCTGTTGCCATGGCCTTTCCTTGGGATGTCACTATATAACAGTGCAGTCTCTGTGGTGACACAAACCTCCTGCCTTCCTGGCCACAGCAGCACGGAGTGTGAAACCTGCATCCTCCAGGAAATCACGGCTCCAGTTCCAGCAGTGCTCTGCTTGGCATCTCAAGCTAGAGATGGGCCTGAGCTAAAACTCTGGTCGGATGCATGTGTTCTCTGGAGACCATGCCTCTTACTATGTACATAAACAACTGCCAGGGCTACCACAATGGTTTTATTCTACCTCCAAAACTGCTCCCAGCTTGACAGAATCCATTTCTCTGCCATGGTTTAGGCTGCTCAGCCTTGAAAACAAGAACTTTTTCATCAGTACATATCTATCTGTTCTTCAGGTTACCTGTAGGGAAGAGTGGGAAGTGTGGAGGCAGGAGAGTCTTTCATCCACTATTTCGCTGTCAAATAGTTTATACACCAATAAATACAGATTCTGCTCCTGCCTGCTAACACTCAAAGTTAAACTATTTAAAGTAAACGAACAAGGAGAAAAGTAGAAGCAACTCCTTCCCATTCTGGCAGCTAGTGAACAAACAAGCTCACACTGTCCTTGTGACTAAATGGTTTCTGTCTCCTTCCTACCTACACTAATAGTCTTGAGTGGAACAAAAATAGAGCTTCAAGAAACTATGATGTTTATACCAAAATACCTTGCTCTTGGTAAAGCATATTGATTTTAATAAACAGTTATTTCAATAAATTTCAACATTACACAGAAGCTTTCTGATTTTCTTAAATTATGATTTATGGCATTCTATACTCATAGCACTGTAAACTACAGTTTAATATAGTTTAAGAAAGATAGGTTTGTGTTTGTTAAGCTAGGAATGAACTCATTCACACGAGACAGGACTCTCTAAACCTTGCCTGATTCTAGGAGTTTAATAATTGATACTCCTAAGATCCCAAGTGCCCTGTGCACAAGGGAAGCAGGTGAGAGGTTGGCCAGCGTAAGGGCACAGGAGCCAGATGAGCTGGCAAAGCCCTCCTGCCTCATTGCCAGCCCGAGCTGATGGATGAGGCACAGGGGGAGGAGGAGGAAGATGACAGTGACTAAAGGAATGTGTTAACTATATACACAAAAAGAAGAGATGTTTGTGCTGTGACATCTGAGCTGCTGAAAGGACACTTAGCACTCAGTCTGGGAATTTGGCTTCACATAAAGAATTAGCTCTGACTCCCATGAGCCATGAGGTTTACTCATTTAGGAGCATTTTGGGTATACTATTATCTGCAGTTTTAAGGGATTTGGTCAGTTTGCTTACAATTTCTATTTGATGATATTAAGGGAAAGCAGAACAAGAAGAGGGAACTAGATATCAATTAGACTATGTGTACAAAATAGTGCTATATCAGGGAAATTATTTTTCTTTATCTAGTGGAATAAGTTACTGCCATTTAATGTGAAGCTAATTTTCTCCCAGTTCTGCATTACAGATCTGAACTAGAGCTTAGGTGACTATTCCAGGGCAGATCAACGTCATTTTTTAGGCACAACAAAAGAGGGAAAGACTTATGTTTTATTCAGGCACAAAAATGTTAGAAAATGAAACTTATTAAAAATTTACAATTTGCTGTATAAGATTAATAAATGACCAAGTAAAATAACATGAAGTCAAATCTATTATTCTTCTGGGGCAAAATTGAACCAGCTTGACATTTTTACTGAGGAAAGGGGAGGTTTTTGCAAAGAGTGTACCATTTCTATTCTACTCCACACATTTCTGTAAGGAATCAGAAACTGTAAGATATTTACTCCAGTACAGTGAATAGCAAAACCTGTCCTGATGGATTTTGCTATCTGGATCATTAGCTTTATACTATTCTGTTTCAGAAGTTACTAACAGCCTTTAAGACTTTCACAGAGGCAAAACATCATTGGTACTTCGTTCTGCTTTATAAGGGGACAGCTCAATTTTTCACATATGTTTTAAGCGTAATTCTTATCACATACAAGCTAGGAGACCACTTTCAATGGTCTTTGAGTTACAAAAACTCAAAGAACAGTTCAAAATCTGAACTGCAGTCTTTCTTTTCTGATTTTGAATGTGAGTTTTTAAAACTAGGCAGGAAAGAGGACATTCAATGGCTGTTTTTTTCAGCCTTACCAGATCACAAGAGTGTGATGCATCAAAGAAAGCCTTTCCCAGAGGCCTGTAGGGATATAAAGGGATATTGACTTCAGGTAATCTAGAGAGGCATCTTCCCATGTAATGTTTGTTATAACTAATGGGAAGGAGTGCATGGCTACTGAAACAACCAAAGGCATTTTGCATTTATTTGCAAACCCTCCCCAAAGACAGACATTTATCTGATCTCAAGTTCCCCTCTCATTATCTCCTTCTCCACAGCAAGATCACAGAGCTCCCCAGTAGTAAACATTTGTTCTGAGGATGGGAATCCACCATCAACTTGCCCACGTTGAGTGACTTTGCTGACTGAAAAATCCAGGAAAATTGGAACAAATCACTGTGATGGCTTGCCATCCTCTTTTAGTGGCAAAGAACCACAAATTTCACTTTGCTCTGTAGCTAACATGAGAACTGGCAGCAGAGTTGCAGTGGCCCTTGAAAACCCTCTGCAGATGCACTGGGCCCCACTGCCATGGCCATGGTCAACAGGGAAGGCTGTAGAAACCACAATGAGGAACTCTTCTGGAAATTTCAAGTTACAGCAAATATGGGAGCCCCAGGAACTCTTACTTCATGGCCAAAGCTGTAATTTAATGTTCAGACTGAATTCATTGCACTGTGCATTGGGGAGACAATGTGGTCTGGAGGTTACAGAGGAGGGCTGGGAACCACAAGTATCCTCTTGGGATTCTGTCCAAAATGAGCTGCTCACTGCGTGACTTGAAGGAAGTCGCTTAATCTGATTTCTGTATGCCTTAGTCAATTTAGATATAAAACTGGATAGAAAGCAGAACAAAGCTAAAGTTTCCTGTTGCTTCAGTTAGACCTTATCTATGCAGAATAAATAAGTTCTTTTGACATAATTCATTGTGGAAAAGAATGTCAGAAGAAAGGTGACCCAGAAGCAGTCTGGTTTGTTACCAAGAAGCAAAACCAGGCACAAAGAGCATTTTCAAATATTGAAGAAATGTATAGAAACAGTAAAACACAGTGCCTGCAGAGAGGGGCTTTTGGATAAGAAAAGTGTGAGGAGCCTCAGTGGCATTTTGTCATCCATTCATGAGAAACCAGATTGGCTTTGTTGGTGCTGAGAAGAGGGCGCTCATTTGGAGTAATTTGATCAACAGTTTGCAATATCCACTTGTGAGAAAGAAGCAGGGAATATCAGAGCTGTAAGTAGATGTCTTGCTGTCCTGATGATCTGTGGAAGGGGACAGAGTAGTCCCACAGGGTCACATGCCTACATGGTATCCAAAGGCATTCACAGCCAAGCAGAGTGGATCTCTGTATACGCTGCTGCCAGTTTAAAATTCCATTATTTTCTTTCTGTAGCTGGAATCAGAGTATTAGAAGTCTGGCTCCATCACACTCAGGGCTTTCTAAAAGCTGTTAAACTGTTTCAGCTCTGAACATAAATGATTGTGAAAGAGAAGTGAACTCCCCTCAGGATGGAGAGTTAGATAACCCTAATATTTTAAGGCAAACAAACAGAGCAACCAATCCTGGCTACCCACAAAATACATACTGATGCCTGGATCCATATTTCAAAATATTCTGCAAGCTCCAAGGGTTTTGCATGGAAAACTACTGAAAGAGAGGTGTGGAGCCATCATTCCAAATACGAATTCAAGAAGACAAGCAGAGGAATTTTGTGCAGATCCCTGTTTGATAGAGAAAGGATCCTGAACCCATCAAAGTACAGCAACAGTTCATCATCAGATGGAGATTTAAACCCCTGGATTATATTTTATATATATGTATTTTAGCCCCATGTTCTTTCTCAGGAACACAGGCTCCTCATTAGAGTAACATGGGCCTGCCTGTGAATAGAGAGCATAACAGTAAAGCAGTAAAGACTGGCAGAGAGATGTTCCATTTGGAAAGTCTGCAGGAGCCAAGCATCATCCAAGGAAATTTTACTCAAAGAATCCTGGACAGAGCTCGAAACATACTAAATCATTCAGTTCATCTAAACCAATATTCTCTGAAAGCTGCACCAGGATCCAACCAAGTTAACAACCATACGTTGAGCCAAAAAAAATAAAGTCTTAGCTACAGCAAGATTTCCCCCTCTCAGTTTAATTTGCAACATACTGTCAACTAATATCAAAAATTGTACTATATATTTTAATTGCATTGTTACTATTTCTGTGTTAATTGCTTTAAAGCATACTCTTTAATATTGCCTTTAAAAGTCATGTCAAATGAATACGATGGGAAAACATTCTGCAATAAGCATGCATTCTCCCTCTGCTCACAAATGGCTTATAAAATTCAACAGTAACATTTTGGCAATCAGAACTATTTACATAGGAGAGAGATGACTAGGCATGGGAAAGCAGCTTTTGTTCACATCAAAGGACCACATACAAATTCTCACATGGTACTCTCATTTTAAAAAATCCTCATTTTTATTTACAGAGAAAAGAGATTGAGCAACTTGATAAAAACATGAATGGTGAGAAGTACAGTGTGTTGAAAGAGGGAGAATGCTGCACTGCTAGTATAGCATAAGGAAAAACTGTCTTATTGCATCATATAGGCAAGTGTCTCAGAGTTCAGCCTGGGGACACAAAAGCATGGCTCCTGCACCATCTGCACTCTGTAAATGTCCTGCAGTACAAAGGAGCTTGCTAAGTGGTATTTCTTATTTTGACTATCTGGTTACAGCTTTCTCTTGTAACCGCTGCCTCACTTCAATACCCTCTCTCACTACAAAAACCCCCCAGTTTATATAAGGAACAAAATCGGGCATAGAAAGCTACTTTTAAAGGTTTGGGGAAAAGTATCCCAACAGGGCATATTGTATTTAAGAAATTAATTCTGCAGCAGCACTGAGCAAAAGCAGCTCTTGGCTCTAAAGTTACGGCTTCACACCATGGCAACCTCAGCTTGACTGAAGAATTTTTGGGAACCTAGTTTCAATTACCATGTTGTATCACACAAGTGCTTTTGGTGTGAATAAAAGAACCTATAACATACTGCCCGATCATACAAATACTTGCACATGATAAAAAAAAACTTCACTGCTTTTTTTTCTCCCCCTCCCTCAATGGCTGCTGTTTTGTTGGGGTTTTTTGAGTGAATTTGGTGCTCCCAACTTCAACATGAAGTCCATCAATTTTTAAACACCTAAATAATATTTTTCATTATAGAAAAATGTATTTTGTTGTGCAGAAATTGTGGACCACTGAGGTACATTGGCAATTAGTGAGCAATGACAGTTCAAAACCCCGTGGTGTCTCAACAGTGTGCTGCCATTTCTGCACATGCATGCACATACACATTACGTAAACACAGGGTGTTTAACCCAGAAACGGGCACTGAAGCTCTTAGAGGCTCCAAGCTTGCCTTCAGACTGCCCACAGTGTATGCCCAAAATGTAAAAGGCTATTTTCCCTGTGTAATGAGGACTGTGCTCAACACATTCATTCCTTGGGCATGGTGGAACTCTCCACAGCAAAGGCCAGAGTTTGTCTTCTCTGGAGTCAGACATCTGTCAGAAACAGTCAGAGACCATCTAGAAAACTCCCCCAGGAATGCAGGATCATCACAAGGCTCCTTCCCTCCTATTTTGACCACTCTTCTCATTATTCCTTTTTTAACACAGTTGCGTAGCAATGTGTGTTTAACAAGCACAAACACAGCCATGACACTTCACATCATAGATGTTTCCCTTCAGGGAGAGGATGACAGGCACCCTGTCATGTGCCAGATGGTGGTTATTTTATTTAACATTCCACTGGAAGACACTGAGATATCCCTACATATGGTAGGAGAAGCTTTGAAGGGAAGAGTTCCCACCCTGTGAAATGAAGGAGGCAGACACCATTACTTCCTGCAGACCACTCATTTTTCCTTCCCTAGGTCTGGTGTAGTCCCATGTGCTCTTTGCAACTAACAAACCAGAACACATCAGTCCTGGAGAACTGACTTGAAGGGACTGACAGCTCAGACTTCTTGCCCACTGAATTGGCAAATTCCCCGTGGCTGTTGTTTGCCTGGTGTGGATCTTTTCCAGCTATTCAAGCATAGTCTGAGTCTACAGAACTCCAGACAGTGCAGAGTGCCTGATGACAGCAGCTCTAATCACTGACCACCTGCTGTACACAGACCACAAAGCTACAGCTTGCTCACTAACTCATGGGCAATAGTCATTTTTATCCATTATTTTGCCAACCATAAAACATCTCAAAATAAGTTTAAATTTAACCCGTGGCTTTAAATTCCACATAGATAGTTGTTTCAGACAATTTAACCTTCTCTGGTCAGGGATGAGGGACTTGTGGATAGGAGGAGCATTTCTAATACTAAACATGAGTTTAGAAGTAATTCAACCAAATTGTTTACCAACGGAAGAGATGTGTTTACTGTACAGTCAATACTGCTTGATCTTAGAGAAGAACAGCTTGTAAGGAAGGAGATTAAATGACTCATTAAAAGTTGTAATATGCTTTTCTTTCTATTCCCAGGGAATAAAAATTTCTCTCATTTTATGAGTGAAACACAAAGTTCTGGACATGCATAGTTCTTTCTTTGGTGCTAAACCTTATTTTTTTAGGTGCAGGCTACTGATCTGGGAAATAAACCTTCTACCTTTATTGCATAGATATAGGCATCTGGAAACAAAGAGTATCTCAATTGCTGACAAACTAAATCCTCAAAAGTAGACCTTTTTTTCCAGGTATAATTGCAATAACAAGGTACAACTGTTGCTATAGAATCACTTTTATCAGATAGAAAATGCTGCTTTTATATGCAAGTCACTTAATTGCAGAACAGTTTTGACTAGAAAAATGTTTGGAGAAGATGGGATGCTAAACTTGCTTTTTCCATATTGGTGGTGGCTGGAAGCTCCAAGGATTAACTAGACCATTCCACCACCTTATAAGGGACCATGTTTAACTTCTTCAGCAGACAGAGGGGATCTGAAATCCAAAGAAGCTTTCCCAAACATTTTTAAAGTATTCCACAGCTCCCTCAGTCCTTCCCCTGAAAGCCATGTTACTTTATGTAACTTAGAAAAACAAAGAGCTGAGTGGTTAAGGAGGTGCAATGTATGGTTTGAACTCAATTCAGAAGAGCTGTGAACTGAACTGAATGGACTGGATAAAAAAGGGATTTGCAGCTCCATTTAACAGCTCCACAACCACCAAGGGGGAACAATTATCTTAATTTATTCCTTATTTCAGAAGTGTTTTCATTCGAGACCTCTGGTTCAAAAAGAAACATTTTAATTTTGGCAAATAAAAAGCAGTACATTCTAAATCTAATTTGATCTGTACAAGAACTCTTTCTAGCTGTTGAACTTCAAAGACTGTTCACACAAACCAGAATTCCCTTTAACTGTCTGAGATTGTCCTGCTACTGGTGCACATTAAACAAACTTTTCTTAACCCTCAGCAGTTATGCCCACAAGGAAAGGAGCTTTAATAGAAACCTAAGTTTGTTCCTCTTTTGCCTTGCCTGCGTGTCAATACTGGTGACTTCCAAGACCAGCACTGGAGCAGTCTGGGCTCTTGCAAGTCAGGTTAAGAATTTAAGTCCAGACATAAAGCCTGACACAATGTGAAAGTCAGTACATTACTGGAAAAAAAAAAAAATTGGAGATGCATTCAAATTCAGTGTTGAAGGGTGAGTAGATTCAAGATTCTTGTTTTCTCTAAAATGTTACAAACCTCTTGAGTTTTGGCATGACACCCTGCAGCAGTGCAGTGCTGCAGCCTGGCTCCACACAGGTGGAATAAGGCATGTATGGCAGCAGAAAACACTTTCCTGGCTGAGATAGACAAGTTTATGTCAAAGCAACTACTCTTTACCTGTTATTAAAGAGTTGTGTGCAACAAATTGCAATTCAAAGGTTCTCCTAAACAGAGTGAAAGGTTTCAAAATTTTAGCGCAGTAAATACCATTAGTCAATCTCTTGCTCAGTGAAAACATCTTATGCAAGAGCTAACCAAAGTAAAAAACCTGCAGCCAGGAAAACAAATGTTAAATCATGCTGACAGTCTTGTCAATTTTACATATTTTCACTGGAAACAAAGGTACTAGCTACTTATTTAATTCTACTTTAAAATATGTTAACATGCTAAATAAGCAGTGTGGCCTAAGACAAATAAGACATAACTAGGTACTGGAATAGCCTAGCATCATTTATTATTTTTATTGATTCTTTTTTTTTCCTGCCAGCTACTTAGATCTGTTGTTTCTTCAAGTGTTTCTTTTCTAAATTTTTTCTTAAGAAGAAACGCTTCTTTCTTGGGTAATTGCAAAGAGAGATATGAAGAAATTTGCTGACCATCAGATACCAGTAGACCTTGTGTGAAAAGCTTTCCTCACTTCTGTCTTAAACAATTAAAAAATAGTGAAAATATAAGTATATATTGATTCAGAGCAGGACTCACAATTCTCCTGAGTGACAGTGGGAGTCTTGGAGTAACCAAGGTCCTGTGACACTTTCTGCAGTGCACAGAAAACCCTTAGCTAGTTTCCAATTCCAGCTTCACCTTGATTATGGGAATGACTTCAGTCATTCTAAACATGGATTTGGCCATTTGGTTATGGTTTTGGAAAATACATCTCAGGATTTTCCTCCATAGATTAAGCTGTTCCTCACATGAAGAAGAGTTAAGCTGAAGAACTCCACTGTGGGATATCATGAATGCTAGAAGTTTTCAAGTGTTTAAGGGAAAACTGCATGTGTTCATGAGAGGGAGATTTATTGAGTGTTACCAAATACACAGGAGCTCTCTTGGCTTAGGAAACCTCCATGCTGGAAATGGAAGCCTGTGAGAGCACTCACAGTGAAATTGTGCTCATTGATTCTGCTCCCACGTTCTCTCCTAGACAGGCTCCCACTTTCAGTCACCATCAGAGAAGATGCTGGGCTGGGTAGGTCTTTGCAAAGAGATGAAGGTTATGTTGTGGTTTCCTGTAGATTGGGATTTCTTCTCTTGCTGTTTTTTTTAAGCTGTTGCTCACTGCTGTTATGCACTGTCTCAAGGACTATTTTCCTCACAGAGGCTTCTGCATTGAACTGCTGGATGTGAAATGACCATTGGGAGTATAATGACAACTGCACATTATCAAACTGCTTTACACAAGATCCAACCATGAAATAATGAAAAGCAGTACCAGCAGAGCTTACTCCTGATCTCTACTTCCAACAGTTTGTAAAACACAAAATTATTCATGTGCCTTTCCAAGCCTGCAGAGAATTCAGCTACCTCATAATGAACAATTGAGCTGCACAATGTCTACCGTAACAGCTAGACTTGTTGTTCTGCACAGTACTTTAGTTCATTGTGCAATTTTCATTACTATCACTGTAATTCTGTCTAAGCATTGAAGCTTTTTCTAGCTATCCCTGGCAAAATACACTGTTCCGTTCATTTGCCAACAATTGTTTATTTCTTCTTCCTAATAACATCAGCTGCTTTCAGCTCTGTTGAGTAATGTAAATTAGTTATTCTACACTAGAGAGTGAGTGAACAAATTGGCCTTGCTCACAATAGCCTCTCAAGCAGGAACCATCTGCCAGAGATCATAAGATGAGCAGCTAATTGTGGCTTTCTGAAATGCTTTTCATATCCTCCACTACAGAAGTAGTCTTTCTGCTTTATTTAGCTGGCAAACACTAGCAGAACTGTCCCTGTGGGGGTGGGTTGAGCTTCAATACGGTGGTGATCTGAGCTTTCGCAAAAACTCAGGTGTTTTGCAATCTTAGATTTTGGTTTTTTCCTTTACAGTAAAGTCAGCTTCAAAACTTCAAACTTGATGTGCAATATTTATCACATTTCAAGCTGAGCATTACGTCTCTGAAGCATTTTGAGATACTAGAATGTTAAGTGACATGTTTTCTAAGGATGAACACAAATCTTTCTGGTGTATTTTAGACAGCTACAGAAATCACAGAGAATAGATGCTTCCATCCATGCTACATGGTCTCTCTTGTTTGAAGCACTACTCCTTTATAGACTCTGCCTACAGCACCCACCTAAAGTAGAGGTAAAGCCCAGCCATGATGATAAAAGTGACCACAAAATGGTGCCAAGGATTAGAGAGGCCACAAAGACTGACAAGATAAAGAAACTTTGGCTACCTCTGTACTTACTGAATGAAACCCATGGTGGCATAATACAGAACTTTAAATAAGCTTAGAAATAACCTCAGAAAACACATGAAATGTGATTCTCAAGCACAGAATGTAGCTCAAGCTGGATCACTGAAAAATTGCTCTTTGATGACCACATTACTGTCAATTCTAATAACATTAGAAGAGAGAAAACATGTCAGAATTTCACCACAAGAATATTAAATTTTCTAAAAGAAATTACAGAAAAATGGTTAATGTTAGCTAAAAGAAAATTTAAAACAGCAGCTACAAGAGCAGGGCAGTTGCATGCAGCAGGGAAGCAACTCAAAACTTTACATAAAGACTCTCAGTTCACAGCCATCTGAGGGAAAAAACTCCAAAAGCAGCAATAAGAACAACAGAGTGGTTAAACTTTTGAGGAAGGACAGATATAAGAAGATAGATTTTAAAAACATTAGAAAATGTGGAAGATCTGGCTAGATGGACAACACAGGAGAAGGAATTAATTCTGCCAAGGTAAAGGTAAAAACACATTAAAAAAAAAATTCATTATTGGCATAAAGTACAGCTTGCTACAGGTATAAAGACTGCTAATAAAAAGGCTTTGAAAAAGTACTGGAAGCCAGGAGCCTGCC
Source organism: Pyrgilauda ruficollis (assembly GCF_017590135.1). Classification (NCBI taxonomy): domain Eukaryota; kingdom Metazoa; phylum Chordata; class Aves; order Passeriformes; family Passeridae; genus Pyrgilauda; species Pyrgilauda ruficollis. Next base: position 5,368,753 of record NW_024525045.1, read on the forward strand.
AGAAAGTTTCTGAAACCAAGAGATCATAAAGACATAAACACTGAAGCAGATAAGCCCGTTTCAGAAACACGACTGAATTCTTTCCATGTGTGTGCAGCACAGGGAGGTCAGGCAGGTTCACCTGTTAAGCCAGTCTGCCAAGGAATCGGTCTGAGGAGCTGCCTCAAGTCAAAATGCTCAAGAGACAGCTTTTTCCCAGCTCTGTGTCATGAGCTGCATCAATTGCCAAGACCAGGGAGGGCTCACCCAGGAGTTCTGAGCGACCCTAGTGTAAAACTTTGCCAGGCCATGACAGTGCACAGCTTGTCATGGAAATCTTCCTCACTTGCAGAGGAGCATAGTGGGCAAACACCTCCCAGATCTGCAGAATGGATCAAGGGTGTTCTTGCAAACAGCAGACCAAAGAATTTAACTGCTGCTTATGTAAGCCAGCAAAACATTTACTGTATGTCAGAATTAATAGATACTTGGATAAATGTGATTTAATGAGGAAGAGTCAATGAGCCTTCCAAGCACAGTGATGCCTAGGAAAGTTATCAGAATGCTTTGAGTATTGATCAGTGTGTTAAAGAAGGTATTCAGTGTACTAGGATTTCCCCCCAAAGATGCTGACACAGGTTTCTGAGTGGCCTTGGAGCCACTACTCTTCTATGGACTCTGATTTTGCTCTAGGGTAAAGCAGCGTCTTTAAAGAATTACTGAGCTCAAATAACAGAAACAAGGGTTTAATTTTCAGATTGAAATACATCTTAAGAGGGGTACTCCAAAAACCTATACTGGGACTTGTGCTACTCAACATTCTCTTAATCTGAAAAGGCCAATCAGGGACAGAAACAGAGCAAGAGAGTTTGCCAATCATAAAAACAAGCAGGAAAAAAAAACCCAAAATTAAATCCCCATCCTGGACAATTAAAACTTAAAATGAACTATGAAGGATCAGAAGCTTCCCAGTATTTGATAATTAGCTCATTAAATGAAAATAGAATTTATTGTCAATAAAAAGAGAGTAATGCACATGGGGAAAAGCAGCTTTAACTGTTCCTGTGGGGTGATGATCTGGTTTTGCCATTAGTATTCACATCTATTATCCAAATTTCGTTGCAGGTAACAACTGAAATAGCAGATAAATTGCAAGAAAGTAGCTAAAAATACCCAATCTAGTGATATGAATTATTTTGCCATGAAGAGGTAAGAAAATTGTTCTAGTCAAAACCCATTGTTCACATGTTAGACAATATGTTAAAGTCAATATTTTCTTTTACTGCTCTCTATCTGAAAAAGACAATAGAAGAATTAGAAAAGGAATTGGAGAGCATTTTGAGGAAAGGATCACCTACTAAATGACAGGGGAGTGTTTTGGTTTTTAAACTTTTTTTTGGTGGTGTTGTTTTGGTGGGTGCACTGTTGACTTCACCAGGACACAGAGATTCTATTTTTCTCATGGGGGAGGTAAAGGAATGGATGCCTTTATGCATATAGAAAAAGACTTTCTGAGAGGTTCTCAGCAATACAGAAAGCAGTGCATTTCATCACAGGTCTCCATCTTTCATGCACAAACTTCACCTCACAGAGCACAGTGCCAAAAGCACTTAGCACCATCTCTGTAGTAGCAGTTACCACCATCTCCAAACAAACCAACTCCTGGAACATTTTGGTATAAATAAACAAAGCAGTGCATGATACCAGGCAAAACAAAAAGAAAAAAAAAATAAAATCCAACCCAAAACAAAAACCAAAACAAAGGAACGTAAAAACATAACTCCCCCAGAAAATCTTAGAACTCACAGGAGCACAGCCCACAAAAGCTCTAGTTTCCTGAAACCTCAGTATTTCTAATTTATAAGCATCTTTGGACAAGAAACAAACAAGAAAATACTAAGTAGGGGAAAGGGAACACAGTCTTAATTTTGGAAAAACACAGTAGAGAGCTTTCCTCAAATAACTTGGCAGCAGGCTTTCTAGCTGTCCACAAGCAACTGCCCTGAGCCACATCACAGCCCAGCCTCACCAAATCCCACTTGGAGCAGTACCAACCCATGCAATTCTTCCCAGCCCCAAGACAGCCATTTGATCACCACCAAACTCAGCTGAGAAAAAATCAGGTTTATTACTGTGCTCAGAAACTATCACAGCTTCATTCCCACCCTGTGAGCTCTCTCATACAGGAGCTCAGTGCTCAGAAATTTGGGCAAAATCTCAGGTGCTTGCAGCCAGCTCCTTTCTTCTCCCAAGTCTCTCAGCAAGCCCTCACCTCATCCAAGTCCAAGCAGGTATGCCAAATTCCTGAGTGACAGGCACTCCTTTTCAAATGAGTTTCTGTAAAGCATCACCTTTCCACATCACAAACAGAGGAGTCAAACTGCACCAGAGCTTCACCAGTGAATCCTTTTGTTAGATTGCATTTGACCTAATCTGCAAATACCAAAGTAACAGAGGCCTTTTGCCAGCTCTTCAGCACTGGTTTATCTTCTGTCCAAACCTGGTTACAGCCAGCTCTCCTTCACCACCCTGCTCACCACTGGCAAAGTGGGATTACACATCACTCCCCACTCACAGCCTTTGCAGAAGGTATTTGCTGTGCCTTTCATTCAGCCAAAAGCAGGGGGGAAATCCCACACAGCAGCAGCAACAATACACCAGGAGCTGCAGCTCTTGAAGTTGAGACAAATAAAAAATGGAACTGCCTGACAAGCAAACAGCAAAACTATCTTTTCCCTTTACCTTCAACATGCAGTGGGAAGATGGACAGAAGAAAGGAGAAGCTGTCCATTTTCCCCTCAAAACAAACTTTGTATGCAAAGCATGTCTCAAGGTACAGGAGAAGTTTGCTAAGTTTCACCTTGCTAAGGAGAACAACCTGCAATTTAGATATTCTTTTCAATAAGCATCATTCTTTATAAAACCCTGTCAAATAACTGGAGAGGAAATCTCTCTTAGAGATGCTGTATAAGCAAAAACTAGACAAAGTAGAAACTTTCAGAATCTGTTTTGCTTCCAAAAGAAAACCGAGATATTTGTAATTTCAGTTAGAGCTCAGCCAGCAGAGCCTTTCACTGCTAACTCAGATAATTTCTGTGTTGGTGGTGCAGCCAGGCTCCCTTTGCAGGAGGATCAGCTGTGCCTGGAAGCTGCAATCTGAAGGCACAGTCCCAAACTGAGCTAGTCCACACAGAAAAAGGGATATTCCCTTTCCAGAGAATATTACTCAAAGGAACAAGGGGTATTTGCCCAGGGGAACTTCATAAAGGACAGCAGTACTGCAGATTTCCTCAACCCAATTCCAAGGAATGTATCAAAGGGCTCCTGGGTGAGCCGCTGCCAGCCTGGGCAGGTGGCACAGCCAGCACTCACTGAACCTGCTCACTGCTTTGCTGGGCTCCCATCAACACCATGCTGAGCATTCAAAATGTACAGAAAATTAAAACCACGTATTGAATTCTGTTTCCAAAGATAGCAGATCCAATTACTCATCTGTTTTTTACTTCCACAGCTGTTCACTAAGTGTCTAAGCAGAGCACAGATGAATGTTAAGCTACCAACTTAAACATTTTCCATATGGTACCCAATTGTGTGGCTTGGATTCTTTCAAGTTGAAGCTAAATAATTGAATATTTCTAGGTCTTTTTAGGACTAGCACACAGGAAATAAAACCTTATTTCCTCAAAATCAGGCTAAAAAGAATAAATAGTCACCTTCTTCAATGAATCTGCATAATTAGTCATCACTAATGTGCAAATTTCCTCAAAAGTCAGGCTAAAAAGAATAGTCACCTTCTTCAATGAATCTGCATAATTAGTCATCACTAATGTGCATGAAAACAGGAAAAGTAATGGACTCTCAGAAGTCCCCTCTGTGTTGCCTGCTGCTGTCAAATACATAAAAACACCATTACCATATGGAGATTGCAAAATTCCTGTGTTCACTCATGCTTAAGTCTGTTCAAACAAATTTTTTCTGAATTTCCCATTTTTAGATATCAAGGTGGATCTTTTTTTCTGAAAAGTCTGAGAAAACTTCTTTTGGCTGATTCAGAAACCTGGGAGCTAAAACCCCATTTAAAAGGAAAACACAATAACCCCTCAAACAAACAGCCCTCCTCCACAAAAACAAAACAAACCTACCCTCAACCACAAAAATCCTCCTTTTAAATGACAGTGGATAAAGCAGCAGCAGCATCAACAACTGAAATATCTCATATACCCTTCAGTTATTAGTTTAATTTTATGGTAAAATTTTAGCAGGTTCATTGTGCTGGGCCTCACACATTGGATATATGTCTCAGAGAATCTGCTGGTTTGGGATACAAAAATGGAAAATTCATCTGGCAGCACAACACACGCTGCAGGAGCAAGCTGGGAAGGAAACAGGCTGTGGAGCCACTGGATTAGCAGAAATCCCACCAAGCTTAGTTTATTCACTGTATTAGGAAACCAGGAGGTGAGATGAGCTGCCTCCTTTTGCCCTGGTGTGTGAGGAGGCCTGGCAGAGGACACTGAAAATGGCTTTTATTGGCTTGGCTTTAGGTACATCTACAGGAGCCAGACTTTCACAGGACAGAAAGCTGGAGGAGGACAGATGCTTCCTTGGAATATACCAGGGAGAATCCCCAGCAACACCACATATACAGGGTCAGGTCAAAGATCCCTCTAATCTGCTGCTTTCCCCCACAGCAGCTGGGATGCCTCGAGAAAGTAGCACAAGTACAAAATAATATTTCCCAAGTGTATCCTCCCAGCTCTGAACTTCCTCAGCCAGAGACTGTATCTACTGCTCAGGAGTCTTTGGTGGAATTTTTTTCTTCCATTGATTTGTGTAATTATGGTTTGAAACATTTGGCCTTCAAAACATCCTGTGGCAAGGCATGCCATCATTTAATTACATTTCTATGGAAAAAAAAAAAAAGTAAGGGGGGTGTTGTTTGTCTTAAACTTGTCAGCTGGTTATTTCATTATGTACTTATAGACCCTGTGTCATGAGAAATATTGAATATGCCTTCACTAGCCACCTTTTCCTATCTCTGAGTTTATAAACTGCCACGGTCTGCCTTTCCCACCCTTTACCTCACATCATATCTCCCAAGTTTAAGGAATGCCACCATTTCCTCCATCATAACTGAGACTTCTGAACACTATGAGAAGTCCTAAACTGCACAGACTGAGACAAAAAAAAAAAAATGCACAAAACAACACTATGAAGATGCTCTTTTATTTTTCCTTATTTTATTTTTCTGCCTTTTATATTATTGCCAACACCATGGAAAACTAGTGCTTTACTCCTAACTCAATCTCTGTGAGGAACTTTGAGTGTATGTTTTGGGGCTTTTTGCTTGTTTTGGGTTTATGTTTTTGTTTGGTTAGGGTTTTTAAGAAGTTCTAGTGCTCTAACATAAGCCAGATGGAGAATTAGCTCCTTAATTATTGAGACCTTACAAAAACATCATAGATGTGAGGCATGGCTTCTTTATGCAAATCTCTCCTCTTCAGCATATCTATGACTACTAATTCTATTGTTTATTGTAATCGCTTAATAGTTTTCTCCTGTAGAAAGTCATCCTTACCCAAATTAATCTTGCTGGATTCCCTTAAGAATCAGCATCAATTTGCCATCTGTTATTCCTTTGCCACCAAAGATAATTTAACTCATATATTATGCACCACAGTTAGCCGCTCAGTAATTTCTGTTTGACTACCTTCAAAACACCCAGGCTACTTCAGCTTTGACAGTTTGTTACTACCCATTTTTATGGATTTGTTCCAAAAACTTCTGACATGACAATACCTCTCTGAGAAATAGTTCAAGTCAGTTAGACCAGCTAACTCCAGCACACATACACATGTAAGAGTGGGATTGCCCCACAGAAAAGGCTCCTCAGAAAGGGCTGGGTGCCATGGTGATGTATTATGCAATCAGAACACAACATTTGTCTTGGAAGTGTAAATGCCAAATTTGGAAAGAGTCAGAGACCCTTACCTTCACCCAGACCAACATTAATGCTGACACCATTTATAACTCGCCACAGAAAATTTCCAAGCTGACTGGCAAAACTTTTTGCTAGTTCTGTGTGCTTTAGAAGTCTGAAGACTAAACATTACATTAAGCTGTAAGCAATACCTCCTAGGATCACATTACTTGAGGCTAGGGAGAGTACAGAACGTCAAGACTGAATTAATACCTTCCAAAGATAAGCAAACAACAAAGTGCTTTGTCCTCAGGGCCCTCGTTGTTTTGTAAAAGATTGCTAGCAAAGCCAAAAACCACATGCTTTCAGGTTTAGGCTTATGTATGTAAGACTTATAATATGAAAGCAAAGTTTCTTGAGGTTATATAATGTGGTTATTTGAGAAAAAGGAAAAAAAAAATTAATTGAGCAATTTGCACATGCACCCTTCTTTTCCTTGGCCTCACACTTTCCACTTTCCCCTACTCCACATTTGAGTTCCTTCTGTTTACAATCACATCTCAAGATTGTTTCTTTAGCTTAGCTGTAAGTTTTGGTTAGAAAGAACCAGCCCAGACAGAACAACAATTGTGCTTATTGCAGAGTCTTAATTAATGAAGTGTTCCTGTTACAGCTCCTGTTTTCCCAAAAGATCCTCCAGTTTCACACTCCAGCTTGGAGCTGTTCTGTTGCCATTTAGCTGATGCTTCAGACCCTTACTAAAACTGATGCCTTGGTTAGTTACTCTGGCAGCTCTCACACCTCTGCTGGACAGGCATGGTCCTCAGCTCTGTATTTGCACTAGACTATGACAAAAACAATAAGGACAGCCTAGCTAACAAACCATAATTATCTAGAAGCCAAAAAGACAAATGGGACTCATCCCTTATCTATGTACTTGTTCTCCTGACATCATAGGATCCCTGCACACAGCAAAACCCCTTTCAAGTACTGCCCCTCTGCCTGACCACAGGACCTGTGATGCCAAGTGCTTTAGAGGAAGGTGACAGGAAAGGCAGGAAGGAATGAATTGCCAGCACTGAATAATCTTTTCTTAATATATCACCTTAAGAATCACAAGCAGAAAAGCAAAACGTAAATTCCCACACAAACAAACACCAAAACTATCTCCATATGCAGAAAACCACATAATTTCACTAAATCTAGAAGTCTGAACCCTGTTGAGAACAACTTTTTGCTTGGGTGAAATGACATTTGTTTTCTCACAGGGGAGACTGGAAAAAAAAGAAGGATTTCACATCCTCTGACTTATTTTGTCAGGTTGAATTTGATCTTACCCACATCATCTGTTCAGACAGTGAACACCAAGAGCTTCAAGGGAAAGGAAACCAGACAGTTCATGAGAAGAAATAAGATCTTTTGAACATGAATATCACTGAATATCCCATCCCATCAGGCATGTGCAAATGTTACCATCCTCAGCCTGATGCAGTTTCTATCTACATTTCTTCTGCTGAAAGAGCACCATTCCTACCTTAATTCATACACTCCCACTGTCTTTCCCAGTGGGTTTCTAAAACCTAGGGCCCCAAATAAATTGCTTTGTAGGAAGTTTCACAAAGCCCAGAGCTAAAGCAACTCAGCACTAGCCAACACCCCACCTGCAAGCCAAATCCCTCTCCTCCATCAGCAGGGCTGTGAAAGACAGCAGTGGGGAGCACAGAGTGCAACAACCCAGCCAGGCTTGGTCCTGCTCACATCCCTGGCCTGGAGGCTCAAATTTGACTCTGAGCATTACAATGTGAAGAGCTGCCACCTTACAGCTCTGCAGGGACCAGCTGGCACTGAAGGGGTGCTCAGGTCATTGTTTCAGTTCTGTCATTCCCTGCACATCCCTGTCCCTTCCTTGGGAAATTGGGGGTCAGGTCAGCAACAGAGCAAGCAAGGGAAAACTTCAAATACCTTTCCATTTCCAAAAAAAACCACATCACCCAGCTCTTTTCATTAGCACTAATACTCAGACCTTCAAATATGTTAGTGTGCTCAATTCTTGTTGAATTGTTTACAGATAAAGCAATTAAATATCTAGAATCCAATCTCGATTGAATTAGGTGATCTATATATTTTCTTTAGATATTTAAACAAGTCTCTGAGTGATGATACAACAGAATAAAGAAAGGAAAACACATTTGCAGAGGCATCTCAAGGATAAAAGGCAGCAAGAATTAACAATCCTAAAAACAGCATCCCTGCCAATGAAGTAAGATAGCACTGCCTCTGCACACATTTAACACTTTGTTCTTATCCACTCTGAAAGACAAAGCTACTGGGGTTTTTGAGCTATTTTTGCTCAGACTTTCTGCTCAGCTAAGAAAGTCAGATAGGTATTAGCCACAAGAATCTTTAAATTCTAGCCATAAAATACAGCAGGTGCAGCTTTGTCTCAGGACACACAAATTGCACCACACAGGTTGGAAGGATATAGAGACTATATGTACATAGCCTACTCTGGGGCTGCATGATTAGGCCATATGGGTCATTATTAAGAATAAAATGAACTGAAGGATTTTGCACTGTCAGAGAAGAAGAAATGGTAGAAGCCTTAAGTAGGTTTAACAGACTGGAATTCAAATTTAGAGTGCTTTGGGATTAAACTGGAGTTTTAAGATTAGAAATCCATTTATAAGATCTGATAGGACTGAAGAAAATGCATGTTAGTGTTCCCTGGCACTGGAGAAAGCAAAGCACCAGGAAACAAGAAGAGAGTTACTCTCTCAATATTATCTTTACATTTAACAGGTCTGGTCTCACAATGCCACTTATTTATAGAGAACACTAGAGACATCTTAAGAGCATATGGGGCATGCACAGCACCATCCTTGACAAGTCAGCAAGGTGCTTTCACTGTGTGTGCAGCGAGCCCCACGTCCCCCAGGGAGCACTGGGTGTGTGAAGTGCCCGCTCTGCTCCTCATGCACAGCGAGCCCACCCCAAAGAACAGGCTGCTTTGGTCTTTGGCACAGCATGGAACCATTGGAGCCACTCTCCTCAGCCCCAGCAAATGGAATTCTTCAGGACTGCTGCACATGGGCACAGCAATTTCACATACACTGGCTTTGGGGCAAGTTTACAAGTATTAAACCGGTACACCAGGGACCTACAGCATAAGCCTTAGGTCACTGTTATTAAATACACCACTTTGAGGAGCCCTTCCCCAGTCCTGCCTTGTGCTTACACAAGGCACAGTCAGTGCATTCTCCTTGCTTGGCACCATTTATACCCACAGAAGAATGAGCTGTTAGAGTTATCCAGAGCTTGGAGAGGTCATGGACACCTAAATGCAGAGCACTGCTCACCTGAGAGCCTTCTCAGAGGCTCACACGGAGCCTGCCTCAGCATGCTGTGGTTTGCAGTGGTGCCAGGACCCACCAGGCACTTGTAAACAGACCAGACACATGAAAGTTGTGCCCAAGGGCAGACCTTAGCAGCACTCATTGCTATGGTGATATCAGAAAGCCAAAACTTTCTAAAAAATAACCTGAATAGCAATTTCAGAGTCTTGGTGTAGTCAAAACTCTTTAAATTCTGTTCTTAAGTAGACCTGAAGGTTTTGACTGCAGTGATATAAACTTCCTTTATAGCAGAGATGGATACCCAAGCCCTTTATTTGCCAGACCCACCATGCAGTGTCCTGTTTGCTTTACCACCCCACTCTGGGCTGTTCTCCTCTCCCCAGTACGATATTGTGCAGTCAGATCCTAGAGGAATGCAAATCCTCTTCAAATATGCTTGTGAAGGTTCCATTCAGTCTCTGCAACCCCTGCCATGGGGTGACTGTTCAGCTTTTGGCTGCATGGATCAGGCTGGCTGGGGGAGAAAGGCACCAGCACTGAGATATTACTGCACCACTGTTGACTGCCCCACTAGCTAACTGGAAAAACTGTGGAGATGTAGCTGAAACTCAAGCGGTCTTATGGGTCATGCCCAGTATTTTCATCCTTCCTGACTCTGAAAAGAATTTTATTTTTCCCACTGAAAACAAATTTATAAGGAAATGAACAGAGAATGTCGAGAGTCGTCCTGAACTGATCCAAAAGCCTGTGCTTACGGGCTTGTTTTTTGTAGGATTTTACCCCTGACATTCTGCCCACTGCACCTTCCCCAGTACTGTCAGCTGCTAAGAAAAAGACAGGATATATTCTCATCAAAATCTAAGGTTTGTTTCCAGTTAAGGGTGCAGTAAAATAACATGTCATTTATAAAATCAGATGGAAAAACCCAAAGAACAATTTAAAGACAGGCTGGTTTCTTCTCAGAGAAATAAATGTCAGCCTAGCTCCACTTTTTCTTTTATGCTTAGGATAGACTGAGAAGAAAAGAGGTCAGACGGTCCTTTCTGTCTCATGAGCTGAATATTTCCCTTATGCTTGCACTATGAAAGTCAGTTGTAGCTAGCAGCACCTTTAACAAGCACACTGAAGCAGTTAGTGGGATCCAATTATCGCTTTCGGGTTGTTTTTAGATATTAACACAGTTGTCAAAGGCTTTTCTATTATCCATTGCCTGCCTGACTCATGACCTCCAAACCACATCCCAGATTACTTTGTCTCAGCTCTGTTTACCACATCTCTTCTCCCAGCCTGCAAGCTCCGAGTTGCTTGTTTTGTATCCCCTCCTTTAGCAGGTGGCAAATGAGGCCCCACTTTGACAGATTCATGTAACTGCTTTTAGTCAAAAAGATGATTTACAAATTTCAGTAAGTTGATGTTTCCTCACCAAAAACTAAATCAACATGGCTTTTATTGAAACACAGTTGTTTCAACAAAGCATTTGCTTCTTAAACAGCAAAAGAGATGATAGAATATTTCATTCCCTGATTAAATCCAAGAAGCAATGTATCTAGACTGACTTCTACCCATGCCCTGAGAGAATCCACATCTCTTATGGGAGCACTATGGCTGCCAGGCTACAGCATAAACAAATCTCAGCATCTTTGTGTGTTCGTACAATTTCATACCAGTTATAGTCAGAGCAGATTATATAGCAGAAATTCAATATATTCTTGTCTCTGCATATTCACTAACCATCATACTAGGGTAATAAAATACAGCAGGTACTAGGGAGTATTTGTGATTTCTTTCTCTCTGGCTCAGGGAATACATATTTTATACTGTAGGGACACAGGTCCAGTGGGACATACTGTGGGTATACTGCCCTTTCTTCCTAGCATACTCAAAAGTGCTGCCAACTCAGTGGGAATGGATTGTCCATCTCCTCCCAACTATGGACTGAAACTGTATGAGGGATTCCCAGTTTCTGGGCAAATACCTTAACCCCTGAGTTTAGTAAAAAGGAAAAATTAATCCACTCCCAGAAAAAAAAAAATTAAATCCCAGGAGTAACTACTCAGAAAATTTGACCTGAATTCATAAATAGTTTTGGGATGACCTAAATACCATTTTCCCAACAAACTTACAATTCACCAGATTTTTTTCCTTCTGACTTTGTAGGCCAGTTGGCTCATTTGAGGTCCCTCACTATAGGCATTAGACAACAAACAAGATTTTCTTGGTATACAGCTTGGATAGAAAGGAATTCACTATGGGATTCCTCAGTCCACTCTTAAAAATCTGCAGTCTGGTTTTCTATAGTGACCATCATCACAAAGTTATCACTGTGAGGAGCACAGCAGACAAAATGGCCACAGTTATCTTGAAGGATGACATTCTCCCGAGTTAAAGGTCACAAAATGCCTGACAGAATTGCCCTTTTCATAAGTCACTGGAAATATTAAAACTCCTGAGAAAAGAGGATGACACAGTATCAACCTCAGATACAAAGCAAAATGAAAGGGCAGCTAATTAGTGGTTTCACAAATATCAACAAGGCAAAGCTAGAGCAGAGCTTAGCCTGGGGGGAGGAAATGCTTTCTGATTATCCTGTGATGGAGGCTGCAGCTGCAATCACCACCACCAAGGACTGCCCACGTCCCACTGCCCCTCCATGGGCACAGCCACCAGGCAGCCCAGCCCCAGGAACAGGCACTCCCTGAATCTCTGCACAATCATTTTGTGCCTTCACAAGGCAGCTCTGCAAAGGATGAGGAGATGTCAGAGCAGTTTGTATTAAAGCTGCAGCAAAGACAAAGCAGCCATTGGGTAAGCTGGGCACATTCTCACCAGCCTGCTCAGCGCTGGGATGTGGATGCTCTCAGCTAATGGGGCCTGACAGGCTGAGCAACCAGAGACATTACTCAGGCTGGGATGTGTAATTAAACCATAAAGTGTGTCCTGACACTGCTACTGAGGACTAATCACAGGTCTTGGGGGATGAAAGAGCATAAAGTTGCGAGCAGCAGCATCTGAGAGGTGCGATTAAGGAGGAACTCACAGGGCTTGCTATTCCTCTGGTTAGCCTGGTGCTGATGGACCAGGGCAGGGAATTTTCACAGAATTCTTTCAGGGATCCCCCGTGGGGCTGCTATGGGACTGCAAAGGCACTGGCTTGGGCTGTGCTCCACAGAGACCTCTCAGAGATGCCCCATGGGGCTGTGAGCCCTCTGCAGCCCCTCTCTGGGCTGCATGCCACTTGCTGCCCTTGCTTGGGGGCAGGAATTCTCATAAGGCTTTTATTGCCTGACAGCTTCTTCTGAGAGTCAATCAGTGTAATTAAGAGATTTTTTCAACAGCTTCCAGTTGCTCTATGCACATGAATAAACAGCCAGAGGGCTGCGCAGAAACACCGTGTTAAGGCAATTGTGCAGCCATAGCTCATGTCTGCCCCACCTCTGCTACAGCTTTCTTCACCCCTGACAGACTCAACCCCCACAGCAGGTGGAAGGGGGAGTTGGGGCACCCCAGGTGCCAGCTTGCCCCTGAGTGTCAGAGCTGTGTGTCAGAGCAGCCTGTCCCCTGTGCAGCTGATCCAGGGCACAGCAGGCAGAAAAATGCAAAACAAGCATCTATGAACAGCAGGTTGAAAGCAGGCTATGGGTTAACCTGCCCTCAGGGACATCTGTGACTGAAGCTGAGAAATCTGGTGAATTGGACCAAAAACCCAAAAGATTCAGACTGAGGAGACCCCATTGACATGCCTGGAAACCTAGAGGATCCAGGGCCACTGGAGCTCTTTTGAGGTCATTTATAGGGGAACCCCACTGGTGCAAGGAGCCAAGAGCAAACCTGCATCTTTACTGGGCCGAGAAGAAATATGGAAAGCTAAAGAAACAGGATTTATTTTAATACTTTAATTTTACTTCTGCTGTTGCCATCTTATTGCAAAGGTTTCATACCTTCTTGGTGATTTCTCATGGGCAGCTCCTCACAGCACTGACTCCTTCTCAACACAGCCAACAAACTCCATCTTCCCATCTTGACCAGCCAACCTGCTCTTTTACAATACCCACCCTAACTGGATCTAGCTGTGACCTGTTAAGGTCAGGCCTAATTCTTGATAATTAGCACAGCTGTAACTCCTTAGGGGTGAGATTACCTTCATCACTGTCTCTGTTTTCCTACATTCCACCCATCCACATTCTGCTGTGATAGACAGAAAGTGACCCATAGTGCTGAGGAGGACAGGGGAGCCCATAGAAACTGAAGTACTGGGGGAAAGTGCTGGATCAAAGCAAATGATATTATGTGTGAGGATGAGCTGTCCTAGCAAATCTTCAGAGCTGCTTTTTTAAACCTTCACCAAAGGAACCCATTCTCTAAGCCAGCTGTGTTTTTACAGCTCCAGCATTCCCTGTTTGGCTCTGTCTGGGCTTTAACATGCAGATCCCATGGCAGCACAGGGAGAGAGGCAACTTCAGCCAATTTTCAGTAATTAGGGGAACAGTTGCAGTAATTGTCCATGTATTGCTAACCTCACAATGCCTGGCATACTTATGAAGCCATTATTTCCACACACAGCATATATCACCACTGATGGATCTTGTGAAAGGGATGAGGGGTAAAAAAGGGCTGAGGGCTGCAGCTGACGTTAGAGCAGGGTGCTCTTTTCACTGGGCCACGGCTCAGCTGGTAACTTGCAGCCCAGTCTTTCCCTAGGGCTTGGTAGCACAGTCACTTTTATGGAGCCATGCTTAAATGGAACAGTTTGGCCTTCAGATGCAACAATAGCTTACGTGCAGGACTCCCTAAAAGCACAGGTCCCTGGAGAGGAGCATGAGGATGTCTACAGGAATGAGCTGGCTGTGGCCTGGAGTGGCCGAGCAGAATCGTGTAATCCCTTACAGACCAAAGAGAGGAGTTAATCATTTTCCAGGCAGTGCTTCAAATTGGATCACTAGGGATATCTGTGAGGATTCCAAAAGCAATGTTCCTGATGGTCATTAATGTGCTCCCAGTGACGTACAAGATGCACATGCACACCAACAAAGCAGAAGTTAGCCTGGAAAAAACCCGGCTCATGTGAAAAGGTGCACTTACAGTAAATTTCATTGCAAGGGACTCATTCATTGCCAGCACTATATGGCAATTATTGCTATTACTAAATAATGACTCCCACTGCCCTTCCACGTGTGCTCCCAGCAAGGGGTGAGGGAGCGGGATGCAGGGCATGTGTACAGCCCAGCTTCCAGCCTTGAAAACTCCAAGGGGCCACGCTCTGTTTCCATAACACTTTTTACATGCTTACTTTTATGGGTCTCTTGATGACAATCTAAATCCTGCCTGTTCTTCAATAAACCATTAATCTTCCAGATAGAGTTCAGGGAAGTTGCTGTGTAGCAATAAAATGCATGTTTCCAGAGCCCAGAGGGAACAAAAAGGAAAAAAAAAACAACGTGAAAGGGAGAGACATTGTTTCTGAAAGACAAATTCCTGGCTTGCAGGGGCTGGGGGGCATGTAGGGTTATCTCCCCAAATCCTGCCTGGAACCTGTCCCTCCCCTCACCACACCCTGATGCCACTTTGAGTGTAACATCTGTGAGAAGGCCCACCCTCCAACATCACTATCAGTGTAAGAAAGGGGCTGCTGCCCCTCTACCTCCCATCCTCATGGCCCAGAAGCCTTTTGTGAACAGTGCCAGCTGGGACTGTGCTTTAGTGAGCAGATTCCAGCTGGGGAATGTCAGTGACCATCACTGCCCCTGCTAGGTCTGCCTTGGAGGTCGCTGGGGAGAAGGCTCCACCATTCCCCACCAGCAGCCACTTCAGCAGCTACCCCACATCACCCAGTTTACAGACCTGCTGCTGCTTTTGCAGAATGAGGCATAAAGTGTCTCCTCTTTGTGTCCAAATGACTTCCTTCAGCGTGCTGAGGGAACCAGCCTCGCAGAGCCAGTGGCACAAAAGCACCAAGTCCCCACACCAAGGCTGGTCAGTCCTGTCCCGGGTTTGCATTTGAACTGGTGACCCGCTGTAGAAGTTACAAATTCTGTGCCCCACGTTATAACAGGAGAAATGAACACAATCCCTTGCGCTTCCAGGCCCTATAAAATTGATGGTAACCATATGTCAGTGCGTGTAGCTGGTAGGAAAGCACGTACTGCACTGCTCAAAAGAGATGGTAGCAGTCAGCATTAAAGAGTGCCAAGGAATAGAAAAAAATCAGGTTCAACCTGACTTAAGTGCCTTAAGCTATGTCTTTAATGCAGTAAAGAAAAAGAAGGCAAAGATAGGCCTGAAAAAATAATTTCCCTGGGCTACGGTCCTTTAAAAAAATGGTAGAAAAGGAAGAAAAAATAGGCACATCAAGAACACACATACAGATATAAGTACAATTATTGAACTCTTCCAGTTTAAACTGACACATCTCTCAACAGAAAAAGAGGGAAAATCACTGTCTGTCTAGACATCATAAATAAACAAATACAAGAACTCAGAGAGTCTCTTACTATTACCCTCAACTCCTGGGTTTCTGATATTTCCCTGGCACACGTGTATATCACAAATATTCCTATACAGGATACTTTTAGTCCCAAAGCTCTGTCTATTCTATATGAATGTTTTGTACTCTTCTTTTCACATGAATATCATCTTCTTGTCATTCCTGATGATAGTACTTCACAAGACAAACTAAAGGTCATAGAAGAGAAGTTGTGGAAAAAATTCTTTTTACTGACAGAAGAAATCCTGGGATCTGTTGAATGCTCGTCATGAGTTTTATTATGAAACTAATGCATAATGTACTGTGTAAATGTTTACACAAGCAGTAAGTAAAGAACCTATAGACCACCTGAAGCAATAAAAGCCTTGAGCAGCCACCTCTAAAGCAGCATTTTACTTGCCACTGCAGCATGATGAAGGTCAGCCCTTTCAGCAGGCATTTGCACCACTCTGCAGAAGTGAGCTGCATGATTATTTTAATCTGGTCTTGAATTCTCAATGAATACAGGAGAAAAAAATTCTTTACAGTGAGCATCCATCTGAGATACATGTCCTGGCCAAAGAACAGCTAATTAGATATGACTAAAGTTAATTATGATTAACACCGTGCAGACAGACCCCGAAAAATAGAATGTGGCAGGGCTCTTGCTGCTGTTTCCTCCAGTGGAGGCACAATGAGCTGTTTCTCAGTAAACATGGGTAGGTGCTACCATCACATCACCCACTGGCCTCAGTGTCATTTCTTAGATAACACTCACCCCTGTAAGCAGAGCCAACAGCATCCTTTGGAGTAAAATCCTGTGCAGCTGACGAAAATTAACCCGTATGCCCTCCATGCACATCCCCCAGAATTCCACAGTGCTCTCATGCAGTGATGAGTGAGGAAAGTCAGATCTGGAGAAATGTCCCAGTGGTGCTTGGGCTTTCAGCAGTGCCAGCACTGCTCTGTGCAGTGCCAGGAGTGCTGCCTGTTTGCCAGTGCAGGGGCAGCACAGTGCCTGCAATCTCTGACACTCTGGCTGCTGCTGCTGACAGGACAGCTGCAATGAGTCCTTTTGTAGCATCAGGTGTTTGTAAGGAATACAGTGGAATGGGTCTACTGTTAAGCATTGAAAGAGGCACCACAGGGGCTCTCCTGTGTTGTGTTCAAGGCAGCCTGTGTGCCTATGTTCAAAGCAGCTGTGTCACTCCATACCTATTGTTAAAAAATAAGAGCAGCATTGGTTTTTCTCTTCCCCTCTCTTCTCTTACAGGAAACCTTGTTCAATCAGTTTATCCTGATCCGAGGAAGGAGAAGGAGGATGTGCATCTTTAGAGGTACACAGTTTATATTTCCTCCTGAGAAGAAGGAAAGAGTGAGCTTTTGTGCATTGGCTAGGGTGGAATTCAAAACCACTTGCCTGTCTCACATCCTCTCACCTGCAGTGTTTAGCTGATGTTTTTATTGCTGGGATGAGACACAGCTGTCCCAGGGATGGCTAGGCTGGGGACCAGCCCCACAGCAGGCTGCTCCAGGTCCAGCATTCATAGATAAACTGCAGGGCCTGGAGGCATCACAGGATAGTTCCATCTAAACAGCTGGAGTTCACATGAGGAAATTCTTTAATTTGGTTCCTCTTCTAAGGACAAACAACTCTTCTGCCTTTTCTCACTTTCCATCAGAGCTCACCACTCTGAAATTCTCAGAGTAGTTATCTTCACATCAGCCTTAGGCAGGGAAGGTGTGCTCTCCTTTAAAGTTTATAAAAGGGAGTCTTAGCCAAAGCAAGTAATTTTCCAGAGCACCACAGTAAACATCGAGCTGAAGGGGGAGCTGAATTTACTCTCCCATATCCAAGAACTACTGCCCTGCTCTCCAGCTCTCAACAAAGCAAAAAAACGCTGTTACACAGCTCCTGAGGAGGGATGAGCTGAAAATTCCAAGTACTAGAAACTGGCATTTGTTGCCAGTGGCTACTGTTGCATAAGAGGGCAAAAAATTTGTTGTTCCTAAGTGGGCATGAGTTTCGAATTTATACCATATCTTTCATCTAAAATTCACAAGCCTTTCATATCTATCAGAAACATCTCATATTTTCACAGACAGCAATATAAGTAGCTTCATACAGTAATCAAGAGAAGCACGGGCCAGTTGAACAGATTATTGAGGGATAGAGCTGGGAACACAGTCTGTAATGCATCATCCAATTGCCTTTATTATCCTTTTTGAATCACTTATTTGTGTGGCAAAAGCCTCAGTCTAACCTGGTCTAACAGAAACTAGAACCTCACCCAAACCAAATCAAATTAAACTTTGAAAAAGTGGTGCTCATGGAGTTTTTGATTATTTTCCATTTTCTTGCCTGGTTGAGCTGGTTACAGAAGTGTCAATGCACTAAGGAGGGGCAGCTATTTTTGGCTGTACACAGTAGGACCTGCAGAGATGTGTGAAAACGGAAAAAATACAGAAGTAAATCAACCAAATACACAGAGGCAAATATGACCAGTGCATGAAAACCAATAGCCTAAACAATTTTACTAACTTTTTTTTGCCTCTTAGATCCAACTGTTAACTCAGGAAGAAATCATCTTCCCACTAGGACAAGATCTTAAAAGATTATAACATGACCATGGTAAATCAACAAACACAGGACAGCATGGTCCAGCTTTGCCACAATTTCACCTGGCACATCCAACTATTCTGTGCTGCACCCACTTTGAGCACCTCTGAGAATGCTCATTTTTAGTGTGGTAGGGACTCCTTTCCACCTGAAATTTTTAGATGAAAATTAAAGGCAGATGGTTTTACCTCTTGGTTGAAATGGCTGCAATCAAAGCATGGTCTTCCCTGGGGACCTGTGTGCCCCTTGTCCTCAAGCAGTACACATATCCTTGTCCAGCATCATGCACTGAGGGCCTAGAAACAGAAATGACTCGTAGAATTTACCCATTTCCTTCCTTCCCAACTCTTTGAGAAACAATTTGGTTATTGGTGTGAATGTGGGCACTTGTCTGAGAGAGGGCCAGATCCAGGGAACACTGTGACAGGGCCAAGCTGAGGAGGGCAGTTTTGCAGTGAGCTGTAGCACATGAGGTTCCTGGCCTTGCCCCCATCTGTGACCTGTGCTCTGGTCCTGGGAAAGTGGATTCTCTCATTAACCCTCCTTCTCTGGTTAGCTCTGCCCTGGGCTAGAGCACAGCCGTGCTGGGAGAGCCTGGGAGATCCTGTGCCTGGGGAAGAGACAGTTCTGCATTCCCCTTCATTTATCCAGCAGGTTCAGCCTGAATGAGTAACTCGCAGGTGTGTCTGAACCCGATGCACTGGCAGGATTTAGGACAGGTCCCATCGCAGATCCCGGTGTGGCAACCTTGAGAGCTGGCACTTTTATTTACAGTAGGTCCTGGAGCCAGTCCATGGACACAGGCCACATGTGGCCATCTCCTTTTCTCTCAAAGAGGGTGTGTGTTAACTTCTGCAGCAAATGTATGAGGTATAGCACTGCCAAGAAATGGGAGCCTAATTACTGTGTTCTTTTAAAGAAGAATGCATTTGTAAAAAAAAAAAAAAATCACCTCAGTTTAGTCAAATTACAGTCAATTATCATGGCCTTCAAGCCAAGACCTATTAGCTCTGAATCTAACTTAACTCAGTTACTGAAGCACACTGGAAATGTCATTCATTTTGGAAAAAACAATATTATTACCTTTTACTCCTTAGTAGTCAAAAGAATTTTGAAACAAGATTAATGGGAGCAATTTTTTTTTCCTTCTGTCTGTAGCTTTTGAAGATTAGCAGCACTTCTTTTATTTTGGAATAATAGCTACCTGGCAGTCTAGGGTCACTGGGCTGTCTTCAAGGCATCATTGCATTCCCTTGCACATGCATTTAACTTTTATAGCCAAAATACATTTTTGCACTTTTTTTTTCCCCACTAATGTCATCAAAATACTGATTTGGACGAAGACAAGTGCCTTAGGACAAAGACAAATACATTCAAAACTATCTACATGCTTTCTCCAACCCCACAACCCCAGCTCCATCACAGTCTGCAAGAAGGTGGCCACATTTTTGTGTTTAGTAGCTCTTTTCAGTGTAAAGAGGCCCCAAAGCAGGCAGTGATTCCCTTTATAGCAGCTCAATTTAAAACAAGAAGCTGCTGGAATCAGCTACCTTTTTGATCCATGCAGCAGAGCTGTAATTTCCATTTGGTTCTGTTTTTCCTCCTTATCACCAGTGCTGTCAGAATTCATTCTTGATTCATTGCTGTGGCAGTGGAAGCCCTGAAACCCCGAGGCAGCAGTGGGTGAACGTGGAGATGTTTGGGCTGAGCCGCTATCCCAGGACACCGCGGCTGGCCCGCAGAGGCCACGGCTGCAGGCAAACACGGCCTTGCTCTTGGGTAGCTTCAGGTCCTCAGGAGCTTGTGACCACGCGCCAGAATTATTTAACAGGGAGCCTGCTTTGTGGGAAAGTGAGCAGATATAACTTTTTAGCAATCTGATTTTTGAAACAACCTCAAATTACCCCATGCATGCAGATCCTCACCAGCGCTGGTGAATCTGTACATGTAACTCAACAGATTTGTTCAAAGTTACCTCTAAACATTTATCCCCTTCTTAGGGAGACAGATTCTGAAAACCTCCTCTCTACGTAATACTGGGAATGACAGAGCAGCACTGAGACCCAGGGTCAAAGCTTGTGACAAAGCCAGCTGTGTGCCATGGCCATGCAGTGGAAATCCAGTGGGATCAGAGATCTGTGTCAGATACTTGTCCATAACCTCAACCCTAGCCCACTCAATTTGCTACAATGCAAACCTAACTCTGCAACGCAAAATGCAGGCATCTCCAGAGGCTGAGTAAGCAACACAAGTTTCCACAGCAGTTTTGCCAGCCCCCCCAGTGCCTCCCCAGCACGCCCAGGTCTTTGCAGAAGGGTATCCCTGTGGTCCTGCTGGCACACACTCACGACCTGAGCGTGCTGCCCAACAGCCAAGAGGGACCAAAGGTGGATTGGGAGCACCTGGCCCAGCCCTGCAGCCAGCCCATAGTGCTGCAGAACTGTAAAGCTCAAGGAATCATTTCAAAAAGAGGCTAAGAAAAGGATCCTGCAGAAATTGTGCCCAGTCTCGTTACTGGAAACCTATTTGACGCAGTGAACAAACATGGAGACTTTTCCAGGAAATGTGTTTCTTTATTTAAATAAAATTAGTGCCAGTAGAAACAATAAACTTTAAATACATGAGACAATTATATACAACTCAATGTTAGGAATTATATACATCAGTTTTTTACACATACAAATACATTTATACCAAAAGTAAAGGACGAAGGAGAAAGCAATGGAAAATGTGACAACTTGTGCATGTCAGTCTCATTTGGAAAGTTTCAGGATTCAAGTGATTCCAGGCAAAGTGCCAAAATTAATTTGGCTCCTTTCAAACTTAAAACAGCCCCTTTTAGAATAAATCTACCAAAAAGCTTTATATGGTCTGATCCAAAGTTCAGTGAAGCCGATGGAAAAACTCCCGCTGCCTCCAGCCTGCCCCAGTCAGGCCCTTTCGGAGGGAGCACAATGGAGCCTTTGTTCTGCTGCGCTCAGAGATCCCTGATCCTGCATCCCATTAACCCTCTGAGCCTCCCCAGCGCCAGCAGCACAGCACACTCTGGCTCCAGCTCATTTCTGCCCTTCTGCATTCATGTTTTTCGAGCTGTCTCTCAAGCTCTAATGCCAGTGGATAAATCACGGAGCTACTTTAGTGCAGGAAATACGTGGAGACATTTTGCAAATATTTTGCTGTGCAATGCTTTAGATTCAGGCTCTTCAGCCCTCATGCTTCAAAACTAATCAAAACACTGTAATAAGTTATTATAAAATATAAGGTATGCTTGAAATATTAATTTTCTTATTTGTATTAATTTTTACTTCTTGTAAAAGTGCAATAATTTAGCAACAAATTTCATGAGCATTTGAAAAATGTCACAGTACCATTAAACTGGGGGAGGGGGAAGTCTGTGGTGGTTTTAAAAAGTAGTTACTAACAGCTTTATAGAAATGCATGTGTCACATGCAAGCTGATTTAAAAAAAAAAAGATGTAACACAATGCTTACCTACACTGGCTTAAATAGAGCAGAAAGTCTAGATTCTTTAATGATGTAAATGGGTACAATTTTACTGACCTCAAACAGAGAATTTAACTCCAACAGAGAAGCACAAAATCTTGTGATGGTCCCTGACTCAGCTGATGATTTCAGTGGGGCCAGGAATTCACCCTTGCTAGGTTAAATTCCATTCAGAATTCCACCTATTTTTCAAGGCATCTGTTTGAGTCTTTCTACGTCTTACAGCCTGTAACAAAGATCTTTTAACATCTCCTTTAACTTACAGATCTTTGCCTTTAGTGACCAAATGTACACATCTTTTAAAAACACAAAAGCAAAAAATGAAACCACCTTTCCTGTTAGTAACTCGGTCCCAGGCTGGACTGCAGCATAAGGTGGTGAACCTGACCCAGCCAGTGAATGTATAACTTCAGCAAAGACATGGAGAAGTGTCATGGCTCTGGAGCCAGGCTCTAAAACTGCACAGGAACTCAGTGCCTCTTTTTTTCTGCCTTGTCTTTTGCTCTTTCTGTACCTCAAGCCAGTCTCCAGCCAATGCTGCAATCTCCCTTCAAGTACAGCATCAACAAATGTTCAGCTTTTGAGGCCGCATTGAGCAAATGTGCTGCTGGCTGTGGTTTGTCATAAGAAAAACACAGTAAGAGTATTTCTAGTCTATCACAGCTTTGTGTGAATGAGCATTACCCATCATCTTTAAGAACCAGGCACTTGCATGAGGGTAACTTCCCCAAACATTTCCCAGATATTTACAGAATTCTGAAATATGCAGAGACATGCCAGTAATAATTACCTCATTAGAAAATACGTATATATTCACCACGTTCTTAGCTTTCATAGTAAGAAATAATAATAGAAAAATTAAAATTAAGCAACCCAATTATGTGCAAGTTACACTTTGAAGTTGGGTACCACTGCTTCCTTGTCCTGCCAGCTCTCAGGAACACCTTGGGCCCAGGAGCACAGATACCTGTTCAGAGTTCATTGGAGAGCAGAAAAGTAGAGCCACAAGTTCTTAGTGGGAGCTCCACTCACGCTTTGGCAGCTGATCAGGGGAGCCCTGCAAGTGCTAGGAGTTCTTCTGGAGGTTTTCCACAGAACCCTCGCTGCTCTCGTTGAGGGGCGTTTCTGACACTTCCCCCAGCTCAGTATCCAGCACTTCCTCCTGGATGGTGAAGTGCACATCTGGGGAGGAGGACTCGGAGCTCACGCTGCTGCCTTCCATGGAGCAGATGGCACAGGACAGGGATGGCACCATGCTCTCCTGCAGCATGTTCAGCATCGTGGGCATCTGCACGGATTTCAGCCCTGCTACGGTTGGTAGAGGCTTCACAGCTTCCCCCCACTCTCTCTCCTCGTCTTTGTAGAGCAGAAGCAAGTTGGATGACTTCTCTTTTCTTTTGGATTTCATGTAGCCAAGCATTATTCCTATCAGGAAGATCCCGTAGAAAGACATGACAATCAGAATGTAAAAATACTCGTTGCTGTTGTTCTTCTCTGTGCTGCTGGGGGATTCAGCATCAAGCATAGCTTGGGTCACATTTGCATGGTCCATCTTTAGCATGGAAAGAGTTTTACCAGAGCTAAAGCCTAGAGGAGAATGTAAATGGATATGTAAGATCAAACTTCAGAGCAAAGGTGTAAAAGAAACACCTGGAAAAAAGTTACCCCAAACTCTTCCTTATTCCTTGTAATTGTAAGCTTGCAAACCCCACACCTGATTCAAGCTTATTATACCTCTGCATATTATACCTCAGCCTATTATACCTCTGCATTAGTACTGTAGGTGAATGAACTCTTATTCAGATACAGAAAACATTAAAGGAAAGAAAACACATAATATCTTGAATTATAAAACCCCAACCCATATGATTAAAAAAAGAAAACTATATAGAAATTCTCTGCTAGGCACTTATAGTTTTGTGCTACTTGATCATGTTTCCATGGTGGGGGAAAGTTAGAACTATTATTTTATTCAGTGATGCAGGAAAAAAAAAATAATCAAAAAGCAACTTACGGTGGTATGCAAGTAATTCCTCCTTTTGCAAAGCTCAAGAGACCTTTCCTCCACCAAATGCCGGGTGTTCTGAAAACTTTCCTCTGCTGCAGTTGGAATAAATAGCTCTCAAGAAATGTTTCATCACGTGTTTTAGAGGCACAGTTTATAATAGTTTTGTGTTGGAGTCAACAGATGAACTTGAAGGATTGCAGTTCAACCCACTGAACTCTTAACAGCTGTGAAAAGAAAAAGAGTTGGGAATCCAGATTTTACTCTTTCCTAACCAGTTCCATGCTGGCTCTTTCAGCTTGTGAATCTGCTCCTTTAACATCCCAGTTGCTAAATCTGACCCCTTACCCTGAGAGCTGCTACACAGAATGGAAAACCTGCAGATTGTCATTCTATGTTTGTCACAACATATAGAAAAATATACATGTGCATTTTATATTAGACACTACCAAGTTATTTACATGTCTGCTATACAGAGTCTTCTCTAGAGAGACAGAGGAGGAAACAAGTTATTTTCTTTGGTCAGGACTAGTGACAAAGCTTTAGAAAGTGTGTGCAGAACAAAGTGGTGACTTTCAACTCACGCTGCAGCTCCACTTTGCCACGAGGTGAGGGGCTGGGGAGAACCTGGCCCTGAGTCTCCAGTGAGTTTTGGATGGATGGGTGCTGGTGCTGCCTAACTTTGGGCATCAAAGCAGCAGCTGTGGGATCTAGGTTCTCCACATCATCAGCGGAAGGGTGCAGACTCCTCCAGGGAGCAATTTGGAGCTCCTGAAGTTTGCAGCTGCTTTTGCCTCCATAGAAGCAGCTAAGAGTTAATGCTGTGGGCAGGACATTATGCCTAAATAGAGGCCAGGGCCACTGAGTTAATGGTGACTGAAGCACAAAGGGATGTTAGCAGTTCCTGGGCAGAGGGAAGCTCTCTGAGTGACTGCTGCAGGCTGATGGGCAGAGCAGGACACCTCGCAGCCCACTGGGGAGCGGGGGTGCAGCCTGGGTTGCAGGGCCCACAGAGTTCCCAGTCATCAGCTCAGTGGTACAGGAGGCTCTGAGACCCCCTTCCAACACGTAAGCAACAGTCCAGGCCATGGGAAGAAGGAGGCCCAGCTTGCACCTTAGGGATTTCATTTCCTTATCCTCCCCATCCCTGTTCTTCACACACAAAGCCCAATTAGTCAGGGCCCACATGTGAATGTCACCCCTTCTGCAAAGCTTCAAGGATGTTTATGTAACAGAACACTCCACTTCCAGAAAGCAGTGGACTGGTGCTGGAGTTTCCCAACGGTAGGTCTGGGGTTTTTTTCCCTGCAGTCACTTGTGGATTCTTTGCATAGACAGCAAATTCTTTTCCTAACTCTGCCCTTACAATCCCTCTGAGGTAAAGGCAGATAGGATTAACTTCTCTTCACATGTAAGAAAAGGCAAGAGAGAGAAGTTAAGCAACTTTAGATGTAGTTGAGGATTTGAGAAAAGACAGGATTGCATCTGCGTTTGGAACCAGCATTTTCCATCACTTCTCTGAACAACTACAGAAAGAAAGGAAAAAATTACATTAGCCAGATTGCCCTCTCTGCACCTTAAAATAGAGGATCCTCCCTTTAGGATGTTGGTTTTATCTCCCTGTGCATTCCCATGTGATCACTCAGGAGCTGTTGATGTTGGGCTAACGTCTACTGGGGTTTCATCTGACAAAATCTGTCTGCAGCACCAGCTTGCCAAGTCTGAATTCTTCTTCCCTGTTCCCGACAAATTACCAAGCAGGCAACAAGAGCACATCAACTGTAGGCTAAAGCAGAACCCAGAGCAAGTCTCTGGATTTTCTAGCTAACTTTAGGGAATATTTACTTCACAACTTTCTCAGCTCCATGTGATATCTGCCCTCCCCATTCAGCTCTGGAAATTTGGGCGTTGAAAAATTAAAGACAACATGTCCGATTTTAGCAACACCTTCTCATGCAGGACTTCACACACTTGTGAGGAAGCGCCTTGCATTGTTGGGTCAATGAAAATTGGTTCAGTACAAGGAGAAATCCTTTCTCTCTGCCAATGAAACCCTCTTGGAAGTTGCTTGATCCTGGGAACAAGACCAACTGAAGCCTGTCATCAGTGTCACCACGCACCTGGACACAAAGGACACCCAGAGGCACAGACACCCCAGGGCTCCCAGCAGTGAGCCAGCAGAGCAGGGGCAGACCAGCTCTTCTGTGGGCACCTGCATGTGCAAACAGACTCTTTATTTGCTCCAAACCCTCGTGTTCTTCATGTAGGTGAAACTCTGTACAAAATTACCAAGAAGAACTGGAGCACCCAACTGGAACACATGAAGATTGCTCAGGTACATCCATAGATTTATGCGATTCCCCAAAAGTTTAACTGAAAGATGACTGGATTGCATAATTCTGCAGAATTACTGACGAAAACTCTTCGCAACTATGTTTACTTTGGCTAGCTGATGACAGCTCTTCTCCATCTGTTAGCCCATGGTTCTTAAAAACAGTTTTATTTTAAAAAGGCCTGCAAGGAATTCCTGAGCCTTCTATAGATGTGAAAAGGAGGGATAGAAAGGCACTGGGGAATAACCACCTGAAAAACATGGCCACTTGTTTACTGATGCCATCAGTCAGCTTTCTCAAGCTGTACTCTGTAGAAACTATATTTTTGTCTAAGCACAAGACCTACAAAGTTAAAGATTGGAGTTTTAGTTTTGTGTTTAGAAATTATATTTGCTCCAAATTATGTTGTAAAGCCATTGATCACAGCAAAAACTTGCCTAATTTGAAATAACTTATTTTTAAAGTTAAGCTTACTAGCTACTTCTTTTTTGATGTCTCTTTCTTTCTTCCTTTCAGATCAATTCTTTTCCCCAAACTTCAGAGAATTTTCCCTGAAATTTCACTTACACATCTCTTATGCTTTCAGCAATTGCCTCTCACATGTTCCTCTTTATCTTCTTTGCACCCACCCCTAACAATGCTATAATGTTTAAGAATAATCCTTGTGCTGTTGCTACCACCTTCCATATTCCCCCTCTGGAAAACATTCAGGCCAATAAAGCAGAGCAACAGCCAGGCACTCCAACAATGAAAAGGTCACAGCATAGTTGTTGATGCCAGATTTTTTTTCTCAAGGTCCCTGTCTCCTAGAGAGCCTTTTGTGGCAGCAACCTCCGTCACCGAAGGACGCAAACGTTGAGGCTTGAGGCATCCCACGGGGCAGGAATTCACAACATGGCTTAAGGGATCATATAATGTGAGCCCTTTCTCCAAATAAAAATTTGAGGACGGTCAGAAAACTGAACAAAGACAGAATCTATTATGAAGACAACATGAAACCTCCTTAGAGACCCAGATGACTCTACAGGCTGCCATGGAAAATATATGCCTAACCCTTCATTAGGGGCATAATCCATGCTCTGATGCTGCATTTATCTTTCTTGCCCCAGTTAGTGAGTTAATAAAACTAAAGACACCAAACAACTGTTAAAGGGCCAGCTCCTGGGGGAAGCTGAGCCTGTTTGATGAGTGTTTGCTGGCAGTACCACTCTAAAGAGTACCCAAGTATGTGATTTTTCAGAGTTATCCTCTGAAAAAAAAAAAAAAGAAAAGAGAAACAGGAAGCACAGAGTAGTTGGGGTTTTTTCTTCCTGCACATGCATATTTAATGGAAGCAATGTTTGATAATTTACTGCTAGGGAAAAAGGAAGGGAGAGTTTTGCCATGCAAGTACTATTTTTGATTCAGACCTTCCAGACACTACATTTGGCAAAGGACAACCAACCAATGGTGATCAAACAGATGATCAATATATTTCACTCACACATATTACTTCAATTAAAGTTGGAGCTGCTTTTGACACCATAAAGGAAGACATGATAAAATAGATGTTTATGGTCCTGATTTGGTCTTGCATTTAAGGATGTGCCACACTGAGATGTACACACTGATTTTCAGTCCTGGTGAAAATCACACACACCTCACTGAGCACCTGAGCCAAAGCCCCCTAAAGTTCCTGGCACTGCCTCTCCTAAAACAAACATCAGCACCTGCTCCTTTCAAGTTCTGTGCAGCCCAGTGAAGCCTGTGAGTGTGTTGGAAGAAAAGCTAGTTCAAAAGCAGCAATCCACTCCCCCCAGAGCAGGCAGTGAGGGGCAGAAGCAGCACAAGCCACATGCCTCCTCACTGTTAAGTGTGCAAACAGCATGAAATTCATGACCTTTACTATGTGCTGTTAGCGCTTCTATGCCTCATCAGTTCAGCCACTTAAGTGAAATTAATCTAATAACACCTACAAACGTCTTGTGCTGGGAGGCACAGCATGGTAGCACAGTGGCAGATCACCAGATCCCAGAGAGGAAACAACCACTGCATCCACAGGCACAAGGGCTGGGCTGGCACTGAGCTGCTGGCACATGGCTCCAGGTCCAGTGTCATTTTCCATCACTCTCCCTTATTTTTCATACTGCAGAAATAGATGACATTCTTCATAAACTTGACATGAGCAATTTCTAGAGGAAGATGGCAATTTCCTCGGTGTCATCCATAATATACTGTGTTGCCATCTGGATGCCAAATGGGAGTAATGGTCTGATCTGCTATTAACTATAAAAAACTTAGTAAAATGTTACAGCTCTGCCTTGTTACTTACACCCTTCATTAAAGAAAACATGCAAATATAACTCCAGAAGAAGCACGCATCAGCCTTCTCTCCAGCTTCAGAGTTCAGTTTGCTTTAATTTGAATTTTATTTAACGTTCATAACAGATCCATATTCATAAAACTTGAAATTTCTCAGGCCTTCTCTGCACACAGGGCAGAAAAAAACCCCAAAATTTAATTAATAGAAGCAAATACAGGGTTTAGCAGCATCTCACAGCCAAGGTGACCATCTGCACTCAGCTCTAGCAGTGGCAAGAGATTTCCCAGAAGCCACATCTGCAGTGTTCAATTGCTCTGCAAGCACACAACAAAGATCTGTAAAGGCAAATTGGTTTCAGATTCTGAGAGAAGACAAGCAACAGAAAACCTCAATGATATCTGTAATAACAGTTCAGACTAAATTTAGATTTACTGTAAGGCATGTTTTGTGAGAGTCTTGGAATTCTGAAGAAGCATTCCTCTTCAACCTCTAAGCTGAATTTCAGAAAGCTAGGAGTGACGGGAAACAGAGTGCAAACAGGTAACTCTCATGATAGCAATAACCAGAAATTACATTCAAAAATTACAAACTTTTCAGTGGTTAATATGAGAATCTGAGTTCAAAGTCATCACAGCCTCAATTATGTTTCCTGTATCTAAGACAGGTTACAAAGTTATTCTATCAACATAGATGGCCATGCAATAAAATGAAACCTACACTTCACATTACCCAGACATTTTCTTTTGATGTGACACAGTGAATGTAGTGATGCTTGATTTGAAAATACTTTTTTTAATTTTTCCTTTACTTTTTCTTCTGCCAAATATAATTATCTGTTGGATGCACTACCTTTAAAAACAAAATTAACTCAAAGATTACTTTGCTTTTGGAGTCAAAGAGTAGATTCAGCCCTGTGTTCAACAATATTTGCTTCTATTTGGATCCAAAACAGCAAGAAAAATACTAAATTCTGGCTGCCACCGAAACAAAAAAAAATTCAAGAGCGTTTAAACGCTATTAGCAGTGCTTAGGAGAAATTCAAACACACAATTCTGGCAAATCCAAACACACAATTCTTTCTGTTCAGCAAAGAGAGAGTTCTTGCTCTCCCAACTATGGAAAGGTCCTTATTTAGGTCCATTCATTCTCCCTGAACAGCTTCTACCTCTAATCTGCTCAGAATTAGCACTTTGGTTTAGTGAAGGCTTTTTAACAAAAGATTTTAAATAAGGCGATATGTATCAATATTTATTCGGCTTTTGAAAAATTCCTCTGCAAGCAGTGTGAAGATCTCAGATTTTTCCTTTTTTTTTGTAAATTTTAAGACTTTCTATGACAAGAGAAATTCAGCAATGCCAGTAATTGCTAAGCATAAGAAATAAAAAGGATGAAACCGCTAAAAATATTCAAGTGCTCAACTTGAACCCTCACCTGACTACAGATCATAAATTAAAGATCATTGGAAAAGCTCAGAGCTGCTTGCCCAGCGTTAGGTAGAAAGCTTATGGAGGCACTGATAAACATCTAGCAGTCCAGTTAAACACAACCAGAGATCAAGAGGAAAGCATGCATTCCCTGTGCCAGGACACATTTTGTTAGCATGGGCTCACAGCAGCTCACAGCCGAGCATCACCTGTCACCACTCAGGCAAGCTCATTCTCACCCCAGGTAATCTCCTCCTCCTCACTTCTGGGGGCTGTGGAGAAGCCCAGCAAGGCATGGTCATTCTGCTTTGAGCTTTTTAGAAAAAATAGTATTTGGAAGCCAAGGAGAACAGGGGAGCAGGATGCTCTCCCATGAAATGAACAGGGCAAGGTTCACACATGCAGCGACTTCACTTGCCCGGGTTCAGAGGTGTAACCATTCTCAAAGCTGATCACACTTCAGAGAGTTTGAGAAGAAAAACAAACAGACAAATATTTAATCATGAGGGAAACCACAGACTCTGAAATCAAGGAGACAGCTCTTGCTTAGTCCTACTAAACCACAGCATTGTGGGTTTAATTTTCATACATCAAGGAATGGTAAAGACGTCAACATTTAACAATGCAAGTTCTGCCTCAGACATGCCCAGAGCTCCCCCTGAATCCAGCAGGATTTTAGTGAGTGCTAGGAATACAGCTGCTAATACAAGGCAGGATACCAGACTGGTTTCCAGCATGGTCTGTGTCTATTTTTCTGCCCTAAGATTAAAATACCTGCCATTAAGGGGTACTTCATATCAAGTTCTGACACTGCTCTTGAAAACACAACATTCAAAAGAGACTGGAAAAAGAGAGGGAAATCATCATGGCATTTACTACAAAAACAATTCTGCCCTTTTACAAACTCACACCATAAAGTAAAGACTACCACCTGAGTGTCACAGTGATCTTCCATCCTCCCGAGGACAGAAAATACATGCAGGGGGAGATTCACTCTCCTCTCCCAGAAATAGGTGCAAGGCAGAGATGAAAGGAACAGAAAGTGCTATCACATAGCACACATCCAGCCCAGCCAAAGCCAAAGCACTTGCAAGGCCTTAGAGGAACAACCCACACTTTTTTTCATTGTTAGTACTTCCAATCCTGCAAAATGAGTTCACAAAGAAAGAAGCAGCCCATCCTCATTTCACAGCCATGTCAGGATAACATCCCAGGTCACTGTGACCTTCGGCGCTTGTGAGGTTTTCATTTTCACATGAGCACCAGATGTTGAGCCCTCTCCCTCTCATATTCACTCTTCTACAACACCAGGCACTCTGCATCATGTGCATTTGTAGCACTCCCTCCGAGTTTTTGTTGTGACACCTCCCCATTTAACTGTAGCTGTTACAGCAAACATCCATTAATTTCAGCTCTCAACCCTGTTGACCGGAATCTTCATGGGATTTCAAATACAGCTTAGATTACATCACTGCTGTTCTCAACAGCAGTCCCCTTTCAAGCTGAAGCAAGTAAGATAGCACTTCAGTTTGATCTATTACATCTTGGCATCTGTTGACTGTATTCACTTTTTAGAGCATTCACTTTTTAAAATACTCAGAACAGCTATTTGTATTCTTGTTCCAAAAGTCTGCCTTGGAAACACAACAAAAGGAGCAAAATAGCAGTCTGGGGTGTAAAGAGCAACAAGAGGATGGACCCCAGGTGTACAGCAAAGAGGACAGAAAGTATACACAAGAGGCAGCAACAGCACGTGCATCCTCCCATCCAAAGGGAGGGGCTCTGCCAGGCAGAGGAGGGAAAGCAGCAAGCTGTGATTTCTGAACCTGAGGCTAAGATTTGTTCCTGTGTTTCAGTGTTTTGGTATTAGTCCTGATAGCCATAGCTGTGAGTGTGCAGGGAAAGGGTCCCTAAATGCACAATGTGTTGTAGGCAGTGCAGGATCAAGCCAGCTCTAACAGGACAGCATTTCTTCCTTAGCTGTTAGGAAAATTGTATTTCCTTCAGTTAACACAAGCACTCCTAATCCAGCCTTGTGTGGACAGGTGATAGAGTCTGAATAATCTAATCCTCCACTACCAGCACCTTGGCCAATGTAACAGCCCCCTGAACCCTCCCATACCTCCTGCATGAAAGACATTCGGAAGGAGTTGCAAGAGACCTGGGAAAGCCCAAGGAGAAGCCCTCCTGACATCTCCCTCACCATTGCTGTGAGTGCCCCCCCTGCAGATCAGGTACAGCCAGGGGTTGCACTGCCATCACACTGAACAAAAGTGTGCAGCCCCTGGGAATCACTGCCACATTCCATGCTGGGTCTGTGCCCACACCACCCACGGAAAACTGTCCCTGTGCCATGTGGGAACAGAAACAGGAGAGAGCACACATCAGCAGTGCAACAAGGCTGATCAAAGGAATCCAAACTAAATTCCCAAATGGATTATTAAAAAATTATACCATAGAAAAGAAATTTAGCAATTAAAAAATGCCTACTGTAAGCAGGGGTGGTTTACTTGCAAACGATAAAATAAACCTAAAAACCAGAGGGGATGTATATTTGAAATGCAGTCTTTTATATCTCAGTGGGCAGACATGAAAAAATTTTGTTAAAGCAAAGATAACCATTGTTTTGATGTAACTGTGCTTCTAGAACTTAGGGGAAAACTCTCTCTTCCTCTCTTGGCTGCTTGTGACATGTGAATAATCAGCCCTAAGTAAACAACATGTGGTCTTGTGTGGTCTTTTCATACGAGGTTGGTATTTCTCTTGAAACTAGGAAGTGACAGGAAGTGGGGAGTTCTGCACAGATACAGGAGACCTTGTGCTTTCCCAGCAAACTCTGGAAATGCAGTGTGTTTGAAGAAAAAAATTCATTCCTGTTGCAGATGGGAAATGCAAAAAAATTACGTCTAAGCACATGGAATGAATAAATGTTTCTTTGAATCACATGACTAAAGAATTTTGCGTATTTCTGACTCTTTCATGATCATTTCCATGCTCCAGCATCACTGAGTACCAGTCAATTCTTAAACTGAAGTGTTGAAGGAGGTCCTGAAAGCAGCATAACTGTGGCATTATTTGCAATGTAGTTCCTGATGTGTGGTGATTGCTGACATAAATCACCCAGCTGGGGAAGGGGAACAGTGTCCTGGCAGACAGAAAGGCTCAGCCCAGCAGGGGCTGTGCTCCCCTTGCAAGGAGTCCATTAGCTGCTTTCTTCAGCAAGGCTCCTGAAAGAATGATGAGTGTTTAACATGCTGCTGCCCATTTTCACATCCACATGGGCTGTGGAACGTTTGTGCTGGTTTTCTGAACAGCTGCCCACTTACCCAGCCCAGCATGCCCCAACTCCTCCCACCATGGCAGGGGATGCACACAAAGCATCAACTCGGTGAGTTTTCCAACTGCCTGCTCCCTTTCCCTGCCCCAAAACCTCTCTCCCACATGATCTATGCATATCCCCAGCCCTCCCTCTGTATGGTTTTGACCTCCATCCTGCCCAGCCATTCAATCCAGCTCAGCCAAAGCCCAGGAGGGGTTTGCTCCCTCCAGGCACCCTGCAGGATGTGGCTGGGTCCCGTGTCACCCCGGGCTCAGCTTTGTGCTCTGAGGAGTTCAAAGGCAAGAGGACACAGCCTACTCTCATACACAAAATCCTCCCACTCTGAACTGAAAATGCAAACTGGAAGTCATTGCTTTGCATACTGGGACTCATGTGGTCCTTGCCTTCCTTTCTGGGCTGGTCACCTCCTGAGTTAAACATCCCACCACCTTCTCCCTCTGTGACACTTGTCCCTCGCCTTTGATTTCTCCCAAGTTATCTCATTTTCACAATCAGTCCTTCAAAAAACAGGCTGCCAAAGCATCTCCTTAAAAGCCCTCTAAAATCAATCTACTATCTTGTAGGGTGGGAAGTGAGATAGAAAAAATATTTTAAATAACACTAAAATACTATGAAAAATACTCATATGCACTCAGTACACATCCTTGTACTTGTCTATACTTTCTGTATCTTTCCTCTGATATTACTGCCTGTAAACACAATGTGTCATATCAAACCAGATTGCTGTGTTTGTGCTGGGACAGGACTGTGTTTTTCTGGAACTAAATACCTCCCATTTTTCTGAGCCCTGAAACAGCAATCACACCCCATAAGTTTGGGAAGCACTCTGGGCTGGGACAGCTCTGCAGGGTTCCAAGTACTTTCCCAAAACCTCCTTTCAAGAAAGAGCTGCCCAAACCTGTTCCTCCCTTCTCCCCAGAAATGAACTCTCTCTGCCAGATTTCCCTGGGGGTGCAGCTCAGCACCTTGCTCCCCACAGCACCAGCACTAGGGCTGGTGCAAGGCACATTCCAGGAATGCTTCCAGCTCCTAACCCTCCTCCTTTTCCTGAAAGTTCACCCATGCTTTAGTCAGATATTTTTATTTTAAATAGTTGCTCATTTGAAAGCAGAGAGGGGTGTATCTATTCTGGAAGGTTCCCTGCTCAGGTCCTCATTGCCTGCTATATCCTATTAGGACTGGAGCACAGACCAAGGAAATATTAGTCTGAATTCATTTCCATTTGTAAATAACAGATTTAAATGAAAGAGTGAATGCAGATTTAACAGCATTAGGATTAGCTAGCAGCATAAGCAAAAAAAAGAACAATGAAAAAAAACTCACCAAAAAACTTTTTAAAAGCCAGTTCTTTGGGATTAAGGAGTTTTGACAATGAAGCTTTAGAACCAACCAACAAGTCAAAATATGTCATTATTTTTCTCTAAACCCAAGAACTAACAAGAAAAACAAAATAAAATCCAATGTTTTGGTCTATTTTAGAGTTGTTTTTTTTTTAATATCAGGATCTGAAGATTACTACAGAACATAACTAAAATGTAAACAGCACAAGATTGCCAGTGATGAGCTGTGCCAGGGTGCAAGTTTGAGATGACAAGGGCAGAACCAACTTGTTCTGGACTCCTTCATCATGTGGGAGTGAATAGAACAAAATTTATCTCTTCCAGTCATGAGAAGGATGAAAGGCAGCTGCAGAGCCACTCAGACAGGCACAGGTCAGGAATCCCTGAGGATACCACCACCCTTCCCTCTGTCCTGCCTCTGCTGCAGCCCCACGGGCTCCTGCAGCCCTCTCAGAAGGCAGGGCTGAGCTGAGAGACATTTCAGGATCCCAAACGTTCCTGGCAGGAAAATCACAACCCCCCACTACAGTTCATTTTAAGGAAAGAAGAATCTCTTCTATTACAGGCAGTGAACCAGCACAGGCACAGCTGGGAGCTGCTCAGTTCCACAGGACACAGCAAACCCACACAGATCATTCCCCCCTGAAGTCGCTGGGTTGGTTTGTTTTTCTGTAAGGTGAATCACACTCTGCCCTTTGGGTTTAATACCTACATCCTTTTCTAGAAAAGATTCCCACCACCTCAGCTCTGTAAATTGCCTCGTAACATCCCACTGATGTCAATAGCAACGAGGGTTGGTCACCTCTGTGCCCCAGAACAGCACAAATCTGCCCCTTTGCAGCCACCTCCAGGTCTCACAGCTCAATGTTTGCTGGTCCCTGGTACATCTCTGCCATTAGCTCCCCCTCAAACACAACTCATGTGGACTCTGTTTGGTATTCAACAAACCACAACAGGTTTCCTACGAGTGGGAGTTTTGATAGATCCTGTCTCATAAGGAATCTCAGTGTAGGGAAGTTTAGATCATCACTAAAACACAAATTTGCCTTTTTAGTTTTTTTGGTGTTTGGCTTGTGTCTTTTTATCCTGCCCCCATTACTCATTTCAGGGTCTAATGAAACTCAAAAAGGAAAGAAAAGAAAATTAAACACAGACATTAATTTGGGTACCCAGTACTCAGACACTTCCAATAAATTGCCCCATGCCTTGCTGTAATTTAGCTCAGGAAAGCAGCCATTTTGCTAAATTAAAGATATTAGAAGCCTTAGGAGCAAAGTGATCCTAGGCTTTGCCCCCTAATTTATTTGCATTTTCATTTAATTTCTCTTATTTTACTCAACTCTTCATTTCAGAACTGGTCAAGTTACAGCCACGTGGGTTCATTATCACATGGAAAAATGCACAATGCACGTGGCAGGCCAGTGCCATAGAGT
The DNA here is from genome assembly GCF_017590135.1 of Pyrgilauda ruficollis. Lineage (NCBI taxonomy): Eukaryota > Metazoa > Chordata > Aves > Passeriformes > Passeridae > Pyrgilauda > Pyrgilauda ruficollis. The sequence continues at coordinate 5,404,765 of NW_024525045.1, forward strand.
GCAGCAGCACCCCGAGAGCAGCGGCTCCAGCAGGAGGGAGCGGCACATCCCCGCAGCCCCAGTTGCCATGGCTACGAGCGATGCTGGGGAGAGGAGATTGCCATGGCACCGCGGCAAGAGGCCACGGGGCAGGGGACACGCCCCCGATTCCAGATGCCATCCTTTCAATTAATAAGGGATTGTAATGTAGCCAATTACACACGGGTAATGCGGATTTCTGGGGCCACTTCTGTTGGACTAAACTTAGCAGAGGTTCTAATCCAGCTTTAAAAACAAGTGGCAAAACCGCGTGAGTTTGTTAGAATAAATCACAGACAAAACATACTGGATTTCTATTGTTATAACAATAAAGTGGGGGAAATGAATATGGACTAAACGTAAGTAAAAACAAAACGAGGATCCCTCACACCTACACGAACTCCATACTACTTTCTGAAGACGAAAGGTGGAGGCTTCCTTCCCAGCAGGCAGATACAGGGCAAGGGAAACCGAGCAAGCAGCAACCTCCTCTGTACCAGGATTTTTAACACTGGAAATTTGTCCAGGCCTGGGAGTGTTCAGAACTCACTCTGTGCGACTCACAGGCACTCCTAAGCAGGACAGTGTTATCAGCTGCCCCCGTTTAATCAGATACCTTGCAGCAGAGACACTCACCTCACACAGCTGAGCTGTTGCCAAGACACCATTCACACTTCTGACTCCCCATTAACATCAGCTAATAATGCTCTGCCCTGGGCTTTCAAAGCGCTCCAGAAGGATCCAAGGCTGCTGTAAGAAAACAGGGCAAGAGAAAAAAGCTTCTTGCTCTTGCAAGCAGTCAAATTAAGTTTAGCCCATGGCTTTTGCACGCCTCAGATAACCAGGAAACCCAAAAAATAAAATCCTAAATCCATTACTTTAATCATTTGGGGATCTGAGTTGTGAATTTTGAATTACAACTTGCTAGGAGCGGCAGGAGCAATTAAACTTTAAAAAGGAGACATGACCATGGGTTCCCCTGCCTCCACCCGTTTCTCCCTCGAGTGCTAACAAGCTCTCTCTGCTTACATCCACAGCTGGGTCCCTCCTCCTTCCCTGGAAGCCCACAGCACAGCCCCTACCCTTCCCAGCTGCTGCTTTCCCAGTTTGTTCAGAACACAGACGATTTGAGCAGAGATCAGTCAGGGGCACAGAACTGTCCATCCTGAACAAAGCTTTTGGGATCAGCATGCCAGGGCTCGGGAAAACCCTGCTGCAGAGGCTGGCCAGCACTGCTGCTCCTCAGCACGGACAAGGTCAGCGAGGCAGAAAAATTCCAGCCAGCCTCATCTCACCCCATTATTTTGCCCTGACTGAAACGAACTGTTATCTTTGACCCTACTCTCCTCCTAGGATGCAATCACAGCACTTGTGAAATGCTGCTGCTTCTGCAACACCAAATCCTCGGCGGGGAAATCAGTGCTGTAGATGTGAGTGTGAGCAAGGGCTGCAGGCACTCAGCAAGCACCACGCTCCAGGACTGCGTGTCCCAGGCCCTGCTCTGCTGACACTTCATCTTCACCCTTGGCAGCAAGGGAACAGGGGCACAGGGAGATCAATGCCAAGGCTGCTGCAGGAAGCCAACAGAGCAATGAACGTCCAGCCTCTACTGCAGCAACCAGACTGTTCTTACCCTCAGGCAGGTTTGTGTCAGACCTTATAACTTGATATTAGCCTCCAGAACAGGTAAAATAAAGAAATCCTTACATCTATGAAAAAGAACACTGCAGGCAAATAAAAGAGGGATAAGAACCCCAAACCAACACATTTTGTTGAGGTTGGTGTGACCATACCTGGGTGTGAGAAGTGGACATTTCTGACTTGCACCCTTCATTCTGTCGCTAGACACGTCACTGGCTCCAGGACCGAGAGGAAAACACGACTGGGTCACTGCCCAGCAGGAACACGACCTCCAGGGAGGTCAGGGGCTCTCCCCTACAGCAGGAAAACTACAAAGGATGGATTCAGAAGAGATAAAGGCTTTTTTATTTTGCTCTGCTATTGTGAAATAGACAGTCAAAATCTTTTCAAAATAAATAAAGTAGGACTGGGAAGATAATTCTTTACAGTAATGAAAGGTATTGCTTTTTTCTTGATCCAAAATGTGAGGGAATCAGGTCAGAACCACGGGTCTTTGCTCTTGTGGGAGATTCCCAAATTCACAGGAAAACAAATGTGGCTGCTGCTCACCCAGTCATCCTGCAGTCACCCAGCCATGCACGCAACTGCTGTCGTAACTGAGTCATTGAGAAGCTACAAACATTTCCCACAATTTTCCTCTAAGGTTGTGGGGTTTTTTTGGTCTAGTGACTGAAAAGAAAAAACCAAGTCAGCTCCAGCAGAAAAAAATTAAATTACATTTTAAATATTACTTAAATTATATTTAAATAGTATAAATGTCTACTGCCATCCTTCACACCTTCTGTCAGCTGAGTTTTCTTACACTGCAGTTTCAGGGAATGAACACACTCAGACTGTGCCCCAAGATATCCACACAGCTGCCTTTTAAGGCTATCACATGGACCAGCAGAGAAACACCAGTAGAGATTTTTTGCTTTGAAACTACCAAAACCAACATTTCAGCTCATTAGCCGAGAAAATAAAATAAAATCAAGTAAATGATCCAGCCTCACACGGTGTGAGTCACTGATTCCCTCAGTGCTGCAGGAGCATCCCCCAGAGTGGGAGCTGCAGTGACAAGGGGCTCTGTGACACTTGTTGGCTGATGTCCCCAGCTCCCCACGCTGGCTGGGGACCCCATGGCTAAGGTGGGTGACCTGTGCAGCTGCAGGGGAGCCAGGCTGCTCCAGCCCCACCTCTGTAAACACCTCCAGAAGTGTTGCCTGCTCACACCCAAAAACTCCCAACAGCTGGAGGTACAAACTCCAGAATAAAACAGATGGAGAGGAGGGATAATGAAGAGGATTAAAGTTTCAATATACTTTAGAAAAAAATTTGACAAGACTTCTGTTAACTCAGTTAATACAGAAAGTCTTTTGCTGCAGCTAACACGTGCTTCCGATTTTAAAAATGATTTATAAATTAGGAGTAAGATACCAGACGTGAAGATGATGCAAGCATTTGAGATGCATCAATCTTTAAAGCTATTTATCTCTGAAATCTGTGAGAAAGGTCTTGGCAGCAAAATCAAAAAAGTTTTTTAAAAGAGCAAAAGGATATTAATTGTTTGTTAAGGGGAGCTGGGAAGAAAACCAAAGCAGGACTGTGGACCAGTGGATGCTGGGTGTCATTTTCTGCAGCCTGTGCTGAAGGTTACCACAGTGTCCTTCACTGTATAAAGCCCGTGTTTAGGAGGAAGGAGTTCAGTTCAGGGGCTGTGGGAAGGAAAGGCTCCGTTTGCCTGGGGGGGATCGTGCAAGCCCTGCATGGGAAGGGTGGCTCTGCCCTGCCCTGCCCTGCCCTCCAGCGCTCCCCATGGCACTGCCAGCACTCCCCGTGGCACTGCCAGCGCTCCCCATGGCACTGCCAGTGCTCTTTATGGTATTCCCAGTGCTCCCATGGCACTGCCAGCACTCCCCGTGGCACTGCCAGTGCTCTTTATGGTATTCCCAGTGCTCCCATGGCACTGCCAGCGCTCTCCATGGCACACCCATCTCTCCCATGGCACACCAAATACTCCCATGGCAGAGCCAATGCTCCGGCTCTGGGAATAGCCAGACTCACACAGCCAGACTCACACAGACAGGAACCAAACAATTCTTTAAAGAGGTCTTACTGAAACAGCAATGCGAAGGAAGCCAGAGGCTGGCTGCAGTCTCAGCCCTAGGAGGGGAAGAAGATGTGAAATGGTGTCAGCATGTGCTCCTAAAGAGACTTCCTAAGGCTTTGCTGCCCTGAATCAGCACAGGATTCTTCCAACCACAATGGGCTAGAAATTTCTATCACAATAAAGCTGTTCTGAGTACTACTGGAGCTTTCTTGAAAAAGTAAATAAACAAAGATGAACAGATGGAAATAATTATAATTCAAATGCTTGGAATTGTTGGAGTGCTGCTTTCAACTGTCCCAAATTGCTTTGGGGCCAAAAACCCATCCAAACTTTTTCTAGCTAAAGCTAGAAAAGAGGGAAAAAAAATAAAATAAAAGAAATCTCTCCTGGCATAAACAGGTGGGAGGTTCCTGGGCTCTGGCCCATCCAGCACACTCTCCATGGAGCCCTGAGGAACAGCCTGGCACCCCTGGCACCCCCTGCCTTCCACTGGGGACAAGCCCCTGGAGTGGGATGGCCAGGGAATGGCCCAGCAGTTCAGGTGACTGACCAGGTGTTTCCTGTGGCACACAGGGGCCAGGACCATGGTTCAGCTGCTGCCAGCAAAGGAGAGGGGCAGCCAGTGCCCCCCCGCACAAAGGGGAATGGAGAAGGGGTGAAGGGGCAGCATCCTGGCACCAGGAGTGCATCCTGTGGCCAGTTAAACTGTCAGACAACACTTGGCAATTCAGAACCTTGTTTAGTTTTAACTATGGAATATTTAGACTAATGGAAAAAAATTACATTATTCTGACACCTGTCTTTCTCTTTTCCTTTTTTTTCTTTTTCTTTTTTTTTAATCAATCAGGTTTTCCATTTCCCACTGAACTGGGGCTGCTACAGACCAGCACCACTGACTATTCACAAATCCTCAAGCCAGAGGCTGAGGACAGCAAATCTTTGCTTTCATGGCAGGCATTTCTCAAATGGAATTCTTTCTCTCCACCAGATTAGCTCACCTGGTTCCAGCAGGTGACAAAAGACAAAGACAGTGTGGGTACTCACCTGCACAGTGCCCCGAGCACAGGCTGCTGCAGGTGACACCTGCCAGTCACAGCCTCACTCACTGTTGCAGCATTTCAGAAAAAATCCTGTCTAGAAATCTCTGCCAGTCAAGACTACAGAGGGCATCATGCCTCCTGTGGAAGCAATCCATTTTATCTACATCTTTTTGTAAATTCTGTAAAATTATTAAAAAAGACAAAACGTCAGTTATGGAAAAAAAGCACACCAGAAAGGTCTGATCAGCCCATGGTATAAGGAAAAGTTACTGGTTGAAAATAAAACCGATAGAAGGAAATGGAAAAATGGTTTAAAAACAAGTATCCCTTAGTAGCACTGGGAAAAATTCTGGGGAAAGTCCCAAATCTCATCTATTTATGAAGACATTAGGAAAATTACTGCAAAACACACACCCCCCATCAGAAACATGCTGCCCTCAACCAGACCTGTCACCTGCCAGTCCTGGAAAACCTCAGATAATCCACTGCTAAGCTCATGGAGGAATAACTACATGGGAGATACTTTCAAAGAGATATTTCAGAAGTTTATCCAGACTTCAAATAAAAATGAAAGAAGTTTCTGACAGAGGTTTTAGCATATTTTACTTATAACATCCCTGGAGAGACATCAAACAGTTCAGCAGGAACCACCTCCCCTCAAAGCTCCATGGTGGTCTGCACCAGGAAGGGACAGCCCAAAACCTTCTGGCCCTAAATCTGCCCTGTTTCAGGTCACCCACAGGATGCTCCTGTGCCTGTCAGCCCCTGGGAGTGCAGAGGCACAGGCACATATCCCACTGGAGCTGCACTCAATCAATAATTTATCAAACGTTTTGATACAGAAATTTATCAGTGGGTATCAATCAACCCATTCTGATACAGAAATGACTCTTGAAAAGTCTCCCTTTTTTGATTCACCCATTGTTTTACAGCTCTTATGCAGCTTTGGCAAGAAGGGGAGGGAAGAGGATGCAGTGCTGAACAGGCCAGATTGCTCATTGGCATTCTCAGCCCTCCTGCTAATTATGTTACACTGCTTTAGCTGGAACAGACCTGAATTGCAACAAAATTGAGCAAAATCACCTCTTTTCCAAGAAACCTGGCAGAAATACCTAGTAAATGTGGGTGAGATCCAGAGAACTGATGAAACATAAAATGCTTAGTGAGTTTCAGTAAATAGCTTCCTTACAGCTTGTTAAATATCCACAGCCTATCTTCCAACTGCACTACATAACAGGAACTATGCTTTCCAAATCATTCTTCAGCCTTCTAAGGCTGAAGCCTCTATGCTTAAGATTTAAAAACAATTATGAAAATATGGTACTAGAAAACATCCCTGGAGAGACATCAAACAGTTCAGCAGGAACCACCTCCCCTCAAAGCTCCATGGTGGTCTGCACCAGGAAGGGACAGCCCAAAACCTTCTGGCCCTAAATCTGCCCTGTTTCAGGTCACCCACAGGATGCTCCTGTGCCTGTCAGCCCCTGGGAGTGCAGAGGCACAGGCACATATCCCACTGGAGCTGCACTCAATCAATAACTTATCAAACGTTTTGATACAGAAATTTATCAGCGGGTATCAATCAACCCATTCTGATACAGAAATTTATCAGTGGGTATCAATCAACCCATTCTGATACAGAAATGACTCTTGAAAAGTCTCCCTTTTTTGATTCACCCATTGTTTTACAGCTCTTATGCAGCTTTGGCAAGAAGGGGAGGGAAGAGGATGCAGTGCTGAACAGGCCAGATTGCTCATTGGCATTCTCAGCCCTCCTGCTAATTATGTTACACTGCTTTAGCTGGAACAGACCTGAATTGCAACAAAATTGAGCAAAATCACCTCTTTTCCAAGAAACCTGGCAGAAATACCTAGTAAATGTGGGTGAGATCCAGAGAACTGATGAAACATAAAATGCTTAGTGAGTTTCAGTAAATAGCTTCCTTACAGCTTGTTAAATATCCACAGCCTATCTTCCAACTGCACTACATAACAGGAACTATGCTTTCCAAATCATTCTTCAGCCTTCTAAGGCTGAAGCCTCTATGCTTAAGATTTAAAAACAATTATGAAAATATGGTACTAGAAAATGTACCAAAAATAGAGAGTTTGCTCAAAAGTTCCCAATACAGATCTTATTTCATAAAAACTGAACTGTATCTGACCAGCATTATTAACATAAATACAAATAATTTTATGGCAATTTGACAATTTCTTTTGCTATTAATAATTTCACATTTCAAAATGCTTCTTTCTCCCTTAACCTCTCTAGGAGCCTAAAGCAGCAGAAACTTGATGTAAATTTACTTTATGTAAGGAAACTCACTCAATGTAAGGGTCTACATCAAAATCTCACCATTTCAGAGGAATAAAGGTCACCAGCCACCAGGCTCCTTGCCAAACACTACTGGGATTGCACATCAATGGGAAACCGTATAAACTTTTCCACTGAAGTTTAACTCTTACATTCATAAAGTTGCCTCTCAATTATCTGCAAATAATTACAAAACAAAAACCAAACAACCTACCCAACCTTGCTACCAGTAGAAGGCATTACAGTTCCAGAGAAAGAAATAAGCACACACTTGCAATGCAGTGGGAAAGGGTACAGTGGAATACACAGAAATTCAGGAGCTAGGGATTCAAATATGGTACATGGTTTTTCCTGCTGCTGCACTTGGCGATGCTGAGCACCCCTGACGTCTGATACAAAACATCTTTTTGACATTTCATGCATGACAGGCTGCCCTATCCTTTTGGGTACATGTGCTCCCAGGAAACTGAACCCACCCAACTCCCAGCAGGGAACAGTGTTTGCTTTTCTACCAGCCTCCTTGAAGTGGGGCCCGGGCAGCAGTGTGGGGAGCCCAGCCAGGACCAGCTGCAGGTGGAAGTGCCTGATGGCCAGCCCTGTGCAGCGTCTCCGCGTTGGGCAGGGAGGCAGCTAAAGCCAAGCCTTGTTTGCACATAAAGCAGGAATTAAATGCTGAAGCCAGTCTATACAATGAAACCTGGGGTTCAAATCACAGAGACGCTACTCGCTAAAAGCCACAGGTATCTATTTTAATCACAGCTAGAGTAAATACTTGCCAACACTCTCTGAAACGCGCAGCCGCCCACCCCTGCTGTCCCTGCAGCCCCACAGCCGGATCTGTGCCAGCCAGCCACGGGCAGACACAGTGCCCTGGCACCAGCTCTGCCCGCAGGGCCAGCTCCAGCTGCTCCTGTGCAGAAGCTGTCCTGCCTGGGAGCACTCCCTCATTTCCCGTTTGTCACTGGCACCTTTCATCCCAAAGCAGAAACTCTTCTCCCACTGGCTGCCCAGCACAAAGAAAAGGCACATCTGTCTTCTGCTCCCTGCATTGCCGAGGGCACACAAATCCCCTTTACATCAATTGCAAGGAAAGCCAGAGCTCCCTTCCACCCCACTGGGGTCTGCAGGAGAACACTGGTCAGGGAGGGCCGGTGACCCAGGCAGTGCATGGCCATGTCAGCCCTTCCCAGCAGCTCCCCAGGGCAGCAGAGCTCAGGCCTGGCTCTCCTTTAACCTTCAGTGCCAAGAGAGAAATTCTACACACACAGAAATAACCACAGGGTTATTTCAAAGTATTTCAAAGGATTACAATTAATTTTTCAAAAATTACTCACCTTTTCAACTGGTTGGGTACTCCCTTTCCCTGCTGTCACCCCTGGAGTTTTGTAGACAATAACAGCCACTCAGGTCTCCAATGTTTTTATTTGTATTTTATTGCATCTATTTTGGATCCCCCCCCCATGCCTCTCTAATGGCTACATTAAAATATTTCCTGATATGTTTACATTTATCCTTCCTGAAATTAGTTGCTACAATAAATACCTATTATAATAGTTCTGAACTTGTATATTTCTCTTTACTAAAGAGACCCTTAACAATATTTTATTAGCTATAAATGTCTAACAAAGAAAGAAAAAAAATCAGTTAAAGTGAATCATATTATCCTAAATGATTTGAAATGAGTTTTCAGTCTTAAAACCCCCCAGTATTTTTGAAAGAAAAAAAAATAAACAACTACTTTGGATATAACTGAATCTAGAGGAAGCTGGAGCCTTCTCATGGCTGGTTAAAGGGATAAACAAAAATATCAGCTATACAGCAAGGAGGGTTTGACATTTTGTCAGCACTATAACCCTGGGCATTTGGGGAACCTGTAAACAGGGACACAAAAAAGGGTAAAAGAGGCTTCTGTTGAGATGCCTCCAGGCTGGACTGTTACCAGCAATGGTTTGTGAGCTTATAACCAAAATTTGAAATTTAAGTGCTTAAGATCTCTTAAGAAGTCCAATTGCAAGCATCTAGTATCTGAGCCTTCAACACACAAACTTAAGGAAAATTACACACTAAATACAAGTCCTAGCACACTTGGATAGGAAAAAAAAGTCATAAGCCTACAGCTTTACATCAGATATTACCCACAGCCAGTGCTTTTAAAACCAGGTAAATGGCAGATCATATGCAAATAAAAATTGGCCAAACACTATTAATTTTCCTGCAGTGAAAATCCAGGCTAACCTGGTAATTCCTGCTCCTGCATTCAGTCCAAAATGGTCACATGTATTTGAAATACTTGACAATAATGAACACATTTCTATATTATCAACTCTGTACCACTGAAAAAACTGGATATACAGGACACAATTTGTGAAATTAATTTTATTTTTGAAACATGATATCCAATTACAAATAAATAATTCATACAATATAACTCAATTAGGGTATACAATGTTCAGGCAGTTCATAGTAACAACCAAGATCACATTGAAAATGAGTTTACATTACAACAATATACAATTGGTCATTCAATTCATGTTTCAGCCTGGTCCAAGGTGTAGGCAAGTTGAAAATTGTTCCTCTTACCAGTAAAGAAACAGATGTACATGATTTTATATCAAGCCCAAAGTAGTTAATACACCACAGTAACAAAAATTAAAAATACTCCATTGCATCACCTAAATGTAGTTTCAGTACAGAATAAAAAGTTTGTGAATTTTAGCAGGACAAAGGTTATTGCAAAGGAGTTTGATGTCCTAGAGCAATTTCTGCATAAACTTACCAGCTTTACAGAGTGTCCCTAATGTATGGTTTGGATTCCATACCCTTCTCTGCATGCTGCCTGCAAAGCAGTGGTGTGGGGACCTGCTCTGTTCTCAGCTCCATCACACACTGCTGTTCACTGCCACTGCAGCAGAGCCTGTCCCTGCTCAGCTGCAGCTCCCCGAGCTGTGCTCCTGCCTCTGCGAGACCCGCAGCAGCAAAGCCACACTCTCTGCTGACATGCAACTTTCGAATTTCTCACCTATCCCAGAAACACCATGCTCTGTAAAGAACACTTACATCTAGATTGAATGATAGTCCTGGAAATTTTTTAAAGAATTGTGAAATTTAAAGGATATTCACAGCATCCCTGGAATTTCTTGGTCAACCATTTTAATAATGAAATACATAGATTTTCACAAAAGAGTAAGTAGTTACAATTTTCAACGATTCAGAGACCTGGTAAGTTTTAATTTACAAAAGTTTTGTTAAAAATCCCCCTCTTTTGGGGGCCCTTCAGGTGAGGTATTTGCCCCTTGCTCTTAGTTTGAACTCAGATTGTTTATAAAGTTACAGCTCTTTCTTTCCACTACAGATCCCCCACGTGACAGAGACCACTCCTCCCAAACACACTCTTGTGTTCTCAGCTCCTGCACAGCTGCCCACAGCCCCTGGAACAGCGCAGGGCATTCCAGCAGGTGCTTTTGTTCTTGTTACACAGGGCATGGGAAGACACACACCAAAAAAAAACAAAACAAAAAACAAACAAACAAAAAAAAAAAAAAAACACACAAAAATTAAAAAAAATAAATGGAGGGAATTCCCAGCTGGCAAGCAGTGCATCTCTGCAGGGCTGGAACAAATCCCTCCCAAGCTGTTCTTGTGCTCAGGGGTGGCAGGCAGAAGGAGCTGGCAGCCCAGAGGAGCAGGGCAGGGTGCCCCACACCTGAGCTGCAGCCTGACTGAACATCCATCCCTGCCCCCAGCACAGGTGCCCTCAATGGGACATGGGACTACTCACAGTCCAGCAGGAGTGGAGTCTGTCTTTTGCTCTAAATCAAAAGAAAAAAACCCACACTCATCACAAAGATTTTTAAAAGCCTTTCTATCTCCAGCGCTGAGACTAAAGTTAATGAACTGCTTTGTTTTCACATTCTGTAGAAGAAATAAATGTCCACAATGAATCTTAATGCCTAATGAAAGAGAAACTATATATATCACATCCATTTTAAACATAAAAAAACTGAACTGTAAAATCAAATGCACAGTTAGACTGCAACCCCATCTTGTGACTGGATTAGAAAAAAGAAAATAAAACTACTATTTCCAAACCATTTTAAAAGTTTCCTTTGTGAAATTTCTCAAAAGGGGATTTAAACCCTAAGCAGAACAAAATACTAACTTTAGATTTGTTTAACCAAAAGCAGATTTATTTTCCTAAATCTGCTGCACAATGCACCAAGTGATATACATAGTACTTCAGCAATTTATTATTTTTCACTAAAAATCACAAAAACATTTGAACAATGTACAGTCTGTGCTGAGCTCTATTTAAGAACCTGTTGACGGAGCACAGATACAAATTTAAGTGTTAGTACTGTCTAATACATGATGTGACACTTCCCTACAGCCTTGGCAATTTTTCCACATTTGGATTCTTCAGTCATTTTTCAACATTTGTCTTATCTCTATTTGTCACAAGGTTTTCATTCATGATCTGGATATCTAAAGGCAGTAATCTCAAAAATGTGGTTCTGATTTCTTTTTGTTGCTTCTATTTTCATTTGATTACTTACACCAAAATTTACCAAATGTTAACAGTTTGTCATGGACAGCAGCAGGGGAAATCAATTAATTAGCACAAACCACCTCATCATTTCATCAGGGAACCTGCTTGATAACCTTCAACTCCTATGAATCTGCTTTCTATAATCAATGGAGAGCATTAATTAAAAAAGTATTTCAGAGGTTTATAAAATGAGAATTTGCACATCAAATACCTCCCAAAACCTCACATCACAAAGACAACCAGCAGGAACTCCCAAACTAAGCTTCTGGCCTTCAGCATTGCTATGTGCTACCATAGCAGGGCACTATGTAAGCATCAGGACCTTGAGTTTTAGTACTTAAGTAAATGATTCACACCAGAGTAATCTCCAAATTAAAACCATTTTAGTATTTGTTTCATCACCAAGTTGACTGATGTATGCCTTTTCACAGTCTCATGTAACCCTGAATATTCTTTCCAGAAATATTCTGAAAATAAAATTCACATCTGAAACAAATCTGAACACTCTCACTCAAGATGAAAAGAGCCCCCGTATCTTTTCAAACAACATCCATGAATCTCTATTGAAACAGAAATTGAGACTCCTTCCCAAAGTAAGAATTAGGTGCAACAAACCAAGCAACATAACTCTGGCCAACAAATGCTTCAAATATCTGTTTTTAAAGCAAAAAGTACTACACAAAGAACAGAGAATCAAAGGGAGATTTTTAATGGCACAAAGGGCAGCTAGGCACTGTGTGAGCTGAGAACATAACTGTCATTATGACTTTAAAAATCCCCCCAGGAAGATTTGGGTTGCAGCTAGGGCAGAGCAGGGGTCTTGCCAAACCTTCATAAACAATGGAAGAGGAAACCCACTGTAATGTCCAAACCTAATGAGAAAATACAAAGGTTGCTACAGTCCCTCCGTTCAAAGGACACAGTCAAGCTTGTAAAGTGTAAGGTGAAATTAATGACAAGAGTTCATATTAGCACTACACAATTCAGCTCTGGATGAAATGGTCACGAGCTATTTAAAAAAGGAGTTTCTGTATCTGAGAGGTTATTCTTAGGTTTAACTTCTGCTGTGTTAATAGCATCTTCTGTATTAAATGAGCTTTAACTAACACCTGCAAGAGTACCTGCCTTGAGGCAGAGCTGTGCCATGACCAACCTTCCATTTTCAGATAAAAATAAAAGTAACCATTAGGCACATATTGAAGGTGCATTACACAAGCTGGAATGTCAAACATTTTCTCCCTCAGATTTACACAGAAAAATAGCACAGCAGCAAATAACCTGGTCCTCTGTTCAACAACTACCTTGTTACAAGCATTTTCAATGTACATAATGTCACAACATCAATACCTTCTTATCTTTAAATAATTAGGTAAAAAAAGGCCCCCAGTATAACCATTTCTTATATAGCCAAGTTCTCTCTATATACATCCAAATTTTAAAGATACAAATAAAACATTATACAGGATTTATAAATGTTTAAAAACTTGAGGCTTCAGAGTCATGGTTTCCCAAAAAGACCCGGGAAAATCCACAGACTGACAAGGTAGCAGAGAAAACTGGAAAAAAGGAGACAGACACAAATTTGCTGCCATAACATTTTACTAAACTTGCCAGTCGTCATGGTGACGTCATTAGAAAGAACAGTTTAAGCTGGAAATGAGGAGTGGTGGTTTTGTGTGTTGATCTCAAGTGTTGAGTTGAGAGAGGCAATTCAAGTATTTCCTATTTGCTCCGAGCTCAGCAGTGCAGCAGTGGTGCCGAGGAGGGTTATTTGACGTTTGTTCCGTACATCCGCTCAATGTCCGGCTGGTAGAACGCCGTCAGCTCCTTGCGCTTCAGCTTGAACGCGTCCGTCACCAGTCCAGTCTCTGGGGTCCAAGGATCTGGGCTCAAACGGATCTTCACTGGGATTTCAAACTTCTCCAGGTTTGCTGTGAAAAGAAACGTTTTTAATACAGAACCTAAGTGGAACCATTTTCCTAAAGTTAAGCACAAAAGGAGAAATCATATCCACACGCACGTGACCCAAATGAAGAAGTGCTCCTCCAACCCCCAGGGTTGGTTTGACAAGCTGTGGGGTCACAAGCAGAGGGACAGGATCTGCTAGTACCTGTTGTCCAGTTTCCACAGAGATGCTGGAATAAAGTCCAGCTGTTCAGGTATCTCTGCAGCTCCCTAACTTCAAAAAAAAACCTCAGTGCATGAAAATTATATCCTCAACACAGACTCTGCTCTATCAGCATCATGGAACCCATCATCTGAGAGAAAAACCTTAAAATCCATACTACTTAGGTTAGAAAAAATGGGCAAATTTGTTTTTTCCCCCGATAGTTCTAAATTCATGAAGGGAATTAAGCTCATATGGGAACTCTTCCCTGTACTGAAAGAGAACAGTGCTCTCCACGTTACACCTTCAGCACAAAAAGCTATCATTTGCAACAATTTCTGTTGTGGTTTCAGGTATGAAAAAAGAAAATAAGAAAAGTAGTCAACAGATAGCAGTAATAAAAAAATCCTCTCCTTTCAAGTTGAATTTCAAAAATTTACACAAATGTATATTTATCATGTGCAACCTGCCATTTTTAGATTTTCCTGCCCCTTTTTCTCCCTTCAGCATTAGATTACTACGTTTGGGTTTTCAGGGTCTTTTTGCAATGTTTCAACTCTGCACTGGTATGTAGAATGGGAGACTGTCTCATACCTAATGCACATTTTATGATTATGGATTCATAGCTGGCCCACACTGGTTTTGGACCAGCATTAAGGTGAACAAGATACTACAGGACATCTGAAAGAACACCACACATACACACGGAGAACTGTACTTGTAAAGCTTCCCTGGTTTTATATTCTTTCCTCAGCTATTGGCCACAGTAAAAGAAGCTGCATGAAACAAAAGGACTGACTCAACTCATGTTTTGTTGTTGGGGGTTTTTGTATGAAAATCTCACTTCATACAGGTTCAATGAAATATACCCAACCAAGGAAATACTTTAGGGCCTATGCTTATCTATTTCACAGACATTGCAGTCCACAAGATTGATACCATCTACCCAGCCACTCACCTGCCACGGCAGCCTCAGCTAGCACCTTCAGAACCTCTTTTTCCATCTCAGGACTGTTACAGATCTCTTCCCAGGTTCCTTTAAATCCTTTCTTTCGGGCTAGTTCTGCGAGCTCCTTTTGATTTGGCACAACAAATCCAATGACATAAGAATGGAAGCTGAGAAGCACAATTTACTTTAGTATAAATTTGGCAAAGTAAACAACTCTTCAAAAATAATGTTTCAAGCTGGGGTGCTTATACTTCATACAGAGATATTGCTCTTAACAGCTGGCTTTTGTTCACCTGATAATCCTCCTGAAATAGTACACAAATTACCTCTGCCTGCTTATAAGTAAGTAGAAAGAGAAGCTACTTACCTTACAGTAACTGGATTGCTTCAAGGTGTGCTGTCCATATGCATATTCCACTGTGTCTCATGCCCAAAGCTTTGGGAAGCAGCACCACACGATGTCACTGCGCCCTGCCTCTGCTCATGTTTTGCAGCCCGGAATGGAGACTGGTGTGCGGCTTCCCTACCTCAGTTTCCTCTCAACTGCAGAGTCCAGTTACTGTAGAGGAGTAGAGGACTGCAGTGAAGAGGGGTTGGACAGCAGGTTGTGGAATGAGCATATGCACAACACATCTCAAAGGATGCCTGCTTCTGTAAGGGAAGTGACTTCTCTTTCTCTTTCAAGTGGTTGTCCATACACTCACTCTACTGCTGGCACTCTTTGTCTGCTCCTGACGTGCCAGAACAGAGGAAGCTGTGATCTCAAAGTCTTTGGGCCCTAAAGCACAATTCACTCTGAAACAGGTGTTGAAAGCTTTTACGATGGTGTAAACTTTAGGTAAAATTTGCACAGAACCTCACACACCTCAAGCAGCTTGACGCATTCTAACAAAGCAGATCACAGAGCCAGAGTTGAAAGTGATCTCAGAAGAGCTCCTAATCAATTCACCTGCCCTGAAGCAGAGTCAGATGTTTGTCTACATCTTTCTTGTTAGATGTAGAATGCCAACGCTTCATCACTCACAGCATGGATTAGCTGCTGCTGATGGCAACTAACTCCTGACTCTTCCTCTTTGAAATTTACCTCACAATTGTCAGATTAGCACAGAAGCTATTTAATTCATTCACAGATTTTCCTTGTCACCTTTTTAGTCTTCCTTCCTTTCTTAGGTTTATTTTGACATATCAGCAGTGCCCTTTCCTCCTAATTCATGCCATTACAGGTGTCTGCCCAGACATTGCCATTTTTTTCCCGGACTCTTTTCATGAGGTCCATCTCTTCAGATGTGCTACATGTGGAACTCAGACCCCTTAACACTTGTTAGAGCAAAGAGACCATTGTGCATTTTGTAGGCAATACATCCGATTATGCCTTTTACCTTCTTATAACAGCATGGCACTTGTGGACTCATGTCAGCTCCTACAGAATTGCTACCAAGTGGTGGTTCTCACCCTTAACTTCTGCAGTTTACTTGGCTGTAAGTATAATTTACAACTCCCCTCTTTCAACTTACTGCTATTTCCAAGCAAATCTCCATCTAGCCAAGCTTGCTCTGAATTCTCATCCTATCCTCCACTGTCGCTTTGGTTCCCTCCCATCTTAACTATCTACAGAATTATTAAATCTTTTCAACTGTCACCAGACAGATCATTAATACAAAATATGTAACCTTAGCCCCAGCATGCAGATTACTGTACTATATCCTTTAAGGTTTTCAAGATAATTTTAAGATACTACCTCTGTAAGATACTACCAATGCTTTTGGTTACCGTACATTGCAATTTTCTCCTTTCTTACTGGCATGAATCATAATGGGCATCTGAAAGGAGTTGAGAAGACTGCACCAGAGTCCATTATGAACACAGACTTCCCTGGCAGCATCACTACAAGCTCTGCCTGTCAGCTCAAAACCATTTTCATTTTTCTCTTCCTGAAAATGTATTAAGTGATGATTTCAGATTAGCCTCACTATCACTACAGCTTGCATCTCACCTTCTGCCCCATTTCCCCCATGCACAGTCATGCTGTGCTCTACACTGAACCCTTGTAACTTTGCCCCCTGCTGTGTAGGTATTCTGTGTGAAGGCACCTGGGACACAAAGGACTGGCACTTTCATCCCTGGTTCCTGCAGTCTTTTGAAATGCTCAAGATCATGTCCATCAATATCACCAGTGTCTCCAGGGATAAACAGCACATAGAAGTAATCAGTTGGCTGGGTAAGCGTCAAACTTTCTGTTCATTTAAAATTCAGCCCCTCAGTAGAAGTGTACTTGTTCTGGAGAAACAGGTTCATCTAACTGGCTTTTTTTTGTCAAGAACACCTTGCAGCTCTCAGTTCCTGGTACAGGTAGTTTTTCTTTCTGTGCCACAAAGTTAATCTTCACCTGTTGCAGTTCAAATGCTAAAGCACTGTTTTGTCTTGAGAGGTATCCTGAAAGTACACCTTCCCTCTTGAGCAGCCACTGCCCTGTCGCTGCTCCTTATGCCAATCCTTTGTATTTGGTACCTTTGTCTTGGAAGGGATTTTCAGTAGAAATTTTCAGACTTTGGTCCTCAAGACCTCCTTAGTCATCTCTTCCATGATGAAAGATTTTGCCAAAATGTCCTACACTAGGCAGCCTCATTCCTTTGCTGCGCTTATGATTCTACCCATAGATGGTTCTCAGACCTGTGGTCAGAAACATATTTAATGGCACTACACATGGATATCACTGTTTCTATTCTGTAAAGCCTGGTCCTTTATCCCCTTGAGATTACTGAGGGCTCCCTCAGGTTTTTTGTCACATTTGCTCATTCCTCAGGTAACTGAGCTTTATTTTCCTGATGTGATGCTTGAAACCCACTTAATGTGTCTTGGATGGGTGAAGTGTTGATAAAGCAGTAAGAGTCCCCCCCAAAAGAACTCTAATCACCATTCCTTTCAGCAAATGTTTTTATTCCTTATCTCACTTATTTTGTCTGAAGTCAATACAGTTTTTGAAGTAGCAATAGCATGCAAACAATTCTGATTCCCTACTACCATGTTTAGAGGAGCTTTGCGCCCTAATATCTAAGGTCAAATCACATATTAAACCCATTTGTAAAAGTCTGCCCTCCTTGTCCTTTTGCATGTGGGAGACAGAACAGCTACAAATAAAGGACTCCTCCTGCATACTAGATCACCCAGGCAAAGTATAGGGAGAGACAGGATCCAAGAAAGGTCACAGGCACTGTTACAAAACCTCTCTGAGCTCACACTGCTGAGGTGAGCACATGCCCACAATGAAATGTGCACATGGACAATCATTCAGGGACTCTACTACCTGGCTACTCAGGCCACATCACACACATAACAGTATTAAGAAAGTACAGCAGTAACAGAAAAACCACTCTGGAATGTCTTGTCTTGTTTGTCCTTGGTCTGGACTCTTGTTTGTAAATTACCTTTAAAAATTGCTCATAGGTTTTCCTGTTTTTAAGTAATAGACATGACACGGCCTATCAGAGTCAAGTGTCTGGCTGGCAAGTGTATTTTAGCTTCCAATGTTATGGTGACCTGGCAAAATTAATACAAAAATTTGGTAGCACAACTCCAATAGTGAACTGCAACCCTGAAAGAGAAGAAATCACATGTAGGAAGCTCTTTCTTCACAGATCACAGAGGGTGCTTGGAACAGCTGCAGCTTCAGGTTGTCAAAGCCAGCAAACGTGAGACTCACACAGTGAGTCCAAACCACAAATAAAGCTTAAAAGAATGGAAATTTCCTCAGCAGTGGCTGGCCCAATGCATGCCAGCCTACTGATCCAAAACTGTCAAAACTGCAGTTACAGAATGACTACACAAACCCCTCCAAAATTACAGAGAACCAGGTGAACAAACCAAAAGTTAATTGTTTTATTTAATACCACTGAGCAATTCTCTGGTGTGCTTATCCTGGCTTCTTTCAAAGTAAAGTGGGGCTTTTTGGGACATAATGGGAGTCAGAATATTTCTGATCATTCAGAAGCTCCAAAATAATTTTCCAAACATCAACATCAAATGACAACAGGAAACAAAGACCACCTGAAGTATATTTATATGTGTAAGAGCTAAGAAACTCTAGAAATAGAAACTTAGGACATGTTTGAGCCCTTATCATGTCATTTATTAGTACACATATAAAGCAAATAGAAATGGCATTTGATTGTCATTTATTGTGTGCTTGCACAGCATTTGGATTGTGGTTTTCTCAAGCTTCAAGGTGGTGAAGAGGGGTAAAGAAAAGTACATTTAATTCACAAGCCATCTACTGGGCCATTGGTGGTTTTTTCCCCCACCTTCCTCTGAAGTACCACAGTACTTCCTCAGAAGGACAAATCACAACTAAACACAGCAAGGAACAGGGTGTCCTAGGGCTTCTAAAGGTAACAATCTCCAAAGTGCTTGAGTGATGCCTGTAATTAATGTAGTAGAGCTCAGCTGCTTTTCAGATAGGGGAAGGGGGAATGTAAGACTCATCATTGCTATTTTCCAATAAATGATGACAACAAATTAGAAAGGAGAAATAAAAATTGATTTCAGATCTTTTAGTTTTGATAGAGAATTATTCCATTGCATTATAAGTAAAATCTTTTTTTTAACTTTATTTTTTTTAATCTTTTTTTTTTACACACTGAGTGCCAAAAATTTTGCTTCAAGAGGACAAAGAACAGAGCAGTAACAAATCATAAGCTGCTCTTACCTGCTTGCATATGCACAAATATTATCCACCAGTGGGAGATTCTTCAGAGCTGCTTCTACTTTGCCAAGAGAAACATACTCTCCTGCCTGCAGTTTTACAAGATCCTTTTTGCGATCTATCGAGGAAGAAAGGAATTAAGTGTTAATGACAGAATAGAAAACTTTGAAACATTGATTTTACATTTTTTTGAAATGCTTATTTAAATAAGCATTTAAATATATAAACTGATTCATATTTGGTGAATGTACCAGAAAACTTTAATGTTAGGTTTCCAGACTGCATTTTATCAGTCTGTCTGTCCCAATAAAATGAGGGATATTACAATTCCATGCATTTTCTGCCTTCAGAACAGCATTTCCTATATGACAGCACCATCATGTGCATGGAACACAAGCAGGAATATGCAAAAGCCACTGTTAGCCAGGAGCACACATTTTTCACCCATAAGGCAGGATATACACCATTTGGTGGCATTATGTTATTTATTTCAAGCTAAATCCATATTTAAAGAGCAACTGTTCATCTTTTACTTGAAAAACAACAATAGGAAACAAAAATTAGGCCCATATTAATTGGGATTATTGAACACAACCATACTAAATTGTACAATATAAGGCAGCTTATCTACTCAGTTAGCTTGTCTTTAACTCCCTAATTACTACCCAGTCTCACCAACTCAGGGAGTCAATGTGAAGTTTGTTCCAAAGTGAACTAAAAATCAGCTTCTAAAACATACAAACAAGTTTACATTAACATAACAGGACTTCCCTGGGATACATGGCAAGGCTTTAGATTGCAAGACAAGATATAGAGGTTTTTTTCATTATTTTCTTTCACAGCCCTGAAAAATGTGTGTATATGAATATCTTATACACATGCATTTACATGTCACTAATTTATTAACTCACCAATAATTTTTAGACATCCATCATGATGAAATTCCCCAATGTCTCCAGTATGGAGCCACCTCTGCCCATTCTCATCAACAGTAAAATCTTTTTTGGTTCGTGCTTCATTTTTGTAGTAGCCCACAGTCACATTCTGCCCTCCAATAAGGATCTCACCTCTAGGGTATGGTTTATCAGTGTTGTAATATCCACCTAGAAGGATGGGGAGTTTTATTAAGCTTATGAGAATGAAAACATATTCCAAAGCAAAAATTTGTGCCGTTCTTCTGGCAGAAGTAAGTAATGTGCTTTATCGGTTTCACACAGGCTCAAATAAAACCAAATAACTTTGCCTCATAGTTTAGAGAAGAAAAAATCCATAAGGTTTTGCATTAGTCCCGAAGACACTTAAGTATTATGTATTTCTACTCTACAGTACATAAAAGCCTACAGTGAAATACCCAAATGCATTTCAAAATTTATTATATGTATTTTATAATGTATCCATTAAGCTTCTATTCTGCATGCCAATTTCTAATGACTTTAAGAATAATGCTATGAAGATTATTTTAAACTAATTTCTTAATGGCAACTGAAGGTATCATGCATACTACCTAGTCAAAATGCCATTTGCATTGATAACTTCTGCCTGGATATTTCCCTGTTTTGAAACTGAGGAATTTATTCTATGGTTCTTCTCCCCAAGAGCAAACTTTTATAGGCAAAAGTAGCATTTAAAATTCAAACAGCCAAGAAACAGTCTTTAATTACTGCTACTGAGCAAAGCCCAATAGAAAAACACAGTTCTTACAAACACATTACAATGAAATCATAAGCAGGAATTCTCACCTTCTTCCCAGTTCATTAACTTGATTTCACAACAGACCAAAGGTGCTCCCACTCTTCCTGTAGTGTAGTCCCAAACTAGAATTTAAATAAGTGCATTTTCAGAAAAACAAAAAAACAAAGATGGCTAGGAAAAAAAAAATCTTCTGTTGTCACGCATTCTCAGTGAAAATTAACTGCTATTTATTTCTGAACTTTAATTCACAGAACCAAACCTCCAAGAAAACCCAACAGATTTATCAAGAAAACACAGATAAAATTCTTATCCCACCAGGAGAGTAGATAGCTGTATTAACAGATACCCTTGGAGTCTAAAAGGCAACTGAAACCACTAGGTTCTGTTATATGAAATTAAAATCTGGTGCAAGATTTTAATTCCTGACATCTCAACATACTGAACAAAATGTGAAAATAATTATTCCGCTCGTGTGGTAAGTACAACAACACCAAGATCCCATTCATACCAGAATGGGCTGCTCCACCAAAAATGAGAACTTCCATTTTACACGTGGGTCACCTGCTTTAGCACCACGCATCCCATCAGCACTGCCACTGTTTGATACATTTTGGGAACACCTGATTGCAGGATTCCCCGATGACATTGGAGGTACCAGCAAAGGAGCGGGCGGGCAGGGCTGAGCCGCGTGGGGCTGAGCGCGGGTGCCGGTGCCCGAGGGCTGCAGTGCCACCCACCTGCGGTGACAGTGCCAGCCCCGAGGGCTGCAGTGCCACCCACCTGCGGTGACAGTGCCAGCCCGAGGGCTGCAGTGCCACCCACCTCTGGTGATGGTGCCAGCCCCGAGGGCTGCAGTGCCATCCACCTTCAGTGATGGTGCCAGCCCCGAGGGCTGCAGTGCCACCCACCTTCGGTGACGGTGCCAGCCCCGAGGGCTGCAGTGCCACCCACCTGCGGTGACGGTGCCAGCCCCAGGGGCTGCAGTGCCACCCACCTCCGGTGACGGTGCCAGCCCCGAGGGGTACAGTGCCACCCACCTTCGGTGATGGTGCCAGCCCCGGCGGACTCGGTGAGGCCGTAGCCCTGCCCCACGGGGCAGCAGAAGCAGATGTTCATGAAGCGCTGCGTGGCCGCCGAGAGCGGCGCGCCGCCGCACAGCAGCACGCGGATCTTCCCGCCCAGCAGCATCCGCACCTTGCGGAAGATAAGGCTGAAAGGCAAAGGGAAAAGGACATGGTGGTGTTTCAAAAGAAAGCAAGAGAGCACCTCGTTTTGGATCTAAACCGAGTTTCCACTGTCTTCAAATACACTTCTATGACTTCCAAGGAAAGCCTTGTGAAGCAGCACATTGAAGTTTTCAGAAATACAGGCACAGATTTCTAAGACTGTTTCCATGTTCTAGCTTGAAGATGGTTTAAATGCTTGAGAACACAGATTTAATGAGGCTGTATAGTTGCATGATTTTCTCCTAAGAATACTTTTTATAAATTTTATTAATTTTGCAAATACGTTGTCTTTTACTCTCACAGAAACCCAGAGTTAGACTCAATGGTCCTGTGGGCTCTTTCCAATTTGAGGTATACCATTGCTCCCTTCTGCCAAAATGTGGACTCTCCAGTTTTCTGTAGGAATAAACTTCTCATTTTACCAAAAAATTGTATAAATCAATTATTAAATTCCTGATAAAAATGCAATAAATGTAAATTTTCAACCACTTTCATGTTAAACAACACTCAAATTTTATCAGTAAGTATTTAAATCCATCACACAAACTCCTGATTTGTTGTTTCCATTTACACTGAAGAACAGATTTGTTCATGTCCAAAGTGTCAACGATAAAATGAAGAAAAGCACATGAATACTGCTCCTGTGGTAAGACTTTCATTTTTTGGTGCCATTACAAAGGAAGCTAACATTACCTGTCACAGAGTGGGGTAGTGTAACCTTTGGAAATCTGTTCCATTTTGTAGTTGTAGGCCAAGATAAATAGATTCCGCTGGAAACTAGTCATTTCATTCACTTTATTCATGACGTTTTTGTAAATTCGATCCATAATTTCCTAGTTACGTAAAAAGATGAACTTTATCTCAAAGAAACAGAAATCCTGAATTCAGTACAGCAAAAAGAAAACACAATCTAGAAATTCAAGTGAGCTTCAGGTAACAACCCCATTCCCAGGTTCCCTGCTCTTCCCTTGCTAAGAGACAGCAAGATGTTCATGGAAAGGAAGAAAGCAAAATCTGGGCACGAGCAGCAGTTAACCCCCAGCTGCCAACTCTCTTTATTTCACTCTTTCACTGTAACAAACTAGAAATGACTAATTAAAATGGGAATTGAATCTCTCTAGCTATCTTAACTTTGAAAAATTGCGATACTCATATCATGATTGTTTATCCTCAACATAAAAATAAGTACCAAAATTATTATTTTAAGGCAGCTTAACATCAAAGATTCTACATTTCTATTTAAATGGTAATGGTATTAATTTGTTGCTAAAAATTGAATTATAAATTATATTTTAAAAAAGGTTTTAAAAATTATTCATCCTTCAGTTACTTACCGGAACTGCTGCCATTAGAGTTGGCTTAAGTGTAGTAACATCCCCTTTGCTTCCTTTCTTTATTTTAGAGGACTAAAGTGAAGAACAAGTTTACTAGCAGACACATTCAAGATCTTTAACATCAGAAACAAAATCTGTACTATTTTTAAAGAAATATAAAAAAGTTCTGACATAAGTAGTATTTTTTTATTAATTTCTTTTTTTTCCTTCTGTAAGGACTTACACCTACAACATACCTGGTCAGCCAGTGTCTGAGGGGAAGAGTAACCGATGCGGCACCCGTGAGACAGACACACGAGCTCAGCACTCAGCTCCAGAACATGGGCAAGGGGCAGGTACCCAATATAAATATCTTTTTCCCTGCAAAGAATTTATTTTAAAATATAGGTTTATGTTGTATCACTAGAGTCCTCAGATGCATCATTAAGCCAAATTCATGCAAAGTTTACTGCAGAAATGAGAAAGAAGAAAATGCCTTTGAGCTTGAGAGCATATTTCAAATTGCATGGGTTTTAAAAGTTGCATACTACACACTGTAGGTTTTAGGCATGAAAAAAGGGTGATGGTTACTCTGGTTACTGATCTCAAGACAATTAACCATGTGTTATGGCTGCAAAGGCAACTCAGTGGATGAGATTAAAAACTACACCAAACAGAAAGAAGCCACAGAATTTAAACATTAACCATGGCAAGCACTGCTCAGGGAGGCTTTCAAATCACTCGAATGTTTGAAAGTGGCACAGGTTTTTGTGTCCTGGTCTTGCCCACATACCAAAGAGGAGAGAACAAAGAAGTAGTATCATGTCATTTAGTGCAGTGCTGAAGATGCTCAGATGTCAGTGCATAGTATGATGTGTCACAGCCAGAGCAATATAAAACAGTTCACATCTTACACAGTAATTAATCTAAAATTAAATGCAACTATGCGACTTCTTTACTTGCTGGTCAGTAACAGTTGGTACCCACCCCAGATTTGGGATCCTCTCAGCCATTCCAGTTATCCCAGCAATTATGTTGCAGTGGGAGATCATAACTCCTTTGGGAATTCCTGTGGATCCACTTGTGTACATGATCACTGCAATATCCGAGGGCACAGGCCTGGATGGCTGCTTGTTTCCTGCAAGTTGTTAAAAAAACAGGATGTGTAATGTGTGGAGAGCCTGTCACGCTGGGAGATCTGACACACTGACACATTTCAGCAGTGCTGCAATACAGCACCACAGGACTCTTGTTATTACATTCTGCTTTTCCTTAAATAAGACTGTGGTCAAGCTTAAGTGCCTTCACAAAGAGTAGGAACTTTGCATTAGCTGAGCAATACTTTGACTGATTGTCCTTATCCACCACAACAGTTTTCCTATTATTTTTCCCCTACTCCTGCTGTGGAGAGAAAAACAGACAGAGCTTTGCCTTGTCCACAGCACCACTGAGCATCCCTGCCTTGGGAAGGTTCACTGCCCTGGGTCCACCCCTCTGTGCCTCACGTGCTCCCTGGCAGGGAACAACACTCTGCCTCGTTTGCAACACCTGCAGAAAAGCACTGCTGAGCCAACCTGAGGTCCCATCTCCATAAATATTTAAAAGAAGTTCAACAGCTTCAATTGGATTAAAGTGCTTTTTAAATACTTGCGTGAGAGCAAGAAAATCCAAAAACTACTGTGCTTACTCAGAGGAAACTGCACCACACACAGTGTATGTGGCACAGTGCACACACTGAATGAGAAGCATGAAAGCAACATTTAATAATTTTCCACTCACTGAATCCTGCCCATCCTGCACAATGAGCACCACAGAGGAAAAGAAACATAAGCAATAGCTCATCTACTTAATATTAATTGGACATGCTTGACCATAAACAATTCATGATAGCATTTCACAGTTTATGAATGGTTAACTTGACAAAGATAATGTAGCTTTATTGTAGTGCAGAGTATGTGATATTTAAAAGACTGAAGAAAGATTAAATACCTTTTTACATAGCACATAGATTAAAAAATTTCAGGGAGCTAGTGAATTAGAGCCAAAATTTTTTCTGCTGGTGTTGGAATAAACTGCTTTAGTAGTACATGAAACTGGTATATCAAATGGGGAAAGGCATCTTCTAAGAAATTAGAGGTCATGATGTTTGGAACAAATCTGCCATTCCCCTGAACATCAAAATCAGATGGATTGACCACCCCCCCACTCCTAAAATACAATCCAACATTCCTGAGCCTGCAGTAGTTGAGAGATTCTGATAACACAAAGGATAAGAACAAAAGAAAGCAATTACTGAATATATTGAAATCTTAAAATATTAGGATGGACAGCTCTTCAGAGCCAAGAACAAAAATTTCTTAAGATTACAATTAAAATAAGTTCTAAAATTCTGAATTAGAGTTCTAAAAATATTACACAGACCTAGACCAGAAATAGATTTCAATGAATTTACATAGATTGAGATGCTTTCAGAAATGTAGTAAGTGACCAAATTCTTTCAGATTCAAATGACTATTTTACATTTTGCTATCTGTGAATTTTACAAAACTTAATGGAATCAAATAACAGATTTCTTTAGTTATAAAATATACAATGATTTTCCTTCTGTGCCCTGAATAACCTGGTTTTAATACATATGATCATAAGAATGCCTTTTAAGTTTCTATCCCGAATTAATTGCTTATCCTAAAAACTACCCTTCAACCTGTGACACTTGATTGTGGAGTCAGTTTTTACTTTCTACTTACACCCCAAAATCCAACCACCCACAATGAAAATAAAACAAAAAACATCACACTGATTTTCTTTAAAGGAAAAGGACATAAGAAAAGGTTAAATCCACAGAATTTTGAAATCTGCAGTTTCTTCAAGTTTACTCAATGGGGTCAAACTAGGGCATCAAAAGAGATGGTCTGAAGAGGAAGAACCTACCAGTGTCTGCCTTGGCCCCCATGGCTTGCACAGATGCCATGGTGTGAACAATGACGCCCTTGGGGAACTCTGACCACGTTGTGGGTTTGCCATCCACTGTAATTATATGTCGCAGTAGTGGAACTTGAGAAACAATTTCCTGTGAAAATGAAAAATAGGTTCAGAGATTAAAAATCTGTTTTATGCCAGAAAGTAAAAAAAAAAAAAAAAAAAACCACCAAAAGTAAGAACAAAAACCTCCATGCTATCTGCTGTATACTTTTTAAAAAGCACTAACATAAAACATCTCAGAATTTTAAAGGATAAACCTCCCAAGCTCAAACAGTTGAAAACCTTGAAGCTTACCAATTTTAAGTCCAAAAACTTCTCCAAACACTTACTGATCTGTATTTTATTTCATGAAAACCCCACAAATAAGACTGCAGTGATTTGTAGACATAATTGACTTTCCCTTCCCATAGAACACTGAGAAAAGCTGGCGACACTGAGCTCACAATAATTCTTAGGTTACTCCTTGGTTATTATGCTATTTAAAATAAGCAACAGCTAGCAAAAATATTGAAAATCACTAGTTAAGCATTTCAAGCAAAATGTGAGTTCAAAGACATTTATCAGTGTTCTCATGGAAGAAGAGATCATCACCTATAGCAGAGCAAACACATTTTCTCACTGCAAGCTGAAATAAATGTGCATGGCATAGATACTGTCATTGTAGTAACTATATTTTAAAGTTTGGGAAATTCTCATTCACATTTCCACAGCAGCACAGTTTTTCATTAAAACAATTTCCTTAACAGAAAGGTCCAGTTACCCCAAAACACACAATGATGAAACTCATGAAGATTAGTTGTTCCATTTGGGTATTCCATCAGGGTCAGTAAGTCAAAGTTCTTTGACTGTGCTAATGTTTAGTGAGCTTTTTCTCCCCCTGCATGGAAAAACAGCTCTAACTCTTTAAACACCTATCTTTAGATGTAAAAACCATTCTCTGCTGGGAAAACATCTGATAATAAGCCAGGAGCACGATCACAGTTAGCTCTTTATACATTTTTCTGTTCTTCCCATTGTTACATTTATAGGCACTCAATCCACCCAGAAACCAGTTTCTTGTAAAGGTGTTTTTCCAGGCAGCACTCCAGCTCTGCAATACTGCAAATTGCCCATTCTCCAGTCACTGAGCAGCCCAAAACCCACTGAAAGCACACTACCACTTTCTGCACATGAAGTCAGATACATAAATTTTCTTCCAAAAGTGTCTGCCTTATGTAAAGGCAATAAATCGTTGCTCTGTACAATGGAACCAGGCCATTTAACAATGGTGGACAGATACACTGCAAAGAGATAGCCAAAGAGCAGTTTTCTGACCTTCAATTTTGTTTGCATCAGCTCTTTACTAGTAATGATGGTGGTCACCTCTGTTTCGTTCAGCCCGTGAACTATTGCTGGGCCTCCCAGCGTGGCGTACAGAGTAACAACTGAAACACAAAACAGGGCAAATGGTCAGCCTCTGGGTTACATTTTCACGTGTAGTTTATAAAAAAGAAGTGAGATTAATCTATTCCAACTTAGGCAACACAGTAAAAATATTTGTCAACTCAAAGATGGGACAGTTTTGTATTTAAAAAGCCTCTTAACATGTGAATTTAAATACAGTGTGAACTTCAGTTACACCCAGAAGGAATAATGAATAACCATTCTCTATGTGACTGTTTACTCTTTTCCAAGGTCTAATTAGAGGTCCCAAAACCACATTACCTTGTGAAATTCTCCTGGATCTACTCTCATACTGTCACTGCTTCTACCATTTGAAAAGTAGGCAAACCTCCTCAGTTTAATCACTGTGTTACATTCCCCTTAAGAGGAATAAGAAACAGCTTTCATCCATGGGACTTCTCTTTCCAGAATTCACATACTCTGTCACTAGCCTTTTACAATTGACTGCTAATAACAAATTATTACAGCATGGCAATATGTGTCATCAACAGAGAATTCTCACACTCAGAAATAAATCTGTGACTAGCCTATTCTGCCATCTATTTAAAATAATGTAATAGAGGTTTAATCACCACAGTCATTAGACCTTGAACTGACATCATGAGAATCATACAGAACAGCAAGAAAGAAAAAATTTAGAAAATTGACTATAAGAAATATTGTTTCCTGTTTGTAAGGTCAGATCATTAGTGAGTGTGTTACACAATGATTTCATATTAACACCTTCAAAATAATTTTTAATTTCCTGGCATTTTCAATGGAACTGAATGACAAGAGACCAAAAGAGACTAGGGAAGAAAAAGGCAGCTAAAAATTGTAGAGAAGTATTGCTCTCAAAAAAAAAAAAAAAAATTATATTTTCCAAGCAGAACTAAACAGGGACATCTCATAAAATCTCTGAGATCAATCAACACAATCCATAATTATAGCATTCTTGCTGGGAGTTTTGTCATATCCAGTATCTGAATACCTTCTGCTTTTTAGTCTGTATATGGCTGAATATTTAAAGAACGTAAGTACGAAAATAAGACAGCCCATTGTACATTAGGACTGTAATCACTGCAGAGAAGATTAAAAATTAAAATTAAATAAAGTTCTGTTGTATTCTAAGATTTTTATTTTAATATTTTAAATCCAAGGAGCTACTAACCCAAAACAACTCAAAAGCAGTCTTCTTACACAGAAAACTAAACAGCTGACCTCTACTTATTTTTTTCTTGTTAAAACAGCCCATCATAGCTCAGAACTGTTGCAGGGCAAATGCACATGCACTGTGTTTTCTTTAATTTGGTGGGAGCAAAGTCCAGAAGAGTGCCTCTCCTCGTTCCCACGAGCTCTCTCTCCTTACTGCAGTGACCCCTGTTATATAAACATGTAGCAGAAATTCAGCTGCCCCGAGCCAACAAGCAGAACCGAGCTGACAACAGAAGGCAAAGCATCATCTCGGAATAACCACGGGGGTACTTAATTACTCATCTGCAAATAAGTACATTAAGACACTCAGAGCTATATGACAGAGCCAAAGGGAAAGAGAGACCATTTATATGATGGTGCACTGATGTCATGGAGAGAGCAAAAAAAAAAAAAACCAGAGCAATGACTCATCTCTGAAATTCTCCCTTCTCCACACTGGCACCTAAAACTTTTCAGACAAATACAAAAGTTTTGATAGTTTTTCCCTCTCCTCATTCTCTTGAAAATGTACTGAGAAGGGATTATTTTGTATTCACCTTTATACATGCAACAGTACAAGTGAGTCTTTGTTATCTGACCAAAGGCTTGACAAAAAAATCTCCAACAACACTATCTACCAGCTCGTAGGAAAAGACAAAACCTTGCCCTAAAGAAAGAAATAGAACTTTTACAATTTATTTCAAGGTAACTGGAATGTTAAACTGAGTATTTCAGCACCCATCATACATCAAGAATAAAAAGCAAAATGAACTTTTAAAGGCTTCAGCCAAATTTACTTCTGACAAAACCACTTCTGCTCAAGCATGACTGAAAAACGAATCCTAACCTCTCCTATTCCACCATTTGGCTATGCACTTTTGTGTTTTATCTGCCTACTCTGGTGAAGAGCTGTTCACACACATGAAGAGGTACTCAGGAAGAAAATCTGCTTTCATGTTAGTACTACTTCTTCTGTCTCTGATGTAGCAATCCCACTCTACTTCCTGCAAATGTAAGACTTAGAGAATTTCAGAAAAAGTCACATTTAAAATAAAGCAAGTATTTATAACCATAAAGTAACTCGTTTGTGCAAGTAATCCATAACAAACATCATTCTCCTCATTTTAATTCTATAGAGCAAAAGGCATTTTCTCCAACACTATGCACAAAGCAGATGAACCTGCTTTGTTGACACCAGCTCTGGGACCACTCCCTCAGAACACATCTCACATTTGGAAAGAATGTCCCAACACCCCCACAGCAGTTAGCTGGTATCACCCCTGCACACTCAAAAATGCTAACATAAGCCATTTAGCAATGTCTTGCCACTATTACTGAATTGTTATTCAACATCATCTGAATCTTCCAATTTGTCCTGCAAGCTGCCTGTGAACACTGCACAGCTCTCTCTTCATCTGCCAGCACGAGTCAGCCAAGTTCACAGAAGATGTCACAGCTTAGATGCTGAACACCACGTCAGAGTGTGTGCGGAGGCACGTCGCAGCAAGGGGATTTAAAGCACTAATCCAGCAAACCCAAAAACACACACATACCATTCTGCTCACAACATCCAGCCCCTAGCTCAGATTTCCCCCCCCCACAAATTACAAATCTCTCTAGGATTTGTAAATGTGCTTCTGTTCCAAAGGGAAAAAAATTATACAAGCCCTTGCATTTTATTCCCAGGAAAGCCACTAGGAATTTGACAGATCCCAGAATTGATAAGAGGGAACTGGCACAGAGACATGTAGTTTAAAAGCAACACAGGCATTTTATCTGAAAACAGTCTGTGCAGTTCTCTGCTCTGGTTGGCAGGCCAGCTTCATTTACTCACTGAAGAACCAACCAAAAACATCAGCAATTTAGGTGGGAAGGCACCTGCAAAGATCACCTGCATGCACCACCCATCGCAGCAGAGTGCCCAGAGCCACGGCCAGTCTGGGTTTTACGGTCTCCAAGGATGAAGATTTCACAACCACACCTTATTGAAGGAGGGTAAATGTGGCACAGGAGGGAAAAGGCCAAAGCCTGTGAGGAACAGCAGTTTCTGGCATGCCCAGATGGGACAAGATGTGTCCCCCTGAGAGCACACAGAACCCAGCCAGGCTGGGCTTAGCCAGGTAAAGGACACATTAAGGAGCAATGATGAAACAGACATTTAAACTGCTATAGCACACTGAGACCAGCACTCAGTACATTCCTTACCTAAAAAAAAAAGGCCCAACCAAAATCAAAATTGAAGAACTGACAAAATATCCAGATAAAACAAAACTTGCAGGCACAGATGAAGGTTTGACGTCAACTGCTGAAACTGAGTCAATGAATTCATGTGTGATTTTTGTTTGTTTGTTTTCAGAAACTTGGGAATCTGTACTGATTTGAGATGAAAAGAAAATAAACCTCTCACAAATTCATTGAGCAAACTACACTTACCAAAACCATTCTCCCCATCTGCCAACAGATACAGGTTTCTCCAGTCGCTAAAGCAAAAGGCTACAAAGTCCATAGTTTCTGCCTTAAGCAGTATTTTTTAATTTGAAAACTTTAATGTTCTCTATAAAATTCAGATAAATTTTTCTTAGTACATAAAGCAAAGCCAAAAAGAGTTTTATTTTCAGATTGTGAGATCAAAAGCCATAAAAACTTCAGGGAAGACAGGTACTCACGCTGGTAATTGCACATAAAGCAGGCCTGGGCTGCAATCATCCACTCAGCTCTGGTCTCGCAGAAGATAGCAATGTTAGTCTTTGGCTGCTGACCCAAGACTGCTAAGCCATTTCCAAAATTAACAGCTTTAATGTATACATCTTCGTAAGAAAGCCAGGTGTACTTGCCAAGGATGACCTAATAACAATAAGAAAATCAATTTAGAAAATGAAAATCCTTAACACATGTCCTACTACATCTTCACCCACATGAAGAATCCACGGATGTTTGAATAACATGTGCTTGAATTGTAACTGCAGTTTATTCAAGATAAAGATGACACTTTTTCTTGCCAAAAGCTACAGGGCCTGTGGAAGTTCCAAAATAAATACCGTATCACAATGCAATATCTCCATGCCTGTTACCACCTCAGTTTCTATTTTCACAGAAGGGAAGGCACATGATTTCCACCATCTTATGTAGCTTCAGAAGTCCTCTGAAAGACTGTTGGTTATCTGGCCCACATACCTCTGCTTTTAAAGAAGTTTGGTTTATGTAAAGGATGAGAAGCACCAGTTAGCACAGTACATTCTCTATATATGCTTTCTTGGATATTTGGGCTACAATTCTACACAAATATGACAGTCAGATGTTCATTAAAAAAAAAAAAAAACAACTTGTAAAGGGAAACTGGAATCCAAAAAGCAGTATATCCATGGGCACTCAGTCAGAAGTTGTGAAATCCCTTTCCCTTTGTTCTGAAACAAATGTCAAGGGGATGAGGAGTAATAATTTTGCCTTTTTTTATTGTTAAACAAAAGTGGGACAGAAGACAGGATAGGAAATTACTGGCAAACCTCAGTTCTGAGAAGTCATGTAGAATATATTAGGCAATCTCACTTTTCCATATGGGAAAGCTGGTGTACAGTAAAACTGGATTTGAATTTACAGGTTTCTGTATGCACTTGCAGTACTGTTTCCTTTCTGACTGGTAGGATATTCCTTTGACACCAACCTAGAAATTTTCATATGTAGATATAGTATGAAAATGTTTTATACTGAAAATCTATACTTCATATTATTATATCCTACCCATCTATTTATATAAGCACACTGACAATTCTGAAAAACAATTTCTTAATCAAGTATTTCAGACATGTTCTTTACAAAGCATTAGTAATAAATGCAAGCAAACACTACAAAAACTAGAAAAGCTAGAACTAGAAAACTCCTTCATTCCTTCCTCCATATTTCATTCATCAATGTGAACTAAATTTCAAACTTTGGGCTGTCAAATCTAACAATTTTTGACATGTAACTACATTTCTACTGAGTCTGCATTTCCAAATCTACTACTTTAATAAAACATATTTAAAAATCTCTCTCAAATTCTAATAGAAAATAAAATTTAATACATTTCCTTTGTCAAGACACTTTTCCAAACTCTTTCATAGTTAAAATTAGTTGCAACAGTGAGTTTTACCTACTACAGCTTCACTGCATGTTGCTTATCACCCTACTTGTTTAGCAGGACAAACAGGTACATGTGCAGCTGCTTGGAATTTCACAAATGTCTTTATGGGAAAATATCATTTAACAAGCCCTGCAAACAACACTTGTCAATAACAGCAATATACAGCAATTCTACCAGAAAATACAGATTTCTCACACAAATATCTGCTCAGGTTTTCCTGGCTTATTTCCAAAAACTGTTTCAGTGGCAAACAGGCTGTTTCAAACCCCAAAACCTGGGAGTCCCTTTTTGTTTCAACACACTAGGATATTTCCGGTGTGGAAAACTCGCACTGTTTCCAAAAAAAGTATTGCACCTCTTCCTGTCCATCCAAATTTCGGTAATTTGGAATTTAAATTCCAATTTGGGACATTTTTTCCCCAAAGGCAATATTTTTGGCAGACGGGGAAGTTCTTGACAAGCTCATCAGTTGAAAACAATTTATAGCAGTGACTTGGGCAATACCCTTTCCCTCATTATACTCTGCCTACAGTGCAGCCTCAGGAAAACTGCTCACAAATAATTAGGCCAAGAAATACAAGCAGATTCTTGTTACTGTTTCTGGCAAGCTTGCCAATCCTTAAGAGGTTTTAGTAATTTCCATCACTCTCACAGAACTGGGGAACATAAAGCAGTAATTGGCCAAAAATTAATCTCTCCAAATAATACTTGTGATTCTGTTTTCTTCCCCTTTTTCTATTCTCTTAAATAATTCATCTTAACCTTGTTGATATGTAGTGAAAGACCACTTCATTGGTGCTTTCTTTTCTTAAAAAGGAAAAATCCTTTTTAAGGATGTGTAGCACCATTGGCTGTAGCTATTTACATAAAAATACATTTCTGAAGAACACTGACGTGAGAAGAGATAAGACCTTTTTCAATGCAGTAATTTTGAGTTTTACTTTCCTACTGCCTTCCATATATTCAAATTCCAGTGCTCCTTCCCCTTGCCCAGTGTTTCTTCTCTACTCCATCCCTACAACATTTATATTACATACACATTAGTGAATAACAGCTATTCATACATACGTATTACTAAACTGGCTCTAAAGTCCCTTTCTCCTGCATTTCTCTACCAGCTTCCTCTGCAGGACACGGAGCAATTACAGTTCATCTCATACTCTTCATGCTGGAGTGTGTCTCCAAACCCACTTCCCTTCTTGGCCTTGCCCTCAGTAGCTTTTGCTAACATTTTCCAATGCACAGGCAAGAAAGACAAGGAGCTACTGGACAGAGTCCAGTGGATGCCACAAAGATGAGGGGTCTGGAGCATCTCTCTCTCAAGGAGAGACTGCAGGAGCTGGGTCTGGTTAGTCTGGAGAAGACTGAGGAGATCTCATTAATGCATACAAATATCTCAAAGGGGTGCCAAGAGCATGGGGCCAGGCTCTTTTCAAGGGCTCCCAGTGATGGGACAAGGAGCAATGGCCATAAACTAAAACAGAATAAATTCCACTTCAACATGAGCAAGAACTTCTTGACATTGAGGGTGGAGAGCCCTGGAGCAGCTGCCCAGGGAAGGTGTGGAGTCTGCCTCTCTGGAGACATTCCAAACCCACCTGGACACGTTCCTGTGCCACCTGCTCTGGGTGACCCTGTCTGGGCAGGACTGGATGATCTCCAGAGGTCCCTTCCAACCCTAACAATTCTGTCATTCTGCTTCTGCTGCCAACAGGTGGCAAGACTGGCATTAGGCACCACAATCCTTTAAACATTCACACACCTTTCACTTAACAGCTTCCACAGGGTACTTCTGCTCGGTAAATAATGGAAAGAAAATAACTATCCAAGAGCTGGCAGAAGGGCCCAAGAAGAGAGTTTGAGCAGAGATGAAGGGCCCACAGTGCCCAGGCAGCAGGACCCGCAGCGCCGGGTGTCCCTGGAAACACGGCATTCCATAGGAGAACGCTGCCCTCTCGTGCTCCAGGCTCACACTGCAGCCTGTCACACTGCCACACAACTCTAGGAACTGTCCACACTCTACTCACGTCTGGAAATTCACAGAAGCAGAGATTAAACACACAGCTAGCATTTCTTTTACCTGGATTTTAGAAACAAATTAAATTTTTTTGGGCAAAGGTGTAATAAAACGTTCTTCATAAAGCTGCAGGCTCATGCAGAGTCATTAAACTACCTGATGTCAGTTACCTTTGAAGGTCTTCCTAAAAGTACCTTATAAGGTTTCAAGAACATTGACTATGATTTGGAAACCAGTGATCATGAATTAAATACATCTTCCTGTAAAAGTATATTAAAAATAATACAAAGGAGGTTATTTCAAATGCCCACTTTTGGTTTTCACATGAACACATGGATTGCAGCTGAATATATCTGAAAAAACCCACCCTAACATACCACTTACACAGCAATCTATGGTTTTCAACATCAAAAGTGACTCTCAATGCTCAATGACTCGGCATGGCAAGAACCTTCCTGAACCTTCACTTTAAGCTTCAGTATTAGCAATAATGAGTAAAGTTCTGAATTCCCAAGAACTGCCCATGTGCCTGCTGTTGCACCCAAGTCTCTCAGGCTTTAGATGCATCACCTTCCCCAACAAAGCTGTGTTTTCTTCTCCCCACTATGTCTTATTTATTATGTTCCCAATAATTCTGCTCTTGGTTACCAACCCTTTTTAAAGCCGAGCAAGACAAACAAACAACCCCCAAACCAGACAGAAATCTCCCTCATAAAATAAAGCAGTGAAAGAACACACACACAAAGCCAAATCCACATACCAACACAGATCAAAGCAAGCACCTGATGACATAACCTATAAATAAGACAACACAAAATAATGAAGTTCATCTTTTGGGCATCATAAAATTTCAGCTGTGGTTAAATTAAGTCCCTTTTCCAATTAATTACATCTTAATCTCAGAGGCATTTTCAACTTTATTCTGACTTAAATGCATGGTTTATGAAATTAATATTAGGTATGCATGATATTGGAGAAGGAAACTGGAGAGTACTCTATAGAAGGAAACAGAAGAACTAACCATTTATGAATTACTATGAAATGCAACAAGTGCCTAAGTAAGTATTTGTATTTTATTCACATCCATGAATTTCTACTACTTTGGAATCTGCACAGAAACAAGTATTTTTGCAACAATACACTATCATAAAAATTCTTAAAATTACAGATAATCTGAGATATCAGAAGAAATTAATGGAGTACCTGATCTTAAAGATGTTAAGAAGCTCTAAATAATTTTAGCTACAAGCGCAAGGACACTTAGGTTTCCCAATAATCAAAAGCTGAATATTTTACTTTTTTGAGATATATATATAAAATATAAAAATATGTTGCAGCTCCTGTAAGGTGTAGAAATAAGATGCATTATACCTAAGAATTAAACTTGTTGTGCACCTTTCTGAAAGGCTGCACCAAACCACAGCAAGCTGGATTTGCTAAAGGAAACCAGGCAATAAAAGGTACCTGGAATGAAACAAATCACAGGCAGATAACCTGACATTTAGAATCAACAAGGTATCTTGTGAATGTTCCTCACTTGCTAACACATGCTATGAGGTCTTCAGAAACACTGTATTCCATAACAGAAAAAAAAAAAAAAATTCAATGTGGACTTGTATGATAATGCCAAAACTTGGAACAAAGTAACAGGAGAGTAAGTATGGGAACTGACCACAATGAAACCTTGTGTCAAGCTTAGACAAAATTACCTAACTTGGGTAATTTCTAAGCCTAAATACTCACAAACAAGTAATTTAACTGGATCTACACAAACATCCTTCAGCTTTCCATATTCACAACACTTTGCTTGCATAATGGAAAAGGCTAAAACTCCTAAGTCCTTAAGTCTTACATTCAAAATTATGACTAAAAAACAGAACACATGTTTTTTATGTAAAAAACAGGGCAGCCAAAATTCTGATCTGTGCTCAGAAGCCATTCTTTGTACAACATGAACTTTCTGCTTCTTTGTAGGGTAATGAGGCAGCAAAATGTGCATGAAGCACATTTCCTTCATACTGCAAAACTACCTCCACAGCTAAGGGGAAGTTTCACTAACAATGAAGTTTGTATAAGGATTTTAACAGAACTAAACTTTGCCATATATTGTGATATTAATCAAATTAGATTTCAAACATACTCGTCCATCAGAATTAAAACTAGCAGCATGAAGAGAAATTTTCTCCATCTGCACAGAAACTAATCTTAACTAAAAATTATCTATTATTGATTTAATACCTTCTAATACAGAAATGCAGCACTTTAACACAGAGATGCACAAATATGAACATTCTGTGGCAGTGTTCTGCCCTTCTTCTGGCAAAAGTGCATTTCTCAATGTGTCTGAACAACTACAAAGCAGCAAATGACAATACAGGCTTGAACATAATACTGACTATAAAAAGTCAGTCCCTTGAAACAACAGAGCTGTTGTCAGATACTGAAATCACATCTCCCACACACATCAGGATTACAGATTAGCACAGCAGTTCACCTTAAAGGAGACTCAAAGTAAAAAAAGACTCTTCAATGAAATCTGAGCAATCCTTTTCCAAACAATAAATTTATTTAAGTCCTGAATTCCCTGGACAGAACAGAAAATCCTTAAATCACAACTAAGTCTGTTAGAAAGGTACATCTGAGTACTGGCATCTAGTATTTTTGTATATTTATCTGATGACAGTTCAGAATAACACAAAGGGAGACTTTCTAAAATTCACTTTAAAAAGAAACCTTTAAAACCACTTACATCACCAGCTGAATATTAAAAACAAATACCTAAAACATACTTGTGGTTTTTCTTTGACTGAAACCATAAATAGGATATCTATTCAAGAGTGCAAAAAGGTTTAGATTTGGTTTAAATGCCAAGTATTGAAAGATTGGGAATTAGATAATTTCTTTTGCCAGCTACTGGATCTAAGCAGAGAAATTTATTCTTTCCCCAGCTTTGCTTTACTAGACTAGAAGTGCTGCGTAAAAAAGTAAACATACTTTGAAAAAAACTCTTGAAGGCAGACTGCAAAAAGACTTACCTTTTTAAAAACCTTTCCTGATGGCTGGATTTCATCTTCCTCTTTCAGAATTTCACGTGTTCCCAAGAGTTTTTTGTCCTTGTATTTCGTTTTAGCATATTTAAAAACTTTATCAAGTGTATCACACCCAGGATATAAAACTGAAGCTAAGCAGTGCAGACTGTTCACAGATCTGTATGCACTCCCAGGCTTGTTATTCACAGGTCTGGCTTTAACCTGCTTGGCTTTTGCTATAGCCTGCTTTGATCCTGAAAGGATGTACCATGGAATGTAGGTTACGAGGGAGTACACCAGGACTATGAAGTTTATAAACTGTAAAAGAAGAGGGTTGATGTTATGCTTCAACTTCATTTTGGCTGCTTGAGAATGTTACAAGAGACAGTTTGGAAACATGGATCAGCTAGACAGGGGTCCAAAAAGATCTGAAAAAGAGAAAGGAGAAAAGGAAAGGTTAGTAGTAAACAATCACTGTTGGCAGGAAGTATTTTTAAACATGATATTACAATCCCTATCTCAGCAGGTGTCTTTATGCAGGAGTCAGAAGTCTGAACCCCACACACAAATGAAAGCAGACACACGAGCTGGAACTGTTCCACTCCCCTTTAGCAGACTGCAGTACAATGACATGTGCATCTCAGATATTTATCTGAAAAAGTTTGTGATTATACAATTTAAAAGACCCTCTTCAACATCACAGCACCTCCATGTGCACCTTCACTAGGAATCCCTATGACCTCTGACTGGGAATCACCAGCCCCCAAACAAGCCCTAGGAACACAGGCGATGTCACCACTCTGCACATGGGAACCCCAACCATTAAGGATGTTGAAATGTTTCCCAAGTGTTGGACACACTGGGACACCCACCTGAGAGAAGGAAAGCTGCCTACGTGACAGAACTTTGCTGCTTTATTCCTAGGGACTTCCCATCAGTCCTAAGATTTCAGTCTCAGAACCACTATCCAATGAGCCCACTTGTATCAATAAACATGAGCTAAGTAATATTAGGTAAATACCAGAAAAGGGCTTATAAATATCCCCAAATTCCTAACAACAGCACAATGAAGAGATGTGTAACTTTCCAGAATCTTTAATGATGTCAGGATATTCACTTTGTCTTTTTTAAAAGCATAATTTAGTATATCTAATGAGTACAATGATGATGCAACTTTCTAATGCATTCTACTGCTGAGTCATGAAATTATGTGATCTCTCTAAAAGACTAAAAAGGTAAATCAAAACAAAATAACTGAAATCCTTATGGACATCAGGGATGGTTGCCATAATGGCCAAAGATTAATTTCTGCAACAGCCAATGAGCCACTAGCTGAAAACCAGCGTTTCGTACATAATATACTACAAATGCACTTCACTCAGTTAACCTTTCAAACTTATTGATACAACTTATTAAAAGCAGTATCATAAATCAAGCAACTAATAATGATGTATACATAAGCTGCATAGTTTCTGACAATTCTAAGTTAAGTAAGTTTTTATTAATGAGATGTATTAGTCTGTGCTGATGCCTTACACTCTCTGACTTTTCCTCCCATTAACTCTCTGAAAACCCTAATGAACAGAAATTTGAGTTGAAAAAAGTAAAGTCTAAATCATATAAGATCCTTCAGGGGCAATGGAAAGAAACCTTGTTTCATTAATCCTGGATCTGCAGTCCTTATGGGAATGGATCAATCCAGCATCCTTCATTTCTAGGATGAGATTCATTACATCTTTCCTCAAAACACAAAACTACTTAAAACTCCAAGCAAAATTATTTCACTATCATCTTTTTCCCTAACAAGCTGCTGTAATCTCACTGTTAACACTGCATCATTACAGGCAGCTTGAAGGAACCAAACAACATCAAAGTCTGTTCTGCAGAGCACCCTGAGACACATACTCAAATAAACCACAGGAGCTCTTCACAGCAGGAACTTACTGCAACAAGCAGCAGTGGAGAAAAGATTTAAAATATTAAAAAAATTAAATGGAAGTGCATATATTTTAATTTTCAGATCAAAGGCAAAAAGCAATGACAAATAGAAAACAAACTTAAATAGGCTAAAGGGCAAATTCAGTAATCACTTGAAGAGAATTATGTTCTTAGGGTGTCACTGAAGGATACTTAATGAAAATAATCATGAGCCAGCCAATCAGCTACTGCAGGCCAGAAAAATTATACTGTTGTTGATAGCAGCACAGAACAAGATGTTTAAAAGCTGAATCCAGAGTTCACACAACAAGGGTTTACCCATTTTTTAAAAAAGTTTTATGCTGTATTACTATTTTGCCTGGCACAGCTTAGGAGATGAATATCTTTTTTTCTCCTTATAAAGCTGCAGAACTTCTCTCTGCCTAAAAAGTAGAAACAGAATTTAACCAAACACTGCTAGGTATGAAAATTAAAGCAACTTATTTGACAGCTTATTAACTTATGCAATTTCCTTGGTTAGAGAGGCACTGAACCCTTCCAGAAGAGCAGCCTCCCATTTCATTTTGCAGTTAGTTATCCCAACAGCTTTATACTTTCCTCAGAAGGAGAGGGGAACCTTTCCTACTATTTCTATCATAACTATGCCAAGGTGTCATGTCAAGCCCTCTCTTCTGGCTCATCCTCGCATAATAGGCCCCAAACCTGGAAATCTTCGCTTTGAAATGCAAACATAAATTGTGCTTTGCTCACCATTTCATGAAAGGCTGCATTGCAAGAAAGGGTGTAAGGAAC
The DNA here is from genome assembly GCF_017590135.1 of Pyrgilauda ruficollis. Taxonomy (NCBI): domain Eukaryota; kingdom Metazoa; phylum Chordata; class Aves; order Passeriformes; family Passeridae; genus Pyrgilauda; species Pyrgilauda ruficollis. The sequence goes on from NW_024525045.1 coordinate 5,445,893, forward strand.
ACTCCAACAGCACAGATTAAAGGGAAACATTTTGGACTGTCCCCTGGCTCAGAAAAGCAAGCATCCTGCTCTAGAACTCTGATGTACATCTCTTAAAATGCTAATTATTTCAGTTATTCCTTCACAAAAGTGAGGCTATTACCAATCATCTATTGAAAACAGTTTGTTTTAAAAATTAAGACAATTTTTTTTCACTCAAAATGTATTGTTTTTAAGATTCAAAATTATCTTTTGCAAATGAAGTTCCTTGTCTTACAGGCTGAGTAAAAGTCCATTTTTTTCCTTCAAAAACCTTACAATTATGAGACAGCAAACTTTAACAAGAGAGGTGCCAATGTCTTAAGAATTTGGCAATGGATTTCAGACTGTGATATTTACAGAGCATCTATGCTTGTAACTAATTGTAATTACCATTGTAATTGGACATTGGAAAAGTGCAAGGCCTTTTGGAACAAGAAAGAAAAACATATTCCAGTAGTTTCATTAGAAGAAAAAGCTCCAGGATCTTTGTAGGGTGATGGTCCTAAGGAGAACTGAGCCATGACACAAAGGAAGTTCCTTGGTGACAACATAAAGGCTCCCCCTCTTTCCTTGCCTAACTGAAGAACAGAAGCTGCATTTTAACTCATCATTTTGTTGATTTATTTGCTATGTTGTTGAAGAGGAAAATATCAGGTAGGAAAAGGAGATGCAGTTTAAAATGCCTTTGTGCTCAACAGATTTATAACTGCCATTCCCAGGAGAACATCAAAGTCAGCTAAGTGGATCACTAAACATTCAATTAAAAATCATTTTGATGACAGTGTAGAAGCAAAACCCTACCCTGACTTGAGGATGGAGTGCTAGATGTAAAGCAATTATGACTTACAGCAAGCAAAACCAATGCAGCTGAACAGGACAGTACATTTTCTGTTGGCTTTTTTTTCCTTATACAAAAGGTCACTTAACCTCCATTAAGAAAACCACTTTTAATGACAATGTAAAAGAACAACACTGTTTACATTAAGAGACAATGCTTGCTCATGCATTCTTCTCTGTAACAATTATTATTTCAAACCTTTAATGTATGCTATTTTAAAAACTCAAAATGAAAACACAGTATTAAAAATCAACCTGCGGAACTAATCTAAAAATTAGAAGTTTTAGTGAAATTTTCAAGGTTATATCAGATCTGGAAGCTCTAAAAGGGAAGCAATGTTTGCTGTTTAACATTCTGCCTTTAAAAAAAAAAAAAAAAAAAAGTACTACCCAACAAAAACAAAACTTTGAAAGGTTTAGTGAAATACTATACATGGTTTTAACAATATGTTGCACTTTTTAATTTTGGAAGTAGATGACTGCTTCTGACCACAAAAAGAGTGTAAGCAAACCCATCATTTTGGGGCAGGGAACAGAAAGCAGAGGACATGATCCTAAGCAGTTTTTGAAAGTATGAGACTATGGCACAGTGAGAAATACACTGCATTTTCAGCACTGGAATTTTGTTCTTAGGTAGCTCCTGCTTAATCACTGACAAATAAAAACACATGACATGTGGTAATATTCTAACTCAGTGGTTTGGTCTGCAGATAAGCTGTAAACACTCAGGTTCTTACAGAACATGAGTCCATCTTGGTTTCACATAATCCTGCTGGGGTTTTTGAGGATTCAGTGCTCAGATCCTGACTAGTGATGCAGGAAAGGTTGGGAGGTGAAATTCTGGATGAAAGAGCTGCTAATTTATACAAGAATACAATACAGAAAATCTGCTCAAGCAAAGGGTTCTGGACATGCATAAGAGCAGTTACATATAATTCATGTTTAGTCTGGTAGTCACCAAATGGGAAAGAGCAAGAAGATAAATTAAGTTTGTCAGACTTTTTCAACAGCAGAAAGAAGCAACAACCAGTGCACTCATTCACAAGTCTGGAGAAATAAACCAGTACTTTTCAGGACTGATCCTTCTTAATACATAATCAGTGATTTGGGCTGATATACTACTTATACTAATACTGTTATACCCTTTGGTTTCAGAAGAAAACTTTTGTTAGATGAGAAAGAAAAAAAATCCTTCAAGGAATGTGTTTACTAATTGACCTGCTTATAACAACTACATTACAATAAAAGCATGAATTAACAATAAAAAAAGGAACCTTATGCAACTTCTCATCGTGGCAGGTACAGGTACAAGAGCTGATACAAGATGTTCCAGTCTCAGTTTACTCAACAGGAGCTGTCACAGGCAACTGCATGAAATCTAAAAATGGAAAATTCCCATTAAATATGGCAATTATAAAACGCATCCTCTATTTTTACACTCATATTTTGTAATAAATAACACCTTTTTCTCATCTGATACTGGACTGTATCATCTCAGAATCTAGGCCCAGTGCATGCAAGTTCACACAAAGCCAGATGTGACACACAGCACAGCCACTGCTCGAGTCCCGTACAATCAAGGTGGCTGCAGCAGCTTTGGCTGAACTCAGGAGCTCATGGTATTTGTCTCCCTGAGAAATTCTAACTCCCCAGTGCCTTCAACCATTGGGGCAGGAAAAAAATTGACCTATCTTTGTGTATCCACCCACACAGAGAATGCACTTCAGCCTGAGTAATAGAATATCCTTGAACACTTTACAGAAAGACTTAATAAAATAGTAATCATTGTATTTATTGATTTTGCTCTACTATACATTTAAATTTTATTAATTGTCCTTTGCAGAAAGAAGTCTTGAAAACCTGTGCCAGCAAATCACATTTAAAATATAAAGGCAAATAAAGGCAAATGTAAACATTTTGTACCGATTACCTTTCAGCAAACATTACTATTTGCACAGTTCTTAAAGATAATCTTTTCCAGTTTCAGTGGATTAACTATTTGCTGCTTGAGGTAAGGATCCAGGATGCTCACTGCCCTGGTTTTTGACTTCCATGACTTCACACATACTAACCAAACTCCAACCCAGAGACTCCAAGATACTCTTGCAAAGAAACCATTTTGGTCAACGATTTGTAGTTGTATAAATACATATTCAATTTCTCTTATCAGTGAATCTTGCAATTAAGAGTCACTGAAAGGATAAAAAGGTTATTCACTGGGTTAGGCTGTAACAGACAAAACAATTGAATATCTTCATGTACCAATCTCTTCATTACAGAATATAACAATAGGAGTTCTCAAGACAATGTAAAAATGCCCTTAATACTTCTAAACTGTACCAAAAAATAGCCTATATTAGTTTACATCTGGACTCGAAAAGTAACATTAACAACCCTGAAGAGGCAGGCTTCTACTACATATGGAATTCACTCAAGAGCTGTAGCACTCAGCAAGTAAGCCTTTCTTTTACAAAAAGAAGAGACCAAAAAGAAAGAAATCCCTGTTACTGATTTATAAATACTCAGGTAGTCATCTGTATAAAAATAAGAAGGCAAACCAAATGTGCACAGACACAACAGCCAATGTTTCACAAGCCAACTCCCTGGACTGTGAAACAAGGAGGGCCTGAGGCGATGAACGGTGCAGAGGAGAATCCCAAACATGTACCTGCCCAAGGGGAAGGTCTCTTTTGCAATATGGCTTTAAGGGACAGTTATATTTCACAGGTAGAGCACAAGTGTTTCACGTATTCCTTGAAACAGAGAGGATAGAAATCCCAGCAAGCCCTACTGAATGCTAGAAATAGATGCTTTGGGTCCCTGGAGAGGAGCTGGTCCTCAGCACATCCTCCCAAATCGGAATCAACAGCAGCATGGGCACAAGGACACACCTCACCTCGCCAGCCACCCTTCACTGCTTCCCACAAGCCCCCCCTTTCACCCCCTCCTGTATTCCCTGCAGTGTATTCACTGCAGCCCTGGCATTGTTTCTGGAGCTGTGCTGCTCTCCAGGGCCCAGCACCTTCCAGGCCATCCTGGCAGATCCCTCTCTCACAGGCCCTGTGGTTTCCACACAAGTGCACACACTGTCCTTGTCCCCTGCTTGCTGATTTTCCAGCCTCCGACCCCTCCCAATCACCCTTTTCCAGGCTGCTGCCTGGGTCTCAGCATCACTGCTAGCACAAGGGAGCCCTCCCATAAGCCTCTCAAACATCCCCAAAACCCTTCTCCAGGCAGACCTGAACCCTGTTACAAACAGGAGTGCCCCTCTGCAGTCAAGCTGGGAACAGGTCAATGGCTCTGTCCCAAAGGACATCTGCTTTCAACAGGGAGGAAAAGCACTGCTCAGCACACTGACCCCCAGGAACCCCCACCCTCTGGGAACAAATCCAGCAGGACCTTCCTCAACAGCTCCACATGACCATGCAGGGCTTGTCACAGGCATGGAACAGCCTCTGCTACAGAAAGATCTAGAAGAGGATTGCATGGCTGTAACTCAGGTGCACACTCAGCCAGAGGTTCTCCTGAAACTTTCAAGCAAGCACACAAGAAACTAATTCCCACATCAAATCCAGTATCTGATGTCTCACTCCCAGTCCTGTCTCTCCCTGTTCTTTGCCCTCCCTGCTGCTCCACATTCTGTGAACTGCTGTGATCAAACACAGAAAGAGGGATGGTGGGAGACCAAAATTGCTATTGATTACGTCTCTGCTCTCAAAAGGAAGCAGATCTTCAGGGCATTGAGAGAATAAACACCTCTGAAAGGACAAGTAGGGTAATTCTGAGCTACCTTATTCAGATCATCTGTAGCCTCCCGCTGTGACCCACCTCTAGCACAAGCCTGGGTGAATCCCAAGACTCTTTAAATGCTTCCCCTCGCTCTGCCAGGGAACACAACGCTGGCAGATGGCCAGAGCCAACACAGCACTCCCACTCCTGCTTCCACAACTCGACCCACTCAACGCTTCAGCATGAGCAAACATACAACTGAGCTCCAGTCCCGAGGGAAACTCGGGCACTGCTCTGCAGGAGCATGGCTCTGAAAAGCACACACAGACAGACCAGCAGGGAAGAGGCATCATCACCTGGAACAAACCAGTTTCCATGTAGGAGCTCAGCAGACTGCTGGGGCAGCAAAGGTTGTGCATGAACTGCACAGCCTGAGGCTGTGATTTCAGTTTGGCTCAGGCAGATTTAACGCTGGGCTGCTAATAAAAACAGACTGTTCATCTCCAAAAGGTAATTCCACTCTTGCCCTCCATTGGACCAACACAGAGTGCCTGTGTGGCTAGCAATGAGTCAGATTAGCTTGTTGATCCAGTTTAAACCCTCTCCTTCTCAGGGTGGAAAGGTGGATTTTCCTTTGTATCAGCTTCGGTTTGAGCCTACCATGAGTCACTGCAATCACCTAAATCAACAGAAAATTAGCACTACAAAAGATGTTATTCTTCTGCTATGCAAAGTGAGTAACCACGAATTGACAGGAGTTACTGACGAGGCAAAACAGGAGGAGGAGAGGGAAGGAGGCTGGCAGTGGAGCTGCAAATGAAAGCCCGCTGGGCTGTGGGTGAACCGGGCTCGGCACGGGACAGCAGGACACCCTGTGACACGGCTGTCACACTGCGGGATCAGGGCACGGCTGCGGGCTGGGGATTAACCTGCTGCTCTCCTACTCATGATCTCACTGCGTACTTTTATAGGAGCTCAGCCTTGGGGGTTTCAAGTGCCACAAGCTTAAATACCTTTAAACTTTGGGTATAGGTTAATAACATCCTGTAAATACAAAAGGGTTTAATCTATGTCCTTCACATGTCAATGCTACATTTGTAAAATTTTACTCCTATTTCCTTAGGAGGCAACCAGAAGGCATGTTATTAGGATAAATAAATTATTATTATGTCCTTGTTAAACACCAAGATACTACAAAGGTAGGAATTACATGAACCAAAAAAGTCCTTCTACCCTAGAGAGACACTCTACAGTATTAACTAAATTTTGATAAAAAGGAAAAAGTTCTAGAAAATATTTCTTTCCTCTTAGTAGATTAATTTACGTCAAGTGGGAAAAAAAAAATCACACCTAGTGTTGGCAAACAACAGGGAGACAAATGAGGTAGCACAGAACTAAACTAGACAGAAGGAACTGACATTTCTTGAGGGCACAGAACCGTGCTTTCTCTAAAATAGAGCCTTAGTACATCCAGTTATTCTAATTAGGTAATGGTAAGCAGGTAATAAAAACTTCTATTTGACATCAACCTCTTTGAGGTACACCCAAGCCCCACTGTCTGAAATATCACTGCACACTGCAGGACAGCACGGGCCTGGGTTTGTACATCTCTCCTCTGCTTCCCAATGAAACAGTGACATTTATAAGAAACTGAAAGCTAAAGTGACATTACAAAATGGACAAACAGATTTATTTCCCCCACAAAAAAGCTACAGGACTCCAAAGCACAGTCTGACTGCACAGGCTACAAACTTAAGTTTAAATCTTTTTTCCAGGTGAAAAATAAAACTAAATGAAAGCGAGTTCAACACTAATGAGCTCCAGGAACAATAAGTAAACACTCTTAAAGCTACCTTCACCCACATGAACACCCTTCCAAAAAAATCAACTAAAAATGCAAACCTCATTGCAACTCTGCATCTTAGATTTTTCTATTTAAAACTTATTTTACTTAAATAAGGGGGCTTTTTTTACTTATCTAAGACAGTTCAGATATTTAGTGGATTGACAAATACATCTTTACTAACAAGAACAATAAACACAGCCCTAATGTGACAACTTTGTCAGCAAACCTGAAAGCACTTCCCAAAAAGAAGTGTGCTAAAAACATGCTTTAAAATGATGTAACAAAGTAACAGCTATGCCAGAACACAATCCAGTGCTGCTCCATCTTTCATCTCCTTCCCCTCCCACTACATACATGACACTTCATGGCAAACAAGTGTCTTGTTTCAGGCACTTTACCAGATACTGTCAATGCTCTGCTTCCATTCCTCTTCACAAGCAATTATTAGAGCATTTAAGGAATGCATTTCATGCCAAACTAAATTAAATGTTTTCATGTTTGTGACAGAGGAAAAAAACCAAACTAGTGGGTGAAGTACCTTGCTAGTGGAGAAGGCCTCAGAGGAACTTTGGTATCTGCCAATTCACTGCTAGAGAGCGATGAAACCACCAATTTCCCCAGCCTACTGCTAGATTTTCAAACCACAGACAAATTAAACGTGGAACAGTACATAAACAAGAACATCAACACCACAGCACACACAGTATTAAAAAAGCCTGCATACAAATAAGCCAGAAGCTTCACCAGTAACCTTTGCCTACTGAAGAAGTGGTGTCACAGCCGAGTTACCACTGCCAGCTTATCACTCCAAATTCCTACAGTCATTTTCCAGCTCGTTTAAGACAATTGCCCTAAGTGCTTCCACTGGGAGGCAGACTCTGCTCTCCATCCCAGTCCAAGGGACTCACCAGAACGGTTTCATGTGCTGTTTTCTACTACAAAACACAGCCTAAGATCAGCTCCCCAGTTACTGGGAAATCTGAAATGCTAAGACATGAACAGTTATGGTTTGTTTATTTCTTAGAAAACAGAACAAAAATAGATGATCTACTGCCATACATTCAATGTGGTTTGTACTGTATCTAGTCATGCATTCATTAGATCAGAACAAAAAAAAAATTAACAAAACAATCTCACATATTTTTAACTGTAAAGGTGCTTTGGTATTTTTTTATCCAGCAGAAGCTATATATGCAGAAAATTGTTCTTATTTACTTTTAGATGAATTTGAGTTCATGTAGTGCCACAGTAAAAATTATAACCCATCATACTATATTCATGTTTCAATGAACTTTGGCCAGGTCCAAAATCTGGTAAGTCTTATATTTATGTTCTTTCTTTAACATTTCTTCTCAGTTTGATGGGATTTTGTTAGGGCTAACTGTTGGCCCTGATGCTGGCTCATTCCCGGGTGTGCAGTGTCAATTCACACACCAAGATGAGAGATTTGATTTCTTTATTCTAGTTTGCACAAAGTGGGGATCTAGGTGTAACCCCCCAAAGTCAGCAAAACTTTAGTTACACATTTTACCAAGGGCACCAGCGTTACAAACAGACAGCCTTCTCACTAACCAGTACTCAAACCCCTATTCACTAGTTACCTCTCTCACTACTCCCTGCTAACTAGTCCACATGCACAGCCCTGCTCTGCAGTCAGGGTCTGTTTTGAGTAGGTGGTCAGTGGCCATGAACCCCCCTGCCAGAATCACCTTTCCCCAGGTACTGCTCAGTCCTGCTGACTCCACTCCTGGTGGCTCTTGTCCAGACAGCCCTCTCGTCTTGGACTGCGCTCTCCTTCCCTCAAAACAGATTAGCCAAGCCTACAAGTCTCTACAGGTTTCACAGTGCAATTGCTTAATCATAACTGCCTACCTATAGCTACTAATTAACATCAAAACAACTGCACAGTTTGGTTCAAATCTTGAGGGACCTGATAACCTTACACCAGAAGCTCCTGAAAAACAAGAAGTAGATGAATACTCAGGTAACAAAACAAATCTGACAGAACAAAAGAGAAGATACACACTTCACAAGAAAGTGTGAAAATTCCAAGTCTTGAGACAAATTTCTCACAAGAAAAATATCAGCCAGATGAACAATATATATGAGGAATTTTACAGTACATTTCAAAGCAAGAAGGATATCCATAGCATGATCTAAGCTATCAAAGTGATAAAGTGGGATGTTCCACCATTTAATTTGAAAGGCTAAGCTGGCAACATTTGTAATACACTTTCTTTTTTGAAGGATAAATACATTCTCAGGTTCCAATCATTTGGGGTTTTGCTAGATTTTGTTTGATTTGTTTTTTTGTTTTTTTGTTTTTTTTAAATATCGTGTCCAGTCATCTACAGTGATTTACCACCAAAATAAATGGAATTAAGTAGATCCCACAAGAATATCTACTTTTCTCATACCCCACACTTTCCACTGTAGTGCCCCAAATCCAGAACAGGAACAACCCCTCTCCTCTGGCCTGCAGTGGAAGTCACAAGTCCTTCAGAAAGGATCACCACCTTATTACGGAAAGACTGCTGCTCCCAACCCACGTGCACGGTTCAGGTTGTGCTATCCAACATTCACTCTTGGTGCAATGAAGAGATCCCCCTTGAGCCACACAGCAGAAAAACAGGAATGCAATTTATGAAAATCACAGCCCTAGCAAGTCTTGACTCAAACCAATACTCACACAAGATTCTCTGGGAGTTTCAGAGTTTGTAGACTGAATCTCTCTGCAAGGACTAAGCGAGACACCTCAAAAGCAGTGCTTCACTCCAGCAGCAATATAAATGCAAAAAATAACCCATGGAGTTTTCCTGAGCACAAACACAAAGAGAGAAATTAAATTTGCTCTAAGTTCTGGGAATATGTAATTTTCACTTTTGGTAACTTTACCTCTGCCACAGGTTAGAAACCTATTCTCAAAACCAGAGTAATCAGTTTCTTAGATTGCTTACAGTGGTGTCTGTGAAACCCCACATCCTAAACACCCAGGTTCACAGATGACTAAGCCTGACTCTTAAGCTGGTTTAACAGAAATACTTTGCTTAAGATTTGGAGTATATGTCCAAATGCAACTATTGTCCTGCAATGGCAAGAAACTGCCACCCTCCTAGTGTTATTCAGGACCTAATGCTAAAAAATTACTTCACTTATTTAACTTCAGATTTCAAAAAACTCCAACTAAACCAAACCAATTTACAGGACACCAGAAATGCTGCACACACAATCAGTAGAAATGGGACTTCAACCAATATTTCCTATAGATACAAGCATAGCACCATAAACACCAAACTGCCAAAAGGAACTGGAAAGCCTGGAAACCATGGCCAAACCATGGACCAATCAAGCACTTGATGAAATCTGGGGAAGACTACCAGAGAAGAAGATTTGACTGTTAGTGCTTCAGCCTCACTCCTCCATCTATTTATGGACAGACAGCACATTTTGCATTCAACAAGTTGTGGGGTGACTGATGGAAGTCACACAAAAGGCTGAGCTACAGAAAGACAAGTAGGCTGGTTCTCTGCAAACTGCTTTGTATGGTTTTTATTTCTCTTGGCTGCTCTAAAGTTCTACGGACAGTGGGGAATACAGTACTACAAAAGAAAGAAACAGCCAAGGAAAAAGCAAATACTTCAAATTCAGTGTTTTTCTAAGGAGCTTCTTGATCTAGATTTTATATCAATACTGCCAGGGGAAAAATTACTCTTTTGTTCAAAATCCAGCACTATAATTTATTTAAACATGGCATAAAGAAGTCTACCTTGCTTATTTGAGTCATCATTCTATTTTCTAGCTTTAGAAATAACAGAGTATCAGGACAACCTCTCTCCATCACACTGGAACAAATATCTTTTTCTCTCTTTTTATCACTCTTCCTTTTGTAAGCAAAGCAAGGCAGGATCAGTCATGAACATGCTCAACAATTGCATAACTCGAAGCAAACACAGAACAAGGTCTCATTAAATTAGAAGCCATTTTATTCTCTGAGAAGAAGCATTACACAAGTGTTGTTCTCAGCTCCAAGTCCTTATGTGTCACCCTTAAAAATAAAACTTACAAACACAGGTGGTGACAATCAGAGGACAATATCCAGTGCCCACAGATATGTTCAGAAGGGGATGAAGGTGAGGAAGGAACTACATCCTCCCAGGAGATCACTCAAGTCAGTAGTTCAGAATCAGTACACAAATACTGCGTAGGTAGAGGGAGGTTTGGGTAGAAGAGAATCCTGTTTTTCTCTTCAGGGAAATCAAACACACCCTTAGACTCTGATTATGCAAACATGACCAAAATTGAGGCACATGGCTGGGTAGAGCCTTCACTGTTAAGTTTCAAGAGCATTTCTTTTTAAAAAAGAAAGGTGCCACACTAGCAACACCTTTTGTAGGAATTATGTGAATATTCTCAGAAAAAATAATTTTGTCTGTTTTATACAGATGTCAGCATTAGATTAATACAATCTGACAAGCTGGAAGTCCAGAATAGCCTATTAAATATTTCTAGAAGAAGAATATAAATATTTCATGTTTCATGAGCCGCTAGCATTTCAAGCAACAAGGGAAATACATCCTGCTTTTTTAAAAAATCCCCCAAAGAATCATGAAATATTAAGCTAATTATGTAATTAAAATATATGCAGTTTCAACCACTGTACTCTTAGAATCTGTTATCTTAGATATATACCCATTTACAGATGCACAAAAAAACAAGTCAGGATAGCAGATATGTCAGTCCTTTCACAAGCTGACCTGGCCACAACTGCATCTGTGACTGTGTAACACAGGATCTGCGGGCAGAAGACTTAATTTTTTTTTCTTAATTTTAACTGATATTATTAGTAAATTACAGATTTAAATTTTTTTTAGTGTGTGTTTTACCTAGCTTTCCTGATCAAAAACCCTCACCCTACCTTCCAACACCCACTAACAGCCTTGGCTTGGTGACCCAGACATTCACACATGAGCACACAGCCCTGCTGGGAAGTGGATTTGTACCTTGTTGAAAGTACTGGATGTTACCAGGTTAAACCTTTTGTGCAGATTGCAAGAAAAGCAGATAAGAATCTCCACAAGCATCTTCCCCCTCAAGAAAGGTGAAAAAATAAAACTGATGCAATTTTCAGCACTGCAGAATTGGAAAATGTTTTCTATGCATCTCAAAGTTATCCATTAGGAAAAGCATTTCTCTATTCACAATTTCTCTAGAACAATACAGTGCAGCAATACTTCACCAGGACAATTAAACTGCAGCTGTAAATGACTGGGAAGTTCTGTTACCAGGGCTTTACAAGTCATTTATGGACTTACACTGGGACAGACCAAACCCAGTTTGCCACAAAGATCACCAAGCTCCCTGCCTGAGCACTCCTGGGACAGCTGTCTCCTCTGGGTGCCTGCTGCCTCTACCTCACTTCAGCACTCACAAACAAAAATCCTGACAGAATCTGCAGACACAAAAAAGCAGATGTTTCTCTACATAACCGCTTAAATCCTCCTGCACACCATCACCTGCTGCTTCCTCTGTTCCCTTCTGCCTTCCTCCATACCCGTACACTCAAAACCAACTACAGATACCTCTTTACCAAACACAAATTATCAACTCATCTAAATTTTAAGTTAACCACAGATGCTCTACTTTCCAGTTTTTCATAGGTTCTCACAGAATGAGCTTATAAACATTGATTTTAATAATGGTTTGGTGAAACAACTGCAGACCACACGCAGTTTCACAGACTGTCTTCTCATGCTGTCTTAACTGTGGTTGGTAGAATTGTTATTGTATGTCTGATCCAACAGAGCTTACATCACCACGCACATTGATGTATGCACTGCACTCATTGCTCAAGAAGCACAGTGCCCATGGAAAACCTTCCTGAGGATGGCCAAGACTTCTCACATGTCCGAGCAACCACCCTGAACAAAATGAGGGATGTTCCATACCCTGTCCTGCAGAGCAGTAAGGCAAAGGCAGAAGCCTTGCCTCTAAGATGCAGAAAAAGCGTTTCTACAGTTTTCAGTTCACAGTATCCTTATGAAGTTATCTCAGGAGAGAATGTTCTACAGATAAGAATGCCACACAGCAAATAGATGGGGACTGAACGTGGCAGTACTGTACTAGTGCCACTCTGTGCTTCAGCACATCACTTCTAATCTTCACTATCTATTTTCCCCTTCCAGGTCTCATACTGGTTTCAGCTAACAGATACAAGCATTCAAGGTAAGGCTATTTACTCAGCTCTAAAAAGCAAAGCACTAGATTTCCAGTTTTACAGTGCAATGGGAGAAGGTTTGCAGTTTGTTCTTGCTGTTTTCATTATCAACAGTGAACATCCATAAGCCAGTAACTTCAATCATCTTATATTCCCTGCTTTTCAGGAAACTCATCAGACTGAGAAGCCAGCCTGTCCCGTTTCAGGTATTGTAATTAACTAGCACATTTTTGTAATTAACAAGGCTCGTGAACATTGAGGCAAAGACAACGTCCCAATGCACAGGTGGTGACAAATTGCCACCTCCTCCTCCGGGATTACAGACACCTTAAGTCAGCACCTTGACTTCCCATGAGATCACTTAAGGAATGAGAGGACATGTGGGGGAGGATTCCTTCCCAAGGATCTATAAAAGACTCTTGCAAGTTTTGAACTGAGTTGGTTCAAACCATTTTGAATTGTGAACAACTTTTCTCTAATTGATTCAGAAGGTAATACACAATAAGATCTGAGTTTCCTTCAGAGTTGCACTCCTGCCCCTCCCCGGTATTTTGGAACGGTTGTTCAGGAGGTGTGTTTAGGATATGGCCTTGTCCACACGATTTCCTTCAACAGACTCAAAATCATGAGATCCCAAACTGTATCTTGCAGCTGAGTACTGAACTCTTTGAGAGCCTTTCAAGCTTCACTACATGGCAAGCCCTGATGTAGACCAGGCCCTCAGGATGAAGAGCAGGTTCTTCCAACTTTAACTGCATAATTAAACAAATAAAGTCCTGCCATTTGAGAGCTGCCTGAGTGCTTGCTATACTGCTCCAAGTCTGACATGTAAACCTGCACTGCCAGACCACATGCAGCCCTAAAGAAGCTGGCTCACAACCTTCCACTGCAACTGATCTGCTGGCAGTAAGTAGGTAGAGCCATGGGATATTTCAGGTGGAAAAGGAAATCGGGGGACTCTGGTACAACCTCAAAGCAGACTCAGCTGTGAAATCACACCTGCTTTCTCAAGGCTTTATCCAGCTGGATTTTGAAAACTCCCATAGAAAGAGTCTGCACGGGCTCTCTGAGCTACCAAGTCCCACCACTTGAGACACCTCAGAGTGAAAAATGCCTTATGGACACAGAACTCTGTGATTGCAATTCACACCTGCTGTCTCTTTTCTTCCCACCACACACCACTGTGAAGAGCTTGGCTTCACTCTCTTGAAAACTTTCACACAGGTGCTGGAAAGGTTCCCCAAGCCTTTTCTTCTCCAGGCTCAACAACAGGCACAGCTCCTCTACTTCTCACAAATCAAAAGCTCACAACTCCAGCCAATCTTGGCAGCTGTCCACTGAACCCACTCCAGTTTATCGACATTTCCCTCATCCAAGGGAGGGGAACACAACTGGATGCTGTACTCTAAAAAGTGCCAAATGGAATGGGATATTTGTCTCACTTGTCCTGCTGGCTCTTCGGGCTGCCCTGTGTTCATCTCGCTGGCCACCATGACCCCGAGAGCCTTCTTAGCTGGGCTGGCCCCAGAACAGGCTGTGCTGGTGCAGGGGTCACTCCCGACGGGGAGCGAGCCAGGAAGCCCCCACCCACCCTTAAGGAGCTGCTTAAATGGTAAATTTGCTTAGTAATCGGCAGCAGATGAAACGGATCGAAATTGAAGCCAAGTCCTCTTAGTGTTAATACACCTTACTTAGTAGTACTAAGTCGCCTCTTAGGGCCATATTCAGATGGCCTAAATTCCACATAAATCCTTCTGCCTCCTTTTTCTTATTAGCTGGCTTTCAGGCAGCTCCCCTCTCAGTGTCTTATGTAAATTCTCCGAACTGCTTTTCAGAATCACCTAGAATTCTCCATTGACTGGGAAAAGGGGCTTCAGTGGAATTCAGGCCACCTGAGCCTAGTTTTTAAGGTCCAGTAACACTGCAGCATCAGACTGCATTATTTTTTGGATTTGCCACCATGGCAGTAACTAACAGTTGGCTGTCAGGACAGGTTTAGTTACTCTCCCACTGGAACAAGTATTTTAAAATAAAATGTAGACTGCTAAACAATTCAGGACTCAGTTCTTCCTGCTACTTTCCGGAAATTTAATCCATAGCTGGATCTCCTTTAACAAGAACACTTTATCCATAGTTCTTTTGAATTTTGTCCTGAGCCATGTGCTATGTTTGTTCCAGAAGTCTTGACAGTCCATTCAAAAAAATTGGGTCTTCAGTATGACTCAATGGCTCAAACCATTCACTGGGCTACAGAAAGGAAGAATAAAAGCCCTACAATCAGCACTGAATGGGGGCTGGGGAAAACAGTGGCTTAAATGCTCACCAGTTCAGCAAAAGCACACCATGCTTTAAGTCAAACATGACAACAACTCCCCTAGTTCTTCAGATATTAATTAGCTTTCCAATAAATACCATTCTGATTTTCTGAGGTTTCTGGCTAAACCACATCTTTGAGAAGTTATTTCTTACAGGCATCATAATTTTGGAAGTGTCCTAAGTGAGAAATAACTCATACTCAGCTCAACAGGCCCTTCTCAGTGTTCTTACATACTCAGGATTCTCCAAGCAAAAGAGATGGAGCAGGGAAGATGGAAACCACCCATAAACACTTCTGAAAAGGGGAACCAGATTCTACACACCACAGTCCTCACACCTCTTTTTAGGCCATTAATAGTGCTTGTATCAAAGCCCCACAGCACTCGATGCACAGGTATGGAGAGTCTACCCCTTGTCCACAGCTGTAAACCAGAGCTCTGTCAAAACATCCCGCCTCTGTGAAATATAAAGAATAAAACTGAGGCTGGAATTTATTACCTGCATCCTTACTTGAGTGGAATAGGACATTTGAAGATAGCACAAACATTCAGAACCAAGTGCCAGCTTATTGCAGGTCAAAGAGACTACTGTCGAATTAAGTCAGCAAGCCAAGAGGGACCAGACCCATACCACAAAATTTTTCACCACACAGAGCAGCAGCTCCCTCAGACTGACTGAAGTTAGTCACTGAACAAACAAATGTTAAACCTGAACCAACCTCCCGTTTCTAGAGACCAACAATAACAAACATGCTGAACAACTACAAACAAAAACAGGTCTGTAAGTCACAATGCTTAGTTTCAGCCATTCCTGAGGCATAAATCTACAGGTCAGGGAAGAATTACCAAGCTTAAAAATGTCTTTCCTTAACTTTTCAAAGCACACAGAACAAACAGTATGAAAAGTGCTGCAGACAGCAATGAATAAAAAGTCTTATGAATGCACCCAAATGATTACCTTCCTCTTAGGATACAGTTAAGACCTGATAACACATCTATTATTTCATGCTTCTTTTAGCCCCAGGAAATAAAAGTCATAAGCCACAGTGATTTTTTGCACAATGAGATGGCAATCCACTCTGGAGAAAGACTGTATCAAGAGCAGAATGTAACCAGTCAAAAATCACATTAAAACTTTTGGTTTAATTTTTTTCATGTTTTTCTTTACATGATGCTTAAAACAATAACAAGACAAAAAAAATACCCAGAACAAATTTCATGTGAACTCAAATTTTTAAATTTTGCGCAAAAATTATTGCCCTTACCCTTAACAGACTTTCTAAAGTAACCAAAATGCTTTATCACTGGTATTACTCTTTTTCATTAATTCTGTACTGATAACAACACTTAAAAACTGAGGCTGCTCAAACACAAGAATTTCACATCTGGTGTTACCAAACCCATTTCACAGGCCAAAAAAAAGTGCCGAACTATAGAATCTGATACTCCTAAACAAAATGCAGTACTTATTGTAAGAGATTACATACCAGCTGCTATACATAATAATTAAATGTCGGTGGGGAGGGCTTGTTTCTTCAGTACAGTAAAAAAAAAATGGATTGGTTATAAACTATCTTACAAATATTTTTACTCTGTTACTGCCCTCATTTTTCCGGAGGTTACTGTTTCCTTATTTCCCAGGGATTCTGTATGAGTCCCAAACACCGAGCTTCATGCTTATGGAACTATCTGTAGTAGTATTTTAAGGCTTGCTGCTCTCCCTACGAGTGAAAGGTGTTCCCGTGCTACCCTTCCCGGGCGAGTCCTGGAAGGGAACGCACCTCAGCATTAAACCCTGCATGGACCGCTTGGAAACAGACCGGCAATCCCGAACCGGGACCGCACATCCCGGCCGGCTCCTCCTGCGGCCCTGCCGCTTTCGCATCCCCCGCGCCCACCGACCGCGAGCCGCACGCCGAGACCGCGGGGCCGCGGCCGGTCCCGGAGCCCGCGGCGGGGACCCGGCACACGGCGGGCCACCACCCCCGCGGCACCGGGCACCTGCCGCACGCCGCGCTCCCGCCACCCCCTCGGACGCCGGGGCCCGAACACAAAGCAGAGCAGAGAGCAAAAACGCGCCTGTTACCGACTATTATCTCGCTAATTATCCGGAGCACGGCTCCCGCGGGGGCGGCGCCGGTACGCAGCCGCCGGCTCTGCCGGGCCGCTTCAGCACCCCCGCGGCCCGGATGGCCGCCGCACTCGCCCCCGCGGAGGCGGCGGGACGCCCGGCGGGGCCCCGCAGCACCGCACGGTGGGGCGGG